>NC_089790.1:10700000-10825000 GCF_040412425.1 Macrobrachium rosenbergii
CACCACTTGGAAGTTTTTTGCTAACATTAAACTTATGTAAGTATGCAATTTTAATAAAATAAGGTCTCTGGTTTTATTGAGATATATCAACATTATACTGTTTCCTCAAAACCTGTTGTATATTGTATTATGTATGGAACTTGGAATTTTATGACATGATCATTTTCTCAAGGTATAAAGGATAAAGAAGTGTAATATATGAGGAAGTTTAGATCCATATGAAATGTATTTGATGCAAATAGTTGTTAACCATTCATAAGTCTAGAAAATATAGTACGTACTGTTTTATGCAGTCTAACTTCCAGTTCTATGTAGAGTATGTTTGAATAATTTTAATAAATGTCTTTTCCTTTGGATGGACTCAAGATAATTGGTATGTATGCTAGTGTTTGTTTGTATGTATGTTTGTGTTGGTTTATACTTGTGTGTGATTTTTGTCATGTAATGAACTAATGTTTAATTTGAAAATCTGTGAATTTCTCAAATAATTTAATTATCTACAGATATGTTATCCCATTTTTTTCATATTCATCACTTGGTAAGATTGACTGGTAAATTTCTTTGCTAATTGTATAAGTTGAAAGTATCACACTAATGCAGCATTATATCCATCTTCCACATATAGGTCATTATTTAAGAATGATGATTGAGATGTTTCACACTAGAATCTTTACACGACACCTTAATTGTTAATCTTTAATTCTTTCAAGCAGAACTGATGATATTTAGTTCTCTGAAAGCCAAAAGAATTTATCTGTAAAACTCATGGGATTATATATTATATCAAACAATAATCCATACTACATATACATATGAATTATTAGGAAAATTACATGGACATCTTTAACTGCAGATGTGTTAAGATTTTTAACCTCTGAGACAAACAGAAATTATGAGAACCTTTTAATTGCTAAGGTTATATCACCTATGGCTGAATTAGTGAAAGTAGGAAAGGTTAGGTGTAAATTTATGTAACTTTTAGATCTGGGAAAATAAGCTTTTATATCTCTAAAATGGAAATATTACAGTTTAGAAGTTTTTTGTACAGTATTTTATTTTTAGCAGTTTTCTACAGTAAGATACTCAAGCCCAGTTCAATGTCTTGTTTGCAGTTTCATGTTGGGTGATACAGACTTGCTTTGTTATCACAAAATTTGCTTATGATGGTGATTTTGGTGTTTTCTAGATTATATATATATATATATATATATATATATATATATATATATATATATATATATATATATATATATATATATATATATATATATATATATATATATATATATATATATATATATATATATTATATTATATATATAGTATATATCTAAAAATAAAACTTAGATTTGCTTTACATGAAGGATACTAAAAACGTAACTAATACTTAACATTTTATCCTGATACATAAAAGCATCATTTATTACTCTGTGTTGCTAATACCATTGTTCTTAAATATATACTGTTATATAACCATGACCTGAAGCAGCATATATTACATAACCAGCTCTTTACTGAACACATAGTTAAAATCACTGTCGTGTAAGAGCAAATTAGAAAGACTGATTGCAAGTGTAATAAAAAAAAGAGTGGTTTAACAAGGAAAAACCTAATTTTGGTACTGCTGTGAGACCTCAAAGGACTTACCCACATGGTCTCACCAGGACTCAATTAGACATACTGTCTGATAGAGTGCAATGCAGTGTTTGTCATCCAGAATGTCCTGCACACCATGTGGTTGTACAGCCTTGAAAGGTCAAGGATCAGCCTCTGTTTGGAGGAGTCCTAGTTGGAGACACTGATGAGTCATGCTTGGTGACAAATAAACATCTTTGTCTATGGCTTCTTTTCATAGGGCTGTTTGCACATAGTTCTCCAAGGGGGGCCAGTTTCGTTAGAAAAAAATCCCTTAAAGGGGGGAGAGGATATGATCACTGACATCCCAACGCAGTGCAGACGATGCTGTGTTTCCAAGGGTAGGACCTCCACTGTGTGGTGCAATGACAGTTGACCACTGGTCTTGCCCTTAACAGGCATTCCAGGAGTGGCTTTCCCTTTCCTTCAGTGGACTTGCCTCACAAAAAAGGATGCTGTTGTTGTTACCTTCTTTCCATTGCTGGAAGACCCTGTAGGGACAACTGGAGACTTGTATGACTTTGAGTCATATGGGGGCCTTCTTGACTTTGGAGGAGTGAAAACCTTGGGCGCAGTAAAATTCTGTTGGCAGGCGTGTTAGAGGAAGGTGACACTAGGGAGAAACATGGTCGAGCCCGCCAAATGCTTCTCTCCTGTCCCTGAGGCAACTCGTAGTCATTTTTAGGATAGTGGTTTAGGTTAGAATGGAGAGGAGGTGGAGCCTTGCATAGAACTCCCATAGACCATAACCATAAGGGCTCTGAAATGCAGGGAAGCCTCATCCACTGGGAGCCTTTTCCATTCAAAGAGGAGGACAAGCATTGCCCATTCCGTTATGGAGTTGTCAGTCACTGGGATGTCTGAAATAAAAATCTCTCTCTCTCTCTCTCTCTTCTGTGAGCAGTGCTGAAACTGCTTCTCTCTCTCTCTCTCTCTCTCTCTCTCTCTCTCTCTCTCTCTCTCTCTCTCTCTCTCTCTCTCTCTCTCTCTCTCTCTCTCCTTCCTGTGAGCAGTGCTGAAACTGCTTAAATGGGCTGGACTTGAAAAAAGCATCTTTTTTATAAAGAATAGAACAGAGAGAGAGAGAGAGAATGAGAAAGGTTAACAAATGCACAGCAAGTGCATAGTTTACCTCAGCATGATGGATATGTGTACGTGTACATACATGGGAGGGGAGTGAGAGGGGAGAGGACTTCTGAGTAGCAGAGTGGCTTAATCTACACACACACAAAACACACACATAGGCGGTCACAAAGTGGCAAACTGGTCGGAAGAGGATTGAGGTTTGTAGAGGGTCTTCACAAGCAGCCAATGAGAGAGCAAAACTGTTATGATGTAGTCATGACGCATTTATCAGCCACGTGAAGTCGATTAACAAAAATACTGTGTATATAATGTCATTGCATAGGAGCCAATAATATTTGCAAGGGCTTCCAAGAAAAGGATTGCTCTCCCATGCACGAAACTTCTATGACATGGTCATGACACATCTCTATCAGCAACTCACAGGCACTAAACAAAATGACATTTTATATGATATTGTTGGTTTTGAGCCTTCAGCAGCTGCGAAAGCTCCCAAGCAGTAAAGTTCTCCCAGTCCTCCTCATTCAGCTCTCTGGACCCTACACCTCAAATGCAGTTACCCAGTGTATCCCCCCACAATACCCCTTTACCAGTGTGCTGTATGAACTATTAACAGTGTTACCATCACTTTCTGCTGCCAGTGCAGTGTTGCAAACCAAATGAAAGGCTTTTTGTTTATTTTATGTAAACGTATACAATGTGATAGGCCACGGTTGCATGCGTATAGTGCCAAGTTGCAGATAGTGCCCATATGGATAATTAAGGTAATATATATATTCATATATACTGTATAATATATTGTATATATTATCAATTTTAGTCATTATACCTGAACATTCCTGGTATGTTATGGATGATTTGTATACCTTCCTTACAATAAATTAGTGTGGCGAGAGATATACAATTAAAGGAACTGTGGTCAAAACTGACAGTACCTTCCAGGACACCCAGAGTATTTTATTCTTTCTGATCATCACTTTTCATTTAAGAGGTCTCTTGTTTTTCCTTTACTTGTAATTATTATTTTATCTTGATCATTTGTTTTCCCTAGTTATTCATAACAGTGGTTTGAAGACAACTTTATACCTTCATAATCTGAGACCAATTACTGTTTCAGTGGGATTCAGTTACAGAGCCTTCTCTGTGCACCTTATTACGCTGTAACTAATTCTCAAAGATTATGGAAAGTTATTCTGATGTTGTTTATTGTCTCTTGTTTTGAAGTAGGCGTAGGTGGATATGTAGAGAGAGTCCAGTAAGGAATGTAAGGAATGAGAGAAATGCAAAAGTGATACAAGTATTTGTTGTGGGGGAGTAGGTTGAAGTTAATGGAAGCCTAGGGGTACAGGGGCTGAATTCTCATTGGTTGGTGGCGGTGTCAGATGATTTTGCTGCTGGGCTCAAGATGTAAGATGTTGAGACTCCTCATTTTTTTAGATATAGTTCACGATAAATCCTCATAATTTCTAATTCACAGCCTTAGCAGATGGATATCAAATTATTAATATCTGTATTTTAGTGACAATTTAAATATTCAAGAAAGGGGAGCTATATTAACTCACAGACACTGCTTTTTCTGACAATTTAGTCTCCATTTTTTCTGTCAGTTTTTTACATCAACTTTTTAATTGCACAAGTTTTCATTTGTTTTTTTACATCAACTTTTTAATTGCTCAAGTGTTCATTTGAAAGTTACAAATATAATATTTTTAAAATAAAATCAGTATTTTTACAAGTCTCAACAGTTTACTAATTTTAGGTTACCGGATTGATCTTTCATCATTTTACCATTGGGGTATTATATAGGACAGTTCATCTTATTTGTTACTAGAACCAGTTTGTAAATAGTTTTGGACTAAATTGGATTATGTCAAATGAGATATAAGACTAGAGTTGCATATACTCAACAGATACCAAGTTTTCCATGACTCGGTGTTATCTATTTATTGTAATCTTAACTATTCCATCATTATGATTGTTATGTTAATATTTGTTGCTGTAAATATTACAGCAATATGCAGGTATACATGTTTTAATATTTATATCTTTCATTTACTGAATTTGCCCACATGTTAAGACTTCAGAGCTACTTGTAACTTCTGACTGTTCAAGCATTGCCATTTTATAACAGAATGGATCCTTATTTACTCTGCTGGGATACTGATTCAGATATATTTTAATATGAATAGAAAAAGTGAGTATATTTCATACCACGGCTCATTCATTTTGAAAAAAAAATTTATATAATGCAGAATTTACTACAGTATTACTATATGTAAGTTTGTACTATACAGGAAATAATGCGTTATATTTTGCAGTAGGATAAAAATAAGTTCACTGCACTAATAGCCATTTTGGCTCTTCTCTGTATTGCTACAGTTTCTTCCATGGGTGATGCTTGCACATACTTGTTCTACTCATCTTAGTCCTCTTCTGGTAGATTTGGTTCTTCTGTTCCCTTTGGATCTTGGTGGAAGAGTATCTCCGAGCCCTATATCTCGGGATCTGCTACCAGTGCTTGGCATATACTGTATTCCTAAAATCTCTAAATCAGTCTGTCAGGATCTACTTCAGGTCTGACCTTACTTATTGGAAGGTATACATACTAATGTGAATTAGGTAGTATGTTCGTGTATGTTTTATAACATTAAAGGTCATGATTCTGTCAGTAACCCTCTTTCAAATAGACAAGTTCTTTACTCAACAGTGAAAAGGTCTTTACCAACACAATACAGGTTTTTAGTTTTTTTCTTTTCATTGTGATTCCTCTTCCTGTACAGTTCTGGTCTGAATAAATTCCCTATTCAATTCTTTTGTCTTTGACAAGTCTCATCATCTTCACTTCCACCTCAAATTATAAAAGTTTTGTCATCTAACTCCTCAGCTCTTCTGAAGCCCTCAGATTTTTTTTCCAAGTGATTTTACAGCTTTATTCAACACTCATTTCATAAGGTTTCTCAAGCATCTTTCTGCCCTTGAAATTGCATTGGTGTTTGATTACTTACTCTTGCAGTGAAGGCTTGGATGAAACAACAGTAAACATCGTAATATTTGTGGAATTTTATGATCACACATTGATCCATTTGTGGCACAGTTGTTATGAGTGGTAAATAAACTTTCACATTCAAATGAAGGTTATCATGATGAAGTAGGGTGACTCATAATTCATTAGATTACATGAACTACTTCCGTTGGCAAGTTCTCCCTAGGTTATCTGTATTTTATAAAGACATCCTTATCCTTTTGAATAACAAAGAATAGAAGTGCACAGGTTTTTGTTCTTTGTTAGGATAAATATGTAAGTTTCTTTTCCATGTGGTGGAAATGATTGTTACTGACAGTTTTATTATATCAGGCCTCAATTCCCATATGTAGGTTAACACTTTCTCTTCTAGTTATCAACCTCACAGTGGGATTGTCATAACTGCTATCACATAAATATACTTGACTTCTTAAGTATTGTAGGTAAAGAATTTATTTATCCAAGTACAGAGAGAGAGATAATTACTTTAAAGTCCCTTAAATGATTTTTTTTTTTCCCATCATAACCTTTTATAGTCTCTGCACTTACATGTTGCACAGATTACATTGTAATTCTGTAAAATAGATTTAATGAAATCAGTAAATCTCAACATAACACAGCACAACAATTCTAGAAACCTGGCAGATTTTTTAAAATTGATGAGTCAGACATAAGACCACTGAGAATTTTCCTTAACATATGATCCGTTTGTAATATTGATAATCTTGGAAAGCACTTAGTAGAACCTTGATGCATAGTGCTATGGAGATAAAAAAATATTCAGCGGAAATTTTATAATTGTATAGCTAACATTTTTATCATAATAAATTATTTAAAATTAATGAATTAGAATTTGCCATTTCTTTCTGTAGTAGCTCAGCCCCGGGTCACTACGATATCTTACGAGTTGATAAATACCCAAACCCCTCTGCCAAAAGCTAGTTACAGTACTTTGATTCTGTGACCTCCTTCGGACGAAACCTTTTCCAAGAGGATGGCTACATGCTATTATTATAGCAATAATAAAACTAGGCAAAGATTTTACTGTCTCTTAGTATTGTATGAAGTGCAATGAAAATTCATTTAAGCTTCTCACCAACTAAAAAACTTTTCAATTAGAGAGGCACTTTTTAATAATCTTTCACCACCATTCCCAGTTATAGCAAACAGAATGTTCAAGTCAGCAAATGTAGACAACTTTTCTCTAGTACTAGAATTCTCCCATCCTTGGATAAGTACCCTGAAACATGATAAATAGCACACAATATAATATACAAGCTGTTACTTATGAAAGTTATACCTACGGCTTCAAATCATCATCTGGTGCTGGATTTTTTGTATTTTCCGTTAAAACAGGCAAGTTTTCTTTGCCCAATAATGCATCAGTTTTCACTACATTACTTTTTGTGGTGTGATTAGAAGATCAGAATATTTGTGAAAATCTTTCTGTCCAGGATGCAAAGTTTTCATTCCACATTTATAAGAAGATTGGTGTAATTGTGAAATATGTTGGATCCTGGTTCATGTGTACTTAAAGGATATAGGGATTGTAATAAGTAGCCAAACATTTATTAAAAATCCATTATTTTATATAACTTGCAGACTTTATAGAATACTGAATCTGTTAATAACAAATTAAAGTAGTTCAAATCTTTTGTTAGATTACGAAGCTCTTTGAACCAAAAATAGCTTCACACTGAAGTTAATGCTTCAGTCCACTCCACAATGAATGTCAGGTTTTGAAAATAAATCAAGTAAGGAAATTTTATGAGTCTTCATTTTCAATTCATGCAATTGAGAGATAAGTATTTTCAACATAGTGGACTGGTGAAACAAATCCGTAATATATCCTGCCTTTGCATTGGTCACACTTGTTTGACCCGTGGATTTTTGATGAATAACCTACATGACCCATCCCAGAATAGTACAGAAAATGTTCAACAATTCCTTTCGTATTTACAATCAAGAACGAGTATATCAAGTTGTACAGTACAGTACTGGAAACAAATCTTGAAAGGATAATTATCAGAACCAGTAGCGGTTTTTTAACAAGTTGTAATTTATTAAATGAGGTGTATTTTACTGAGAAAAGCTCCTTCAGGACATTCCTGTTAAAGTATGGGTGTTCCCTCAGTGGTTGGTTAATGATGATGATAATAATAATAATAACAATAATAATAATAATAATAATAATAATAATAATAATAATAATAATATTAACAATAATAATGATGATGATGCTGATTGACAAAATCAAGAGGAAAGTATTACTCGTTGATGTTGCAGTACCATGGAACACCAGAGTAGACAAGAAAGAAAGAGAAAAAATTGATAAGTGTCAAGACCTGAAAATAGAAATAAGAAGGATATGGGATATGCCAGTGGAAATTGTACCCATAATCATAGGAACACTAGGCACGATCCCAAGATCCCTGAAAAGGAACCTGGAAAAACTAGATGCTGAAGTAGCTCCAGGACTCACGCAGAAGAGTGTGCTATTAGAAACAACGCACTTAGTGAGAAAAGTGATGGACTCCTAAGGAGGCAAGATGCAACCCGGAACCCCACACTACAAATACCACCCAGTCGAATAGGATGACTGAGATAAAAAATAATAATGATAAAAAAATAATAATGATAATAGTAATAATTAAACATCATAAATGACAACCTGCATTTCTCGTTAATAAAAGCATAATTTTGTTTTACGAATATCATCAATGGTATTTGTACATGTAATGGTTAGGTGCACATTTACGTACTACAGTAAGTACTACAGTACTGTATATATACTGTGCAGTCAGTGAATTAGTTAAGTACGTAAATTTTGACACCACGTAATTATTCCTTAAAGCAAGTCCACTGTTTACAGGATAAGGGAGCTATCTTCCTTGCAGTATCTTACTATAGAAGATTTCATGTTAGCATTTAAAAATGATGTAGATTATTTCAGGAAATCTGATATTTGAATAACTGTGAAATATATTTTATATTTTTTAGTACGCTTTTACATTTAAACTTTCATATCTGACAATTATAAATTTAATAGTAAACTTAAGCAGAAAGTCATTATATTAATATTCATCAAAGCATACTGGGTCATTCATTAGGTTTTCGTACACATGGAATATGAACATTAGTGAGGTTAATTGTGGTTTATAGTTGTCTGTATGTGTGTGTGAATGGAAATTTCTCCAGTAAAAAACTCTTGTTTCATTTATTCAGTGATATTCAGATAGTTTTCTTATTTTTCTTGATAGTATTCTAACAGGAAGTGTTGTAATTATTAGCCTATCATTTTTATGTTTTGCCATTGAATTCAGTTTTTCATAATTATAAATTCAAGATAGGGAATGTTCTTTATTGGAGTAGTAAAGCAATAGATGTGATAACAGGATGCTTACGTTCAAAAGATATTTATATATGATAGTTATATTGAATGGAGTACTTCATAACAACAATAACATTTATACTAAACATAAACATACACCACATATCTTCAAAGAACTGGAAAAGGTGTCCTACTTTACCCTCCCAAGTGAATGATATGCATTATTAATACAGTTTTGATTAAACAAGCATTTTAAATCATTTTCTATTTCCTTATAGATTTGCCAAGGTGTAGCTTTGCAGGTAAAATAACTCCCAAATACTTAATCTGTATCCTGACCTTCCATAATTATGTACATGTGTGATGTGGATGTCAGACTCTAATAATTGCTCCTGGTCCCGCGAACAGCAGGTCTCAGAGCTCCTTGAGTGGACGGGATAGTGACTCCATGGATAATGAAGTTACGCTTTCCAAGATGGATGTCGTCCTTTCCTTTTGTTTAGAGGTAAGTTAAATGCACATCTTATAATTGTTCAGAGACCTAAATACATTATAAATATAAGAATTTGCAAAGTAGATTGAATATTGTTGAAATGTCTCAAAGCTTTTCACGTTCATGAGTGTGGATGTGTATATTCATTGTTATATGTGAAAAATATATCACTTTTGAAGGCAGAAATTCACAGGTACATATGAAGATCAGTGTTAGCAGAAAATTAATAGATAAGTATACTTTAACATAGTAAATATCATTTTGAATTAACTAACAGGTGAAGGACTGTACAATGGATATGATTGCTTATTTTGCATCTCTGATAGCAGTATGTATCTCAGATGTTTTATTTAAATGGATAACAGTAAAAAAACATTTTTTATCTTGATAATTTTTTTTTTTCATTATTTTATCCAAATTAGTTTGTGTCATTTCTTTCCCATGGTGAAGTTTTCACTTTTACTCCTCTGAGAATTGCCAGAAAGTTCCTCATTCCCAATAATAAGATTCAGATTGCTCATTATAATTGAGTGAATTAGATTGAATCTCATCTCTAGGTAAGTCAGTGTTCATTCCAAAAGACTGATGTGCTTGACGATGTTGGTATCATAGTTAAACAATTAGTAACCCCAGGATTGCCATATACTGTGTACAGGGACACTTCTCCTTTTACTTTAGTGACATGGTAGGTATGGGAACTGTATGGGTGAATTATTCATTTCCAACTGTGGTAGTTATGAAAATTAGTTCAGCCAGACCACTGAAATTAACATTTCAGTAAATACCAGTACCAATACATGAAGTAGAATATTGTATTGTGAAGAAAAAACAAAGGAACTTCAGCAAAATTTTAAAATCAATTAAAGTTTGCAATGTAATAAGCAAAGTGCAGACCCAATCAAAATGTGCCTCTTATAATTTCTTTCAAAAAGTTGAGTCGGGGAAAGGTTTATAGTTTCATGGTTCCTCAGAGTAGAGAATGCAATACAAAAATAAGAACAAAACATATTTTCTCTGGATTACAAATTTCAGTCAACAAAGGATGACATGTATTGGAATGAAATCATTTTCAGCAAACACAGTCTCGTCCATTGCAAGTAGAAAAGGATGCATTGGCATTTAGCCTTGCTGTCAAAGTTGTGGAACCTCTTAAGATATCTCAATAAGCAGTTCTAATAAAAACATTCAGATATTGCTATGTTGAAGGCTGAACGCTCATAAAAAGTAATAAATATACTAACATACACTGGAGCTTTTAAACCTTCTCTGAGCAAATCCAAACTGGTTGTAAATAGTAAGCCACCCATATCCTATTATAATTTTTCAAGTAACTAATGGAGTAATATAAAGCTGCAGTTAGAATAATCACTTATAGAAAATAATTTGATCAGTTTGATCTTGGTAGGTTTTCATAAAATTTATTGGCTTTACACTTACAAGAGAGATACATAAAAAAAACATAAGAAAGGCCCGCACTTTGCAGCATACAAAGATGGATCCAAATCTCCCACAAGGGTTGCGTATGCTGTAATATTTGTGGGTAGAAAAAGTGTAATTTTCAGCAACTCCAGAAGGGCCATAAAAGGACTTAAAACTGCTTCCCCAATAGGTCATGTACTCTTTCCTTAAAGTACATGAAACTGGAGTAAATGTTGAGCTATGCAGGATATCTGCCCATGTGACCGCTAAAGGAAATGAAGATACAGACAAAGCAGTGAAGTTTACAGTAGCTATGAATAAGATAAACAATCCAAAATTTGTTGGATTATCAGGTGATATCACTGAATAGCAGGATTTGTGAATTGCCAAGCCAAACAATAAGCAAAAGCAGATAAAACCCACAGTAAGGCTGTGGTAGTCATCAGTGCAAAAAACACACAAATGTGGGAGGGGTATTATCCCATTTGAGAATTGGGCACATCCTTTTAACACCTATTTACTGACTGACCATCTCTTCTGACTGTTCCTCTGAGTAGAGAATGCAATACAAAAATAACAACAAAACATATTTTCTCTGGATTATAAATTACAGTCAAGAAAGGATGACACATACTGGATTGAAATCATTTTAAGAACTTGTAAAAATTTTCAGTGCATCCTATCCAGTCAAACAGAAATTTACAGTAAAGTTATTTATTAGGTATAACATTATTAATCTTCTCCCTTTTATCACCACAAACCCTTTAGGCCAGCCATGTAAAAGTTAAGATTCTTAGTGGTCTGGTTGAATGGTTATTTTATAATTTAAAGTGACAAGTGATGACTTCACTTTTGAGGTCCTTTGTTAACACTAAAAACATCCATCCCCTTGCTCTGGGTAGTGGACCATTGGTTATTAACTACCTAAATCTGATTTACATAACACGGGACAATATTTTGCTGTTTTAACTAAATTAGCTGTGATTTCCATAGTTTTCCTGCTTGACCTTTCCCTTTTTCATTTCCAGACTGACTGTTCCTGATGTCACGGCATAAACTTTAATGTAATTTTAATTGTTCTTAAAACATGGAAGGGGTTGAGGTTGGATAACCACTAGTGACAAATATTTATAATTTTAAGTGACTAGACTTGTTACAAAGGCACTTCAAAAATTTAATAGTAAAACTCACATATAAAACAAATTAAGATATCATTTGAGATATTGGTTGAAGCTGGTGTAAATGGTGAAATATATTGGATTCCTGCTTACATTGGCATTAAGGGAAATGAAGGCTACAGTAATAAGGAAGCCAAAGGCAGCTATTATGGCCATATGAAATGTAGCCATTCCAGTCAGTGATTATTTAAAATTTTTAAAAGCCATAATCTTTATTAAGGGGTAAACGTGAAATAATGAGTCTAGAAATAACATCCAAGCAGATGAAACCCTTCATCGAATTAGGGCCTTTTTCATACCAAAAAGAGTGGTCACACTGAGGTAATTTTATTTTGTCTACAAATTGGTCACATTCATGTGATCCATAGAATGAATAAATTATTCATGTAATCCAGTCCTTAATACAATAAAAAGAGAGATTTAGAGTGATTGGATAGCAAGATAATGGGATCTACAAAATAAAATGAGGTGAAGTAGATACAGGGGATCTAAAGTTGAAACTGGGAGAAACCCCCACAATTGTATGAAGAAAAACGGTAATAATTAAGAGAGGATGGGCAGGAAGATGTAAGAAATGAAGCAGGAATGGAGATAAAGTAAAAGGTTAAATAGCTGGTGCAGCTGAGGCCCAAAGGGATGCTGCAAATACCTTCACTAATACCTTCACTCGACCATGATATTTGACAAATAATCCAAAATTACTCATTTCCTGTACACAGCGAATGCTGATCAATATTAGCAGTTGAACGTTTTATGCGGATGCTCAGGCTTCATCCAACAGGTTGGAAACTTAATTTGGTCTGTCCTGTTTTTGAATTTTCAATGAAATGACTTATATGAAATAAATTTAGGATTTTATCCCGGAAAAATACCCTTCCAGCCACCAGAGTTGAATATTTTGACTAGGTGGTCTGGTTAAACATCATAATAATAATAGTAATGATAATGATCATGATAATAATGAAAAGTTTGTCCCTACACCTGTAGAATTTGAGTATCTAACTGGGTTGATTAAGAAGTCTCACTGTTAAGCTCTGCCATCAGTTTTGTTTCAAAACGTGGTTCATCTTTTCTGTAACTGATAATGACAAAGGTTCAAATTTGGATTCCTCTGCATCCCCTAATAGTATTAAATCTAAATAAAGTAAAAATCTCATGCAAGACTGGAGCCTTGTGAAACAAGTAAAATGTGGAAGGAAAATTGAAAAAGGTAAATGCAACAGTGAAAATCGGTCAGTGCTAAGGTTTCTACTTCTAGAAATTTGAACTGCAAAAAATTACTAAATTAAATGACGAAAGGGAAAGCTTATCAAAATGGAGAAGACAGAATGCTAAAAGAATAAAGATAACTAATCAAAGTTTTAACCAACTCCAAAGTAACACGTCTACCACTGTAAATCACCAAAACCTGACCACTCTCACGTGATGCCTTCAATAACTACATCATTCAGTGCAATGTTAAGTGACTTGAAACATGAATATATCTTGGAGAAATCCAAAGTTTTCTTAGAGAACATCATCCAGTAGCGATATGACTGCAACCTGCAAATCAAACAATTCTTTCAGTTGGAGATTACATTCTGACATCTTCCTCAAGCCATAGAGAAAATGAGCTAGGAACTGCAATTTACACACATAAAACAAATAACCTACAGCAAAATAACTGTAAATTACCCAGTTTTTAAGTACCAGCCGTAAAGCTGTACCATGAAAGCAATAAAGCTTTCACAGTTAAAAAATTATTTTCATAGAAATTTAAATAGATATTGGATGTATTTGGACTATACAATAGTTAGTACCTTGTTATTTTTCAATAGATTTTGTTTTTGAATTTAGCAGAATATTTTTCAAATAATAAAACTAACGTACTGTAGTATGTTTTGAAATGTGAGGCAAAATATTTCACTGAATATATACAATGAATCTAATGAGCTCTTCATGTGGCAGTGTGGTATAAAAATTACTGTACAGTACTGAAATCGAAGGTAACTAACGTAGTTACCAGAACCTGCGGGATTTTCATAATACAGTATATATCAATGGCTTATAAAATTTTCACTCTTTTTAATGATACAGTAATGTTCACATTCACAATATATTTGCACTTTGTTCAACAAAACAAGTTATCTTTGATATTTATTCCTTTAGCAATACCATTGATGAGACTAGTGATAAATGTTAATTTATATATACTGTATATATTTGTGTGTGCATGTATGTATGTGTGGATAGATATGATGCTTTAAGGGGAAGCTAATGGAAGTTACTTTTTACTGAATAAAGACTTTTGTGATTTTGGACAGGTGCTGGTGATGGAGGTACGTGAAATTAAGCACCTACCTCCTAACAGAATAGTTTACTGTACTATGGAAGTTGAAGGAAGTGGAGAAAAGCTACAAACAGATCAAGCAGAAGCATCTAAACCAATGTAAGTTTTTAGGTGTAATTTATTTTTTTTTTGTTCACGCATATGAAACTCTCATTCTCTTGGAGACCAGTTAAAGTAGAGCGCAGATTCTTGATGACTTTGCACTCACAAAAAAAATGCTGAATTATATAGTGCCCCTCCTCAATAAGAGGAGAGGACTGCCACTCACACTGGCCTAGATTAAATGTCAGAATTTAGTGTTTAAGTGTAGATTAAGAAAATTAAACAGCAGAACCACCCTTTTATTGTGCCTTTTGACAAATATATAATGAACTTCTTTTACTCATCTTAGATAGCCATTAGTGTAAAATTGTCTCAGTTCTTGTAAGGATATAATACAATGCATACTATGTACATAAACTTTTCTTATTTTAAGAGTATTTGGTAACTGATTAATGATAACAAACTCTGCAGTACTTATAGGTGACTTTACCTCTGTTTTAGGTGGGATACACAAGGAGATTTTACTACTACTCACCCATTGCCTGCAGTGAAGTGCAAATTGTATACTGAATCAGCCTCAATGCTTTCTTTAGATGATAAGGAATTAGGCAGAGTTGTTTTACACCCAACAGCATTATCCTCTAAGGTTAGTGGATGCCTTAGTTCGATGTAACTGTATGCATGTAATTTATAACTACTGTATTTACATAAGTTGCTCTATTTGTATGAGGACATTGACACAGCAGACGAAAAATGTTCAGTTATTACATGGTCAAGTGTAACCAGTTGTACATCTCTTTTCTCAGTGAACTAAGTCCCATATTCAAGAGTATCTGTAATGGTACACTTCATGAAATCATGAATATGAAAGGAAGTTAAAGACATTAAAGTAAACTTAAGGTTATGGCACTCATAATATAAAAAAGAATATAGTGCAGCAGTTTTGGCATCTTATTCATTTGGTCACCTTTAGTTCATCCATGAATATTTAATGAATTCCAACTCCATTCCTAAATGTATAGAATACAGTACAGTCATGAAAGTATAGCATGCTTTTTGCAGTTTTCATAATTTCAAACAACAGTGAAGAACAAGTCTTGAAAATGAGTTTTATATATATATATATATATATATATATATATATATATATATATATATATATATATATATATATATATATATATATATATACATATATATACAGTCCAACCTTTTTAAACCGGCTCCCTGGGACCAGGCCACTGCCGGACCGCAGAAAATCCCGGATGACAGAAACCACCCAAAAAAACCCTATGTAAACAAAATTTTGCCAACTCATTCCATGTATATTGTTGTGCTATCAAGACTAGAACAAAGCTTATGAATAATCGATGTCATTCATTAGGTTTAAGAATACAGAATTTAGGCCAAAGGCCAAATGCAGTTCATCATTAAAATTCTGGCTTGCTCCGTAAGCATCTCCCCAGAAATGCTTATGTCTTTACTACGTCGGAGCTTAAACCACTTTATAAGCACACTGTTAAATTCTGATCTAGCACCTTTCAGTGTCTTCAGGCACTTTAAACATTTCTGGCTTTTGTGTCAGCAAAAACCTAAAAATCAGCTGCTTTTGTTCCTTTAAATATGCACATGTATGTGTGTGTGTGTGTGTGAGAGAGAGAGAGAGAGGCTATTGGCTGCAGTTAGGTTGTTACACCAACAGATATCCAAACAATACAGTTGTATTAAGAATGCTGATAATTTTAACAAAACTGTTGTTTTATGTACTGTATGCAATTATATTTCATGCATTATTACCATATTGTCGTATCATAATTTATTAGCATAGTAATCAGGCCATTTGCATTTTGCTAATGTTTACAATCTTAAAATCATCAGCTGGTTGCATTCTACCGACATCATCACAGCCATTTCGCAGATTCATTCTTCGTTCATAAATTATCAGAGCTGGGTTTAAAAACTCAGCTTACTTTATTTACAAATTTCCATTGCATGAAGGATGAATGAAGATTTTTTAATTTCATTGTAAGTGTATAATGTGGTTAATATCATGGAATGTTTTTGCACAGGTTTGTCCACAAATCAACAGTTCAAGTAAGAATGTAACTTGTATTAATTTTTCTATTGTAATACCATAATATGTGTACAGATAAATCAACCCCTAAATGTTTTCTTAGGTTATTATTTACCATCACATTTTGTTTATCCCTGACAATTAAAGTGGGAATAAATACATTAGGTGCAGATATTGGAGTTTTAATGTTTGAAGGATGAAAAATTATTTGGATGTTATTTTTATTAGAAAACTTGTTTATATTTCCAGCAACCTGAATGGTACAAGATGCAAGTACCCAAAAACTCCCCGGAAAATAATTTGAAGATAAAAATAGTCGTAAGAATGGATAAACCACAAAACCTAAAACATTGTGGGTGAGTATTTAATTCTCTATTTTATATACTGTACTGTGTGTATATATATATATATATATATATATATATATATATATATATATATATATATATATATATATATATATATATATATATATATATCCATGTGTGTATGTGTACTGTATATAATGTACATGAATTTATATATAACTTTGGTAGGCAGAATAGAGCACACTATATTTGCAGTGTGCACAAGATCAATATACTGTATATGTATATGTATATATATATATATATATATATATATATATATATATATATATATATATATATATATATATATATATATATATATATATATATATATATACAGGCAGTTCCCAGTTATCGGTGGGGTTACCGTTCTGATGGCATGACGATAAGCGAAAATCGGTGATTTTCGGCACTTATCAGCACCAGTAACTGGATATTGGTGCCTCTGTTAGGTATATATCGGGGCTGATAAGTGGAAATCGGTGATTTTTGTTGCTAGACAAGCGACGTAAATAAAACCTGATCGCCGATAACTGCCCATATATATATATATATATATATATATATATATATATATATATATATATATATATATATATATATATATATATATATATATATATATATATATATATATATATATATATATAATATATATATATATATATAGGGATATATATATATATATATATATATATATATATATATATATATATATATATATATATATATATATATATCTTATAGATTTGTATGACAAAATAAAGCTAATCAAAGAATTTTGAAAAGAGTTACAAAAATTATATGGAAAAAGTAAGTGATAAACCACAAGGAAGCAATGGGATTGCAAGAGCCACAAGAAGCAGAAGGTTTAATTAGTGTTACATCTGTACATTTGAGTCTAAAACTGTGATGTCTAAATAAATTAGAAATGAGAACACAAATAAATGAAATAGGAAACTTAATAAAAAAATCACACAACTATGCCTTACATAAAAAAACAAAAGAAAACATTACTACACAGTATGCTGATAAAAATATTGATGAGCCAAACATTATCTGATACTAAAAATATATTTAAAGCATAAGGCAACAGCAAACTGTGAGACCACACCATCCCCAGTTATTATAAGATATTATAAGAATGACAAAGTTAAGGGACCAAAACTTTAAGAACGAGGGTATATGTTTGTAATCTGAAAAGGACAGTCCCAGTGCACTTAACCCTTTTCGCATCAGTGTCAAGATGAACAGAATAATATAGATGAGGCAAAATGTCTGGAAATCAAAGGTTTTCACACATTAACATCAAGTGCAGTATTTTTTTAATGGTGTAAGAATTGAAACTTAATGTTGGGCAGTGCTACAAAAACTTACTTGCATTTGCCAACTAAGCAGAAATGAGGATTTGAAAACTCAAACTGAGATGCATGTATGCAGTGTATATCATGATCTATTCTACTGTATACTGTGTAATGAACATAGAGAATGTAGAGTAATATAACAGTTAAATATTGTTTTGTGTCAATGTCCAAAATATAATCGAAAACAAATATTAAGTTTTGGAAATGAATAAGGTAAAGAAATGCTAACAATAACCTCCTTCCTTGGGGATTTGAACCATCGATCACTTAGACCACACAGTTGCGGAGAGCAAAAAACGAGAGGAACTTGATACTGTATACCACTGCATATATATGGTATCATAGCAGGCACCACTGCACCCCAGCTATGATTTCATCCCCTTTCTGATCCACCAGAAGCAAGTGGGCACATTTAGTCCTCCTGACCAATAGGCCTGAGGTGATGCAAGCACTATAAGCAGGCAGCTTCACATGAAAATATATGTTATTTTCAGGCAGTACTGCCTGCTTATGTGGTACAAGTAAAAAAATTGTCAGATTCTTCATTATTTTCAATTAATCCAGTGTTAGAATTTTTAAGGTGCTGTAATTTTATAAGTAAAATCTAAACTTTATAATCAGTAAAGACAAATCCTTTCAGGGCAGCCCCTTGAGAGCCAGATTTACTCATCAGTCATGTTAAACCACATAATATAATAATAATAATAATAATAATAATAATAATAATACTATGTAATATAATAATAATAAAGTCTTTAAAAGCAACTGAAATAAAAATTCTGCAGTAAAAATAACAAATCAGATAATGGATATAATGAGATTTAATAAGTGTATCTGACAACAGAATGTAAGTGGTCCAATAGAAATAAATAACAATGTGGAATACTTATTTATTGTTTATTTAATAAGAACAAGCCTTCAGGCAGCTTTTGCTGAATGGTATGGGTAATACCTTAATATTACCAATACTGTAATAGTAATATTAATGAATACTCGTCCTCATGAAGCTGAAGTATGTTCATGGTAAAGCCAAACACGTTTTCATTTTGTTTTACTGAAACAAGTTCATCAGCTATGCTGTTTCAGTGAAACATGCCTGTAATGTAAATATGATATGATGAACTTGTACAGTACAGTAGTGGAAATGTGTAGAATTTTATTTACTTTAATAGCCAGAAAACATATATGTTAAACCAGTGATTGAAGAGAGTATTATGCATTAATTTTTACATCTGTTTGGTTAGCATTGTAGTCCAAACACATGTACACATTGTTAAAAGACCTTTGTCAAGTCTGGTCCTTATACTTATGAGCTACAAATATTCCTGTTAAAAATCTTGATTGTTGCAAATAATTGTTTTAACATTTTTTTTTACAGGCACCTATACGCATTAGGAAAAAGTTGTTGGAAAAAGTGGAAAAAGAGATATTTTTGTTTGGTACAAGTTTCACAGTATACATTTGCAATGTGTAGTTACAGAGAAAAAAAGAGTGAACCCACAGAAATGATGCAGCTTGATGGATATACAGTAGATTACATTGAGCCTGTGTCAGGTATGTTATTGTTATGACGTATTTCATTATCTTTAAGCTATATAGCATGTCACCTTTAGTAAGATATTCAGCTCAGAAACCTAGGTGCTTTGTTAACTATTTTATTTTATACTAAAAAAAAATTTGAAATACTTCTCAAAATAGGAAAATGACCAGTCATAGGATGTGCACGGTAAAGTGTACCTCTTTATATAATATGTAGTTAGCAACATTTAATATTTCACAGTTAACAACAGCATTTGTAGCACCTCCAGAAACTTTCAATAAGTACAGAAGTTTAGGAGTTTAGTGAGGCACATGGATTAAGCATTTACAGTTTTACTAATCTGTGAAAGAAATTATAAAAACAATCAGTAAGAGAAGAGAAAGAAATTAAACATTTGAATGTAAAAGTGAATATATTTCTATTCAGCTGATAACATTAGTATATGGAACTGGAGGCTAAATCATGGGGTTAATTTGCATCACAACTGAAGCTGTGAGGATGAAATGAATACAAGAAATAGTGAATTACAATTACATCAGTTAAGCAATTACATGTTGAGTCAGGCATTTAGAGTCAAGACTTGGTTTAATTCTTTTAGACAAAAGCACCCCATTTTTAGTATTTTAACCCATTCTGGAGGCTCTAATGTTTCACAGAAAAAGAGTTCAAGTATTAATCATATACTTTTTAATATTTTGCTGTAAGCTAGTAAATATTTAAATTCTATTAATTTTGACAATTTGGTGTGGGGTATTACAATATAGTACTTAGCAAAATTTAGATATGTTAATTAGTATTCATTAAATCAGTCAAACATTCATTTCTGTATATGAGAATTCTGTATAATTTTTCTAATGTTTTGAATAAGATTTCTAGTAATAACACAGTAATTGTTGTATTTATTCACAGCACAACTCATGGTAGGAATGGGTAAGTGAAGTGTCATGTTAAGGCAACATTTTTCAAACTACTCGCAAGTCATATAAGATTTCATGAATTCACTTAGGTTACATATAATGCATGTAATGTTTATGTTAGTAGTAAATGGAATTCTTTAGGTGTGAAATGTTGAGTCGTAAGCCTTGTACAGTATACACAAATGGCATTGATAAAAACTGATATGTTCTTGACTCATGAACAATCTGCAGGCCAAGCACCTTTTTCAGTTTTCCAAGCTCCTTGTTGTTTTCTAAAGAATGGCTCGTTTGAAGGAGTATTCCAGCTAAGAGTTTTTTTTGTTCCATTTTACATTTAATTCAGAGTTAGTTTGTGAATTAATACCAAGAAAAAGGCCTCTGTTAAAGAACAGAGGGTAGCCACACACAGTACTTACATACCTGTAATTCAAGTGTTTTTACAGTTTATATGAACAAGAAACCTTTCCATTTTAATTTGTCCTTAATCACATGTTAAAGGAGGAGAACAGAGCTGAACCATCAAAAAACAAGCCCTGTAATAGCTGATGGCTGGTGATACCGCCTTGGCAGAATATATGGAATAGTGAACCTGATAGTAACAAAACAGATCAAGGCAGATATTGGAATATGGGATTCATCATACAGTATTAAGAAGACTAACAAGCACAAGTGATTTTGAATCATCTTAGAATTGGTCACTCTCTTTTGACCTATGGATATTTGATGAATAGCCCACATGATCCAGTCTGTATATGTACAGAATGTAAAGTACCACTAAAAGTTTACCTTTTTTTTTTGTTACTATGCAAAATATAATCATCATAAAAGTTAAGTTTTGAAAACAAAACTTTTAAAGAAATTTTGTTAGCTCTATCATTTTTGGTTACTGCAGTTTTAAAATTTATAAAAAGCTGCAATGTAATAAAAAGAATCTAAATGTTATTACTGTTGAAGACAGATTTTTCAAGCCAGCTGGTTGAGAGCCAAATAGATTAGATTAGTGGTTTGTTTAAACTATTCGGTAACAATAATCCTTGAGAAACAGAGCCTGTAATTTAGCTTGCAGTTGTTCTTAACTAATATCATTTAGTTGATTCCTGTTTTCCATACTTAATTTTCTCTGCTTCCCTTTGGTGTTATGTGTTTTTATAATTTTGTTTTACTTATCAGTTTCTGACAGTGAGTCATCAAAGTTATGTTCATGCATTTTGATTTGCTGATATGGTGGTCTGTTTGTAACTAACATATACTGTACACTTGACTTTTATTTAGTTTTATTTTTATTTGTCTCTCCTTTGATTATTATAGTTTCTTATTTCATCTTTGTAATTTACTTTGCGCAAAAGTTTTGGCATATTTTGGTATAAAGTACCTCTTTTGACAGGAATGTGTGTTTTTCATATTTATTTGTGGTAGAGCTTTTTTGTGAAAAAATTTCAGGACATCTAAGTTTCATGTTCATTTTTCAGTATTTGGTTCAACTGTGTATAGGAAATTTCTTTTGTAATCATTTAGTGTTTTATCAGTGCATTTGATTTCTCTTGGTGTGACTAAAAGCTCTTCTTCATTATCTATTTCCTCCTGTTATTCCAGAGGAATCAAATACCTAATGGTTTAGTTAAAAAGCAGAGTCATTATTGTTGTTTTGATACTTTCTTATTCCCAGTCTTCATAAGGATAAGAGCTTATTTGGATAACTTAACAATGAATTGCCCTGTATGTTTTAAATTTTTAAGTTTTGCATATGAATATTACTAATAGTGTTGATGTAATGTTACAAACATGGTTTTGTTATGTAAGCATACTTTTTTAATTAATCATTTTAATGCAATATCACATTCATGTTAGTATGATTTGCTAAAGATTCTATTGGAAAAATATTGTTATTCTCTTTTTAGATTTGGAGGGAGGTAGGTTTTTTTTCAATGCCGTCAGGGAGGGTGAATCCATACTGTTTGCTACAGAAGATGAAAATGAGTCCCATCAGTGGGTCACAGCCTTGTATAGAGCTACTGGACAGGCTCACAAACCTACGCCGCCCATCATGCCTCAAGGAAAGAATTCCACGTTATCCAAAATTCAAGGAGGTAAGACTCTTTTCATGCTAATTTACTTTACATAGCTTATTTTGAACATCTGGAGCAATTTGGTTGGTCTTTCACCACTCAAAAACTACATTATAGCAATAACATAACCCAAGCACTAAGAATCATCATGGGACTTTTGCGTACAGGAGTGATACTTTTAACAATGGACACTTTTTTTTTTACTATTCATACTACAGTAGCTCACAGTTTTTAATTTTATGGCTAATGATCATTAATCATTTAACACTCATGTATTCTAAAACTACACTTCATAGCTCTGCACAGAGGATCATGAAGCTTTAGTTCAGTGCTGTGATCTAGGAATAAACAGAAAGTACTCACAGATATCCCCAAAAACTTTTATTTGAACATCACACTAATAATAATCCTATATAAAAAGCAAAGGCAATACCAAAATAGCCATTGAGGCTTTGCTGAGCAAAAGTCACAGGGTTTATCCTTGTGGCTGCAAAGAGTTGCTTATTCATTCCTCATTACAATCAGAGTACAGCATTAAACAATTACAGCAACTCTATACAGCCCTGCAATTGTTAATGTAGTTGGTCTCTTCAAACTTGATTCCTTCCACTATTTAAAAAAGAAGACAATTAATGGACACTGTTAATGAGAGGAAAAATATACAAATAAAAATTTTAAATGATCATCTAAGGATTCTCGATAAACTTCCAAATGAGCCCTTAGTTCAGACTTCTGTGGTTATCTTAGCATTGAATGCAGTCTTTTTTCTGACTTTCTTACTTGAAACTGATTCAGTGCATTACACATAATCATGAGAAAGTACAGTACTGTAATGGATATCAAGGACTGAAAGTCAACATGTTTATCCTTTACAGCTGACAAAGACAAAATCTTTGATAGACAGGACCAATCCACTGTGCTCCTTGGTATTCTGTCACTCTCATATGCTGAGCACCTGAACCTTTGCACTCTCTAAGCAGCTTGCCTTTATCTCTGGAGAAACAAGGTATAGGGGAGTATTTTGTATAATGAAGAAGGGTACTTGCAGCATCAAAACAACAGACTATTCTAAGAATCAGGATTTTGTTTCAAGATTTTGTGATCTCTGCAAAACAAATTTTCAAGGAACTTCACCCCACCCCCTCAGCATGTTGGTGGATATGAGAGGTTTAAGCAATTTTGAAAAATTTGAAGGCACTAGCAACACAGATGTCCAAGCAGGGGATCAACAGTTCTCACACACTCTTCTTTCTGGAGTGCCATCAAGGGGTGGTACATTTATTGCATGTGGGACACACAGTGACACCTCCCAACACCAGCAGATTGTGAGAAATACCAGAACCTTAACAGCAACATGGACCACCACCACCTTCGCTACAAGTAGGCCCTCACCATTCTTTGGTGGAAACCCACACTTAATGTTACTCAGGAGACCCTCCTCCTTCTGACCAGCATCAAGAGAACAAAGAGGCATACCCCTATATAATGCAACAGCCACCCTCCTCCTTGAGTGGCGAGCCCCGTGAGCAGTGCCCCCCCACACCAGTCAGTCAGTGCCTCCATCAATCAGAAAGACTTGCAGCCAATAAGAGATCCCCCTGACCACAGTCAGGTATAAATATTCCATGGAGCCATGCACCCTTTGTCAGTGGTAGTGTGGACTAGTGAAACGTCAAGACGATAAATGAACTTCAGACAGCTGCTTTAAAATTCACCTGTTGAAACAAAGAAACTTATATGCCAAGTCGAGACGGTGCAATGTAAGCTCGGTGGCATACAAAGGGCCATTCTTTTCAACAAAGATTGTATTTTACTAATCAATACTGCTCTTTTTAATGATCACCCAGGCCTTTTCATATGAAAATCTACATTCAGTTTACTTAATCATGCAATATATTTTTTCATACTGTATTCACACTTACCGTAACTATAAATTAATGTTCCAGGCTAACCTAAGCTATGCATAGTTTACCCTAGCTGATGATAGGGATTCAGGAATCAACACAGTAAGACATTTAGTTTTTTCATTTTACTATGAGTTTATCTTACATATGGAATATTTTTATTTTATGAATTCAGCTCATTGGCCATACCTGCATTTAAGACAAACATGCTACTCGGTAGTTTATCAGATATCAAGTGAATTTAACAATTAGCTTTCTCAACTAAATATTAATGTTTCATTAACATTAAAATTTTTATTGTTTGATATGATATTGATACAAGTACAGTACTGTAGCGGTAATCATTATTTGTAGTTTATATCCATTCATTATTATGAATTTGTCTGGGCTGACCGAATTAGAGAATGCTTTGAACCTAGGGTCAGTTATTCAGAAAAAACAGTTATCTTGAACACTCTTGGTTCCAATGATTCTGGAAAAGAGGCTCTCTGGTGTATTATAAAAAAAATTAGCATTTTTATAGTTTTGCAAGTGTTTTATGCAATTGATCACAAAGAGAGTCAAATTGAAACATCATGTAGAGGACATTTGTTTTTTGATAAGTTTTAAATCTGTCTTAGAAATCAGATTAACTGTTTAATGAGCACATGCAAGAACAACTGTTATAAATATAGGAGACTTTGTTTACATCATCCATATTTCATGTTGCAGATGCAGATAAAGCCAAGAAACATGGAATGGATGAATATATTAGCGCAGATCCTGTTAGATTTGATCATCATAATCTATTTAGATTGCTACAGTCTCAAACTTTAGAATACCGTCTTAGTGATCCCTACTGTTCCTTGGTGAGTAATAGATCATAAAATTAATCTATTGTTTTCCTGTATGCAATACATGGGTATTGCAAAGTGAATTATTATTGTTAAAGCTGTATGTGTAATAATTTTTACTGATATTTCTACTTCACAAAGTTCATGAAATATATTAGCATCCTGTCTCTCAGTGTAATACAGTACCAGTTTGTGTAAAACAGGGAAAGATCTTAATGAGATCAAATAAATCTAGAAATATAAAGGAGTACAGTAAGAAGCTCAAAACCTTGTTGATAAACCAAGATAAGAGCTTGCACTGTACAGTAGCAATTGAGCTTCTTGTAAACTTAAGGTCATCAACTTCTGCAACACTGCTATGTAGACTGTTCCTTAGTTTCTAGGAAAACACTCTAGAGCTAGTATTATGACTTCATGTCTCCTCAGCAGATTATGGATGTTGATGCGTTGTAGGACAAGTAATGCAGTACAGTACCTTAATTCAATAGATTCAGGCACTGAGAATAATAACAGAGGTTTTGTATAAAAGTGAAGGCTTAGAAGATGGCTGAACAGGAAATTGCCTGATCAATGATATCTGTAAATAGAGTTACTTGATATCCTCCTTGTGTTTAGTGTCACTAATGCAAAATGAATTATGAATTTTGGGCTTGGTAAGAGGTATCCAAAAATGATACCACTTGATAATCTGCTCTAGAGTTCACATTTTTATTAGAAAATATGTCATTTTGCAAAAGGTTAGGTAATATTTCTTATGAAAGTGGCAGCATTTGCATTTGCATAAGTCTTTATTTGCAAGGCCAAGATTTCCATCTCTAGTAAAGAATAAAAGTCCCGTAAAAACTATAAAATGTTACCCAGAAGAATGTCAACCTGAAACTGTGTGAAGGTGGAAAAGCCCATTTTGCAAAGTTTTAAAAATTCGAGAACCTTATGGTTAACTAAGATACAGGAAAGCCAAAAAAGTAACTCTAGACATATTCGCTATCAGTATGTATTGTCTTTAATAAAATTTCAAAGGTCTGAAACTTTGTACAGTATATTAACTTATTTTGGCCGTTTTGTACATCATTGATTGCCACTTTGTTTTTCTAATCAATTCAAGAGGGGATGTGAGTTGGCTAGGAAGCTACCTAATATTAACAATAAAATTTGTGCTTAAGAGGATTTAAACAACTTTGATTTGCAAAGTGCAAAATTCTAGTAACTAGATATTTTAAAATTAAAATGAAAATTCCATTTAATACAAGCAAATCAGAAATCTATTCATTACAAATGCATAAAAATTGTTCAACACAAAACCAAAACCACCAAAGCTTGTAAGAGAAGCCAAATAAATATTTAGGAAAGAAAATGGAACAGTGTACATTGCACTTTTGATTATCAGAGGGTGAAGGGGATCTCTTCACCTGTAAGACTGAACCAGAAAGTAATATAGGTAATGGATGTTCATGTTATAATTAAGAAAGGTTATAAGGAGGTAGCAACATTATTCTTGAATTTCAGATGAAGAAGAACAATTGTTACATAAAGAGCCATCCTTGATTGTTATACTGTAGTGACATATATAGCATTACCTTAGTTTCAAGGTTATCAGGGCATCTTATAAAATAAAAAATCTTTGTTTTTAATGGAAAGTTTTAGAGAAGTAATCTACATATATCCAAGCAGTTAATGAAGTTGCATACCTGCCCTACTTGTATGACCAGATCGTACTAGACAAGGAAAACAGTAAACAGAATTGTGAAATGTGTAACAGCCTTAAGTTGCCTGACACAGGAGTAGGAGGAACCCTTGCTGTTGAGTAAACCTATCCTCTTCAGGATAAAAAGAGGTATCAGACCTAGGATAGGACTAGTACATGTATATCCATTTATAGATCACAGACAGGTTTTAAGTACAGCTGTAGTTAGAGTATAATAAAGTACAGTAATTCAAGTAAATAAAGCATATGCCTTGTTACCTGACTGAGACAAGAACAGTTACAGAGTGAAGAAACCTGTGCTACATTTTCAGCAAGCTGTATTGCTTTTGTAACAATATTGTACCTTCTTTATCAGTAAGAGCCATTTGCTGTTTCATAATACAATATCAATTTTTGCATTCATTTATTTTAGACTCTTTATTAAGATATTTGTTCTATGGTTATTTTGGAAATTGTGAGACAGTGAGAAATGGAGTAAAGTACATATCCATAATTGTTTTCAAGTATGAAAAAAGGAAGAAACTTCTAGGTTTATGATTTCATTGTTAGAGGACTGACTGGAGCCTCATCTTCCTATACATAAATACTTTTGAAGTCAATGTTAGTCCTTTTAATTATATACTCAAAACATGCTGTTTCTTATTAGTATTATAATTTTCTGGTTATTGCCAGGAACTAAAAACTGACAAGTTGCAAAATCTGATATCCGTGATTCCAGAAGTAGTAGTGTGGGAGGCTACTAGAAAAATATTATATGTGAGATAAAGTTAGAAACTCACCTATATATATATATATATATATATTATATATACAGTAAACCCCCGTATTTCCAGGGATGCGTACCCCCACATGTGAATAGCTAAAATCCACGAATACTTAAAACCCATCCAAAAACACTTAAAACTGCCTATTTTGCTAGTTTAAACACAAGAAAAACCCTCTAAAAATGCTTATACCTGAGTATTTAATAGTTTTATCACAAAAAGTGCATTTAGTTATGAAAATATGAAAATACAGTAATTAGTGAATATTTCTCAGTGAAAAATACTGCAAATGGGCGAATTTTCCGCAAATAATGGCTAGATATGTTCCACAGAGAAATCCTTGAGTACGTGACTCATGAATCTTGAGAACATAAATACAGGGGTATATATATATATATATATATATATATATATATATATATATATATATAATGTATTTCTTTATTGTTAATATATATATATATATATATATATATATATATATATATATATATATATATATATATATATATTTATATATATATATATATATATATATATATATATATATATATATATATAATGTATTTCTTCATTGTTAAAGATATGGTCAATTTACCAACAATAACTGGATGAGAATGAATTTGTCTGATACCAGTAGTTTGTGTCACAACACTTTACAGTATGAGGCTCAGGGTCATAACAATGACTGCTAAATGAGAATTCACATGCCTTTAAATCTGTTTCTCTTGTCTTTACCATGTATATTTTCTCAGTTAGGTAATGTGTATGAATGAAGTTGGTTTTCTTTGCAGGGATGGTTTAGTCCTGGTCAAATTTTTGTACTTGATGAATACCAGGCTCGTTATGGTGTCAGAGGGTGCTATAGACATCTTTGTTATCTAGAGGATCTTCTAGACAGAGCAGAAAAGGGTCAAATGATTGATCCAACCCTCATTCACTACTCCTTTGCCTTCTGTGCCTCCCATGTTCACGGGAATAGGTAAGTGTTCCAACTCCAAAGAACAATTTAGGCTGTTGAAATGAAAACAGTACAGTATGTGTTGTATATATGTATATACATAGAATTATATTTATATACATATGTTGATATGTATACTGTGTATCTGTCTGTCTATGATATATATATATATATATATATATATATATATATATATATATATATATATATATATATATATATATATATATAATATATAGATATAATTATATATTATATATACATACATACATATATATGTGTATGTATGTATGTATATTATATATATATATACATATACATTATATATACATACATATATATATATATGTATATATATATATATATATATATATATATATATATATATATATATATATATATATATATATATATATATATATATATATATATATATATATATATATATATATTTATAGAAGAGAACCATGGTATATTAGACTAATGAAAACCTGTGACTAATTGATTTTCCAGCGTCCGTGAATCCCTCTGAAATAAGAACTACTTCCTTTTTGTTACTGGACCTTCTGTGATACATTATCTGTTTTTTGTCCTGAGTGCCCATTTAAGCTTTAAATAAGCTGTATATGTACATAGTTAGACTCTTCCTGTGTATTCTATTTTTTTATGTTTTATAATAATAATTATTCATAAAGTGAATTATATGGGGAGTTTAGATTAAATATATCCAGAGTATAGTTTTACAATGCTGAAAATGCTAGTAAAACTCAGATATATTGAGGTTTTACTATACTTCTGTGTCAACAAATGTGCTTCCACAGTGTGGTGACACATGTACATATATATTATAAATGATTATATTTATATATATATATATATATATATATATATATATATATATATATATATATATATATATATATATATATATATATATATATATATATATACATACACACACACATATATAACTAAATATAAAATGTATACTGTACATCAAAGAAATTGATATAATGGAGTTCAAGATCTTTTGTCTTATAGTACTCTAAGGAATTTGCCAAAAATACCGTAGAGTAAAGGCAAAAGACCTTGCACTGTCATTTCCTCGTGCAAAACTGAAAATGCCTTATGGAGGAGGTGAAAGAGTTTGCGCTCTCTTATTCCACTTTTCGTGAGGCCATATAGTTTATATATATATATATATATATATATATATATATATATATATATATATATATATATATATATATATATATATATATATATATATATATATATATATATATATATATATATATATATAATACAAACATACACACACACACACACACAACACTTACCATACTTTGGAAATACTGGGGTATACAGTTCACCCAGTCCTTCAAAACACAAAGCATGAGTATTTTAAGTTTCAAACAAAAAGCTAAGAAACTTGTCTATGTAAATATGTGATATAATTGATACTGTACTAATTGGTAAAGTGCCTTCCCTTTGCCTTACATACAAAATATTTTAATATACAGTGGCACCTCATGACAAAGGACTGAAGTCTGCTTAGTAAGGAAGACTGGCATATAGCCTACATGATTGGGTACCCACAGGCCAACTCACATAGCTTATAGTAAAGGGCAGTTACATATAAAAGTATTTAATAGCCGCTAACTGATATTTTGCAATTATCATTCAGTTTGAAATATTTGTTTCTTATTCAGTTTCAGAGATATGTCTGCAAAATGTAATGCTCCTAAAATATGTGTACAAAACTATGCTTACGAGATATTTAAAATACTGTATACAGAGTAAAACATAAAAAGAGAGAGAGAGAGAGAGAGAGAGAGAGAGAGAGAGAGAGAGAGAGAGAGAGATAAATAAACACATTGTAAGTGCACAGTTTACCCTAACAAGATGCTTTAATATGAGTACAGTGTACTCTGTACACACCCATACTGAAAAATGTCTATGGCATTAAGTATATGTCATTAAAAATGACTTATGAGAGAGAGGGAGAAGGGGTTGGCCCACAGTTAATGCGACTCATTTCCTAACATGATGCACATATTCTCAAGCTGAAATAAATAACAGTGTATAAGCACAACATTAAATTGATTATGTGTCAATTAGAATAAAAAAGTATTAAATACAGCTTACAATGTACGCTTATTATATGTCATCTTGCCTTGAAGACAACATATCTGAAGCACAGTGAGGTTCTAGTGTGGATTGTGGTGACTCATTGACATTTTAGTCTGAGTCAGAGTCACTTGACTTTATTTTAATCTGAGTTAGAGTCATCTACTTCCATTGGCAAAAAAAAAAGGAAAGGAAAGGCCTTTAAACTTTGATTAAAGTGATTTCCTATTCTTTTAACACAAATCTTGGAATTTTAGAGCATATGCTCACACAGTGAAACGAAAAGCATAGGTGAAAAACAAAGTTGGTATTATACTAATATTCTGTCAGTACTAAGGACCACAGGACAAGAGATTATAAATTAAATGTCATCTGGTAACTCTTATATAGTAACAGTTTTTTTCTGGCTTATGGCAGTAGTTCACAGTACCAGTCATTTTTTACTTATGACCAGTCCACTACACACCTGAAAAACCATAGAACATCAGCATTTGAAAATATTTATTTTGTAAGGTAAATGAAAGCTGCTCTTTCGATTAGTGTCAGTTTCCAGTAGCGTGTCCAGGGTGGGGCCACCTGGGCATGTGCCCCCTCTATGAAAATATTGTAATGACAAAATAATAATATTGTAGATTTAGATAATAATAACATAAATGAGAAATATAAAAATGGGAAAAAAATAAAAAGTGTATTATACAAATACAGGCAGTTCCCGGATATCAGCGAGCTCGGTTAACGGCGATTTAATTTTACGGGGCTTGTCTAGCAACAAAAATTGGCAATTTTCTGCGTTGAAAATCGCCGATTTCTGCTTATCGGCGCCAATAATTGGGTATGGGCACCGATACATACCTAACAGAGGCGCCGATAACCAAAATTCTATATACATACTGTATATATACATACATACAGTATACTTATATATATATAATATGAAAATTGGTGCCACCCTCAGAAGTTTTTCTGGATCTGGTAGTGATGTTTCTTAGCTGTTTGTATGAAATTCTAAATACCCATGTTTTGGGTATTCAGGAGACCAAATTCAATTTTAACAAGATTTTCTCATATTTTACTGATTTTTACTGAAATCCTTGAAAATCAAAAAATCTTTTGAAATTCTCATTCCTATATATATATATATATATATATATATATATATATATATATATATATATATATATATATATATATATATATATATATACATACATATAAGTAACAACAAATGCATGTAGACCTGGACTTAGGACCAGGTAGCAGTTCGAATTTAAATTTAATATATATGGCCAAAGGATACACAAAAGTAAAGGTGTAGTCAATGATGGGCAGCATAAATGCACCACAGGTCCTGTGTATATTTAAAACTTTTTTACCGTCCATCATTGTGTTTACATATAGCAATGCCCGTAATAAAAAGATTATTACAAACATACAAAATACATTATAGCACTTCTGTATACAGTAATATGAAATACCTGTAATATAATTAATGATCAAGTAATTGATTAGTTTGTCATAATTATCTACAACCACAGTATTCCAGTCATGCTATATTGTCAGTCTTCAGGATATGTAATGTACACTTGAGAATAAGTCCACCTGTTACGCCCTGGTGAGAGACTTTGAAAAATTATATGGTAATAATGTTTAATAAGGGGACTTTTTCTCTGTTAGCATGAGTTCCACCAATCAGCTCTAGAGTTGTTTTAGTGGGAGGAGCCTTTAGGTATGGTTGGAATAAGACACAGACACGCACACACACACACAGAAAGAGAGAGAGAGAGAGAGAAACTAGATGTTGCTGATGAATCAAAAAGAAGCAATTAGGGACAGAAGATTCCACAACATGCAATAGAAAGTGAAGAAGGACTCCCAAACTTGGTGTAGACTTTTAAGCATTCCCATATAGTAAAGTTAATTCATTTGCCAATGATAACAATTATTTATATTCAGAAGTTTCATGTATTCATGTTTTGGCTTGTATTCCCCCTTGAATATGCTGTACTGGAGAGGTTATTCCCTATATGCCATTCATTACAATAACAATTATTACATGTTATGTTATGGATAAATGCATAATTTTCTACTTGGCTTATATTTTCTAATATTAATTGTAATAAAAGTTTTAATGTCACACATACAGAAATTCCTTTCGCTCTTATCATCATCATTCGTTTGAGGGTAACTAAGAGATGGACGTCTCAGATGTTAAACAACCCCTTCAGTCATTTACCAGCCCATTGTGGAAAGGGCTATTTAGAGAAATGCAGTTTGATGATATTGTTTCAGGGTTCTCTTTTTAAAGAATTTTTAAAGAAATCAGGGGAGTGAAATGCCCTTTAGATTTTGAACTTTTAGATATCAAATTCACCTATCAAATAAGTAAATGATAATAATCATGACCTGGAGCTAAACCATATGCATAGGTTTGTTCATGATTTTATTTTTACATTGTGTGTGTGTCTGTGTTTTACTCCAACCATACCTAAAGACTCCTCCCACTAAAACAACTCTAGAGCTGATTGGTGGAAATTGTGCTAACAGAGAAAGAGGCCCCACCCCTAGTAAACATTGTTACCATATAATTTTTTGAAGTCTCTCACCAAGGCATAACAGGTGGACTTGTTTGCAACTGTACCTTCACAATTATATAGTAAGGGTTATATAGTGGAGGTATTTATACAAATAGATATATCATCATACTGTATTTACAAAAGATATATATCACATATAATAAATATATATACAGGCAGTCCCTGGTTAATGGAGGAGGTTCCGTTCCCAGCCAACCATCGCTAACCATAAATTGGCGATAATAGTGCCAATAACTGCTTACCAGAGGCCGAAAATTGCTTACCGGTGCCAAAAATCTGTTAACGTCATCGCTACCCAAGCGCCATAACGCCAAAATGTTGTTAACCGATGCCGCTGGTAAGCAGGGACTAATATATATATATATATATATATATATATATATATATATATATATATATATATATATATATACATATATATATATATACATATATATATATATATATATATATATATATATATATATATATGTGTGTGTGTGTGTGTGTGTGTGTGTGTGTTATAGAGAGAGAGAGCATTATAGAAAGACAGAGAGAATATTATAGGAACTAGCACTGAGACTCTTATGAAGAGTGAGACACATGGTCTTACGGTTATGAATCAGTCACTCAAGAAGGAAGTGGGCAGTGTTATTCAAGCATTAAGACAAAACAAAAGTTTTACAACAGTCCCTAATCAGGTGGTTACAGACTGTGTCAGCAATACCAATGCTCAAAGGCGAAGGTAAAGGGTTCAGATAAGCTACTGATAAGCACTTTGCAAACTGCCTGTCGTGAACTTGCCATTGAGAGGAAGGGAATAGTGAAGTAAGAATTGGTGATGGTGAATGGAGGATTTGGTGAAGAATACGGTAACAGACACATCTGGTAAACAGTGACGGAGTCGACATGCCCCATGAACTATAACGTATAACATCACCCAAACACTATAAAAGGAGAAGGAGGACTTTGAGATAGAGAAGAGAATGGTAACGTAGGATGGTAGAGTGCGGCATGTTATAGTGTAACTCATATCCCAGTGTTGACAGGACTTACAATTTTTCACAACTCTCTCTCATGCACTTAGTTTTTTACAAGTCCAAGTTGGGACTTAGCTTATTCAGTCTTGAATCCAGTCGACTTACAGAAACAGCTAAGTGATAAATGGTGGAACCTCATACTCATACTCAAAGGGGATGATAAAGAAAAATCCCAAGAACTAGTTGAGTTAGATGCCCTGAAGAGTTTATCCGCCATCTAAAAGAATTAACAATGTTCCTTAGAAGAATAAACCCACAGTGTACTCAGCCCATGCTGCCTTAGATTCTACCTGTTACAGAAGATAGTAAAGTGTCAGCTTCGTCACTGTTCACCAGACCTGTCAGTTCCCTTACTCTTCACCAACTTTGTCACCACTTCACCATCACTAATTCTTACTTTGCCATTTCCATCCTCTCAATGGCAAGTTCATGAGAGGCAGTTTGCAAAGTGTTTATCACCAGCTTATCCTAACCTTTTACCTTCACCTTTGTGCACAGGTATTGCTGACACGGTGTGTCACTGCCTGGTTAGGAACAGTCCTAAAATTTTTGTTTTGGATAACACTTCCCACTTCCCTTCTCAAGTGTCCATGTGTGTGATTCATAACCATAAGACCATGTGTCTCACTCTTGATGATAGTCTCAATACTAGTTTCTATAATAGTCTCTGTGTTTCTATAATACTCTCTCTCTTTCTCTGTAATATGTATGAATGTTTACTGGCAAACACACAGATATATATATATATATATATATATATATATATATATATATATATATATATATATATATATATATATATATATATATATATATATATATATATATATATATATATATATATATTATAATCACTGTCACTTTTCTGCCCTTTGGATGTACTGTACTTGCATTCCCTTAGATGTATGAGTGCAATAATCATTGGGTTCTCTCTCTCTCTCTCTCTCTCTCTCTCTCTCTCTCTCTTTGTATACTCTATATATATAAATAAAATAGTAACCCTCCAGTCATTAGCACTAATACATCCAAGGAGATTGCACATTCAGCACATCCAAAATGTGACTAAGTTAACCTAGGCTATGATACCCCTAGTCTATCTGAAAAGTCTTCTGTAACCTGGACTAGCTTAAGAAAATATATACTGAAATAAAAAAAAATTGTATTGAATCCAAGGAAATGAGAATTATATTTGTGTTGGTGTTTTATAATAAGTATATATTAAGAACAAAAAAATGTTACTTTAACCAGCAAAACCTGTCATTTGAGATCTTTATCAGAGTAGCCTAGCCTACTGAAATTACCTATTCATGATCCTGGTGACTACTTTCATCACACATAAATCATCCAAAGGTATTTTATGGTATGGAATATATGTAACTGTTTAGTGGATGCATTGTATGAACAAATGTAACAAGATATTGAAATGCAGTGACTGGAATATCAGTAAGTATGATGTTAACGCACTTCATATTTGATAGAATCAGTTTTGCTTAAATTTTCTATGGCTCCCATTTTCTTTGTACAGTACTGTACGTATGATATCCAGTCATATCAGTTGCCTATTGTATGTACTGTACTGTACATGTTGTACAATTTACCATTGAATACTGATTGTGAAATAACAGCAAAGCAATAAGATGACAATAAACATAACTTGAATTACTGTACCATATTATGTTTGATTTCTCTCTCTCTCTCTCTCTCTCTCTCTCTCTCTCTCTCTCTCTCTCTCTCTCTCTCTCTCTCTGAGAGTATGGTACCGTAGGAAAATAAATTTAACACTTATCAGATTAGGTCTCTGTGTGTGCTTACTTGAAGGCAGTATCCCATGTGGTTAATAGTACACAATTCATTCATAGCTCTGCACATCCAACCACGCCATTGCGAATTTACTTAGATATTTTTCCATTTAGTACAACTTGGCGTATGTACATTGTCCAGCTGAGAAAGGTGCAGTAAAGAGTATATTATGGGATATATAACATATACTCTTTGGAAAAGTATATATGGAAAAAAGTTCTCCCAAAGTAAGTAATTGCCACTGTTGAATGGAATATGGCCAGTCTATTTTATTATTATATGCTTATGTGAAGTGTATGACATAAAACTATCATTTCTGTAGCAAGGGCAGATCGTATACTTGGTTCTTGATGCTGCAGTATGATTTATTATACCATTATTTTTCAAGGGCATCCCTGTTTCAATTTCTTAGGGGCCTCCAGACAAGGTTAATATAATATAGAGCATTGCCTCTACCAGTGCAAGTATCATATGCTGTTGATACTTTATATTAACAGTAATATAATAAAATAAGCTTGAGCTATGGATATTTTGCACTATTACTAAAAGTAATTGTGTATGATAAACCATGAATTAGCTTACTCAGAAGTAATGAAAATTACTTCCTAGTTGCTACAGTACTGCCAGCAGTAAAACTGGCGGGGAGAGGGATGTTTACACATGGTTCCATTTGAGTGGGGCTTATCATGGTTATGATTAAAAGTCAGGCTATTTGAAGAACTCACTGATGAGTCAAATTACCTAGTGAGATAGGTGCTTAACATTGTTCTTAGCACAGTATAAATTTGCGTATCCAATAAGCTATCCCATGTACAGTATACTGTATGGGTTCAAGATGCCTCAGAAATTGGTTGCTTCAAAAGTTTTCTCAGGAGCTTACAACACCAGCCCCTTCACCCAAGAAAAAGAAAAATCAGTCTTTAACTGCATAGGAAAGTTTTAATAAAGAAGTAAAAGATAAGTTCCTCAATGTTTTGTGATATCAAAGGCTGGAGAGAAAAACTGTTTGCATTCATGGCTTACAGAATTTCATCATACACTCATTGGAAAGCTACAAAGAAACCCAAGTTAGGCCAGTTGGGCCAAGAGCTATTCAAGTGGTTTACTGCTTAGCATGCCAAAAGGAGGCACATCTCAGGCCCAGTCATTGTACAAAGGCCAAGATATTTTTTTAGATGCAAATATCATGGGTGGCTGATGAACTTTAAGGCCTGTCATAGAAATAGCTACTTAGACATCAAAGGTATTTCCAATTGTGGATGTTGATGCTGCTGAATGCTACTGTGAGACTGTCATATAGCTCATACTTGAGTATGATATGAATCATAGTCAGATTTCTCATGCAGGTGAGATGGGGGCATATTTTATAGAGGCATCCATGAAAGAACTTCAGTATGGGCAGCGATAAAGGTTGCTCAAGATTTCAAGAGGAACAAAGATTTTGTGACAGTGTTAGTGTGTGTCCATTCCTCAATAACTCATAAATTTAAATTTTTTCAACACTGTACATTGTTCTAACAAATTCTTGGCTTTCATAGGTTCTTCACATCGAAGGTATCAATATGCTTACTGAAATTACTGCATCTTACTGAAATTGCTAAATCTTTTTTAATGCAAATTCTTCGTTGCACTAAACCAAGGTGTGATCAGTGTCACATGTGGCTTTCATCAAACCAAGCTATGATTAATGTCACAATTGACAGACTAGTATGTAAGAGTGTGAAAGATGCATTTTACATCTCTTATGCAGGTCAAAATAAGATGAGTCTGATGCTTTTGATTGGATCTGGGATGCCATCATCTTTTGGAGGTTTTGCTATATGTTGCTTGCAAGATGTTGAAAGCACTGTGTTCCATTTATATATATATATATATATATATATATATATATATATATATATATATATATATATATATATATATATATATATATATATATATATATATATATATATATATATATATATATATATATATATATATATATATATATATATATATATATATATATATATATATATATATATATATATATATATACAGTATATATATACAAGCAGTCCCCGGTTAACGGGGAGAGTTCCATTCGGCTGAGCGCCAATGACTGAAAATTGCAGATAATTGTGGTAATAAATGGTGTTTACAACTTTGTAAATGCCAATAAACCGCTTATCGGCGCTGTTAACCGCTTGCTGATGTCACTAAACTGCTTGCCGATGCCGAAAAACTGCTAACCGACACCGAAAAAAATCGCTTACCATTGCCAAAAATCTGGTTAATGACATCATTAGCTGAGTGCTGTACAACCAAGACACTGTTAACCAATGCCGCCCATAAACAAGGACTGCCAGTATATGTATATATATATATATATCTATATATATCTATATATATATATATATATATCTATATATATATATATATATATATATATATATATATATATATATATATATATATATATATATATATATATATATATATATATATATATATATATATATATATATATACATATATATATATATATATATATATATATATATATATATATATATATATATATATATATATATATATATATATATATATATATATATATATATATATATATATATATATATATATATACACATACATACTGTACTGTATATATACTATATAGGCAATCTTTGCTTATTGGTGGCATCAGTTAACGGTGTTCCAGTTTTATAGCGCTTGGCTAACAACATTGTTAACTAGATTTTTGGCCAAAGTAAGCAATTTTTGGTGTTGGTTAGCATTTTATCAGCATCAGCAAGCTGTTTATTGACGTTGGCAAGCGGTTTATTGGTGCCGATAAGCAGTTTAATGGCGCTTACGATATCGTAAACTCCATTTATTATTACCATGATTATCGGTGATTTTCAGTTACTGTATTGGCAATTTTCAGTTAGCGGCACTCAGCTGGGAACGAAACCCCACCATTAAATGGGGACTGACTATATATACATATACAGTATATATTTATATATATATATATATATATATATATATATATATATATATATATATATATATATATATATATATATATATATATATATATATATATATATATATATTTATATATATATATATATTAATCCAAGATATTATGTCTTATATGATTTGAATATTTATCAAGAGATTATGTCTTCTGAATATGTATCAAGGTGTAAATGTTTCCCAGTTGAAGATTAGTGACTAATCATAAAAGAAAAAAATCTGTTTCCAAAACTTTGAAGTCTTACTGTAGCAGAAAAGTTTCACCATACAATGAAGTAAATTATCGTAGTCAAAGAAAATATTTATGGTTAATGTTAATGTATGGTAAAATTAGTTGTGAATGATAGAAACATGTAAAAGATTTATGTAACAATGGAAAAGGACTTTTTTTTTATCTGGACATGAAGTTTCAATTGAAGTAATTGCAGTTCTTCCAAATTTTTTTTCAAAATAATGTCCTTTAGGAGTATTGTGAGACTGGAAATGGGTCAAAATGAGGCCCAAAAGACAAATGGGATATATGAAAGAATTACTCACTCAGACCTGATGACTCATTGTTTGCCTATTTTCAGTTTAAAGTTAACTTTGGAAATGTTTTATATCTTGATGGAAAAGTATGTTACAAATGGTATATACAGTACTCATATGTTGGGATGATATGGTATGGATATTAAAAATATTGTTTGGTACGTTTTGAAGCGCATATACATTTATATGAGTCTTGCAGCAAAACAACAACTTTAAATGCTCAATCTCTTTTAGTCAGAAAAAGGATAAAGCTCAGTATTCTTGAGTCACTTTCTTATTCGATGTTGATTTTTTTTTCTCTTCCTAAAACAAATTTAAAGCTTTTATTTTATTTGACTAATGCATAATTTAAATTTTTGAAGACATTTTCCTTTGTTGTAATCCTTGTACATTTCCTTTTATAATTTTAAACTTAAAATTGGACTAGTTCACAGTAGTAAAATGTTTTCAAAGTTTTGTACCTATCTTTTTTTTTTTTTTTTAATGGTGGAGATATCAAGAAACATCGATTTTTGTATTATGAAAAGTATTGAAGCAAGCAGTTGTAAGCAGTTTTATTCTTTTTCTATCCGAATGACTGTAGTTAGCATGATTTTTTCATCAGAGCATAGCTTTATTCACAGAGGAAGAATACATCTTGATCTCCTGAATGAACCTGTCCTTGATAAGTGTAAATATGATGACATTAAGTGGACAAAAGAGATTTCCTCTTTCAAATCTCCATAAGAAAGAAGTAAGAACGTACTGGTAAACTGTGCATCTTTCCTACATGAAAACTATCACCACCTTCATTGAAATAAAATATTTTTGACGGATTTTCTTCAAGCTCTTTGATTTGTTACTGACCTACTGTTTTGTGTTTATGAGACACCCGGAGTTTAAATCACTAAGAAGTGTTTGATAATTGACAGGATTTTAAGCTATCTCATGATTGTAATATGTTCTCAGATTCCTGTGGATAGAAGTAATGTTTAAAATAGTATTCCAGGAAAGGTTTCTGTGTGACAGACATTATCTCATTGAGACCTGGTGGTTAGGTCTTGCAGGGTAGGAGTAAGAAGTTAGTCAGGTTATTCTTGATAAGTTAACTCAAAACACCCCAAAACAGCAACAGCAAATGATTAGCAGACGTGTAGGTCGTTGGTTGCTTTTTTTTTTATAGTATTTTATGAATTTTTTTTTCATATCTTTTGTATTCATAGTAACTCATTGTAAACTATAACAAAAAATAGTGTTGCCCAGTTTTATACCGTTAATGCCTTAGGATACTTGGAATGTAGTTGTTCTGGCTCCTTGTAGCTGTACATATACATTATTCATATAGATACATTCTTAATTCCATATTTACATTCAGTTATCCTTGAACAGGAAGTTTTCATTTTAAAATAAAATTATGACTCTTATAGTTGTGTTTCTTAAAGAAAATATACACTATAGATATGATAAAGTAAATGGATAATATAGAGAACCTCCTAGTGCAGAAGTATTAGATTATGTACAGTGCAGTAAAGAATAAGATATTGGTTAACTGTATGTAAATTGTTACTGTATTTTTCATTCCCTTCTTAATGGTATGTCTGTTTTTGCAGTCTAATGTATTGGTCATTTATCTTTTAGTAAGCTGTTTGTGAATTTTCCATAGATGTCTTCCTTTTGCATTAGGTTTTTCTTTCATCATCTGAGTTCTTCTTCACTTGTGTTGTTCCTTTTTATAGGAGGAATCTTGGTACCATTTGTTCAATCAACTGAAACTTTCCATCCTAAAGAGATTAATTTGCCACCATTGATATTGCAGAAATACAATAATGTTGTCAAGAAATGTTTTGTTTTGGCTGAAGGACTAAGCATGCTCATGAAAAACTTTCATTGGCCATTGATGCAGTTACTGAGAGTAAATTTGGAGTACAATGTCACTGGCAAGAATGAATTGATTTCTTATTTACACTACCACACTCAGCAATCACTTGTGGCTTGTTGTTGCTAAAAAAATATAACTATAGCACAGTATTGTGTTTTGAAATGTGTTAGGGTTCTTAAAGTGAACAATTCAAAAGAAGTTGAGTATTAAAATGATTATATTGAGTACAATGTTACTTTATTATCATACCAAGCAGTTTCTTTCTGAAGAACATAAATTTTGCCAATGGTACTTTTTCACTTTCTAGCTGGTCCTTGTCAGTACCATGCATTGTGATAAATTATAGTTTTTGGTCTTTTAGTTTGTATCTGCAACAAAAGAATCACTTGCTGCCATATTTGTCTTATCTGTAGCTAGATTCATTTGAAAATCCTTGTGCTGTTTAAATTAATGGTGATTCACATTTTTATTAGTATACTCTGTATATTCGAAAACATTCTTTGCCAGTTTCGGAGCCTTTGTTGAGCACTAGAAGAAGAATAAGAGAAAGGATACAACTCTATATGGATGAGTATGTTGATAATGAAATAAGAATAGTAAATTACCAAATTGTTTTCCCACAGGGAGTCATAGTAGTACAGTATGTCATGGAGAAGAGGCATCTCTTTGCTGCTACAGAATTTTTCCCAAAAAAATGGCTTGTCTATAAAAATTTTATTTTGGCTATGTAGAGCCTCTTGCCAGTAGTAATATTTGCTCGAGAAATGTTGTAGGCTTGGAACAATAATCCACCTCAATCTTCAAGGGTCTAGCTGATTATGGGTCTAGGAGAGGAGGATGTTGGAAAGAATGTTATCTTCTTTTATCAGTTTTGGATGCAAGTTTTAATTTTTACTTGCAGTTAAACAGCTATGTTTTTAAAAACTATAATTGTTCTCCATAATTAGCAATAGGAGAATATCCAGGTGTATAATGTGTTCATTTGTACATACATAGTTTCATTTTAGATCCACAAGTCTCTGAAACATTCTATTCTTATTTCACTAATTTTCATTTTCTTATTTGATCTGTCTGCTTTTGGTACTGATTTGTGCTGTTGTGAAGCCAGGTTATTCTCTTGTTCCTGCACTGTGGTTGTTTTGTATATGAATGAAGGTGTTTTGATAACTACAAGTAATTTAGTTCCCATGATCTTGTTTCATCTTATCCATTTAGCCAGATAAAACTACTTTATAATACTGTACTTTAATAATTGTCCCCGTTTCTATTACCGTATTCTTCTTTTGTTGTTCCATTGTACCATTTGTTGGGTTATGAGTCATTTTGGTGCCCTAATTTGGTGCAATTAAACTGATTGACAGTACTCTATTACTTTCCCTTAAGCTTCTGTTTCTTATTAGCTGGTTTAACTAACAAGAAGCCCCTTCATTTAGGTTTTTGGTGCTACAGTATTGTAATTTTTCATAGGTATTATGAAGTGAGAACATATTACATCAGTGAGGGACTTGGAGTGAGCAATCCCAACTTTCCCTGGCTCATGGTGTCCATATTTGGAATTATTGTGCATAGCATAGATATATATATTCTATATTTTTTCATTAAGAAAAAACAAATTTTACAAATTATTTAATTATTTCTCATACAACTTTCTTTCCTGTTTTCTTCAGAGTAGCCCTTGATGTATCGATGCATCTTTCCAAATATTTCTTCCTATTTTAGAATGCACCCTGGAATTATGTTCTGCTGGATGGTGTGCAGATCTCATGGGAGATTGTCAGTCATCTGTATTTTATTTAAAATCAGAAACTTTTCTGTTGAATTTTAACCTCAGGAACAAAAAGAAAAAAAAAAGGTCTGCAGTGACCAAATATTCAAAGCTAAGGATTATAATTCTTTTTATTTGTCACCATTGCTGGATATTGAGTAAGATGTGGGTAAATGTATTGTTGAAGCTTCCAGTCTTGCTTGTTCAGACCTTAGTCCACTCCCTTTGTACGTCCTCCCCAGTGCTTCAGGACCCCCAGGCAAAGCTTGTTTTGTACTGTCTGACCATAAGAAACGAACTTGTGATGAACAGCACCCTGTCATTAAAGAGCATTTAGAGTCCCTAAACAGTTTAGTAACTATAATGTGCTAAGTTTGGTCAGACGATATAAGATACAGAAGAGAACTTTTCACATGATCTATGCACTGTCAGTCAGTATGCATTCTACAGTGTGTTCCACAATAAGAAAAAATGTTGGAAATCCGTGTATCAGCAATGTAGGGGCATTTTCTGAAAGAGGCAAATAAGACTAAATTGTATGTATAGCGATAAACAAGGTTTTTTAAAGCTTGTTTTCTTCTTGGACAGACCTTGTATCTTACCAAATATGGTATCCTAAACCATTAACACTGTTTTTCCTGAATTTGAAGAATTAATCCCTAGTATTTTATCATTACCCAGGAGGATTACTTTTACTTTTCAACTTGATAAAGTAAGTTAGTAACTCAAATCACCTCTCCTTTTGTGAGGCTCCAGCAGCGTACACTTTTCTTTTTTTAAGTGTTCCTTGGTATTGGCTGCCTGTCTCTATTAATGCCAGATGTTTAAAAAATGTAAATAGTAATGTTATTGATTTGTGTTTTTTGTATTGTAAGGGTTGCAGACTAGGTCTGGTCTGCAAATAAAAATAGTTTTATTCCTCAAGTTACTTTGTTAGTTTTTCATTGTAGGTATCATTGTTAGGTTACTTTAATTATTTTTCATCATAGACATCATTGTTAACTGTTATTTAGTGATCCTCTGTAATTGTTGGTAGAATTCCTTTGTGGTCTTAAGGTACCTCTTCATGTTTTATACATGGTATTGAATGGAGAAAATATATGGTATATGGAAGTAATATAAGGGGAATATGCACAATTGGTGTTTAATATGATAGTTTATTGTTCACATGCTCTGTGATTTTTTTAAATTTATGATAGAGCTGTTACATAGTCATTGCCTTGTGCAAATTCTCCAAGAATTTTATCTAAAACCATGACTGCTGTAATTATCTGAACAATGTTTATGCTCTACCCGTAGCATATATACTTCATCTGTTTTTAAATAGCTTCATTGCTTTATTACTTCTATCATAGAACTAAGTGCAGTTATTATTTTATTTTTACACTGATGAAAGGTTAGTTTTCTTTATTATTATTATTATTATTTATTAGTATTATATCTTGAATTTCCTTGCTATTATTATTATTCTTATTATTATTATTGCTGTTGTTGTTGTTATGTTGTTGATTTTAAAATGATAAGTACTATACCTTATTGATATATATTTTAGGTTTTATATGTAATTTTAGTATGTACAGTACTTTAGATTTTCTTATATTTTTCCTACTAATAACCTCATTTGTCTTTTTATGCTAAATCAGTGGCACTTAGAGCAAACCTTGAATTTATATGTACTCAAAGTTACTATTACATTATCTTTAGTAGATGTTAAACTCAATAGCTTTTGTTCTTGTATCAGCATACAAGTCATATTACTAATTGTACATAGTGTAAAGTGTCTCTATATCTAATAAGGCTTTCTAGAGAGTGCTGCTCTATGCGTTGGATTGTGTTTTCTTCTTTTGTATATTTTAACTGATGAAAGCTTGTGTGTTTTTTTTTATGACAGACACCATACTACAAGGTATGTCTGAGAAACAATTCTTGTAGAGTAGTTAAGTCAAGGTAAAATTTTATATTTCAGTAAATTCACTGAAAAATAATTAAGAACTATGAATTATTACCTTGATTTCTTTAAAGGATTTGAGTAAAGTAATTATAATTTCATAAAGATATTATTTTAAATGGATTATGTGCAGTGTTAAATCATTTTCAATTTTTAAGATTATTGGTGTGAAATTTTAAAACTGTAGAAGTATTCATTTTTATCAACTATAGAAACCATATTTTGTAATAGAGATGAACTTCCTGAATTAATGAAAGTTCAGAGGAAGTAGACTTTTATGTGTGTGTGTGTGATTGATATATTTATGAGAATTTTGAGTTCAGTGTTTTTCTTGTGCCGTGTGATTTATGAATAGTTCAACACTTTAGTTTCATGTGTGTCTGAGGGTGTCCTTTAGAATAATTACTGAAAATATATTAGGCATTTTTATCTTTATTCAGTTGGGTTTAGATTTGATTGTAAGTTATCATATGAGGTTTTATCTCAGCATGTATATAGTAATGTACTGGCTTTATTTAAAGTAATACTATGATCTTAGAACTAGGTGTGAAAAATGGATAGAGTATTTCAGTTTTAATTGGTGAAATAATTAACTAAACTTTTGTTATATTACTTTTTAATATATAAATATTTGAATAGCTCATTGATATTGAGAGGACAGCATTTAGTTGTAGGATAAAAGTGTGTCAAAACAAGAATGATTTGCCTACCCATTTTCAGTTGTTATTCAGAACCGAAGTCGAAACTGAAGAAGAGAATAATGAACAAATTTTTTTTTTTAGATCTGATTTGTGAATTGAGGACTGTTGATTGGGATTATGTTTGCAAGAATGCTGTTTAGTTTGACTCTATGAAGGATTGAGTGTATGGATAAAAGTGTGTGTTGTGATTTGCAGATACAATACAACTAGTCATTGCTCCTTGAGTTTTAGATTAATCTCTAGGGATAATGTCCTCTATTTGAATTTTAGGTACAGTGCTTCCACTTTTACCATACAAAAGAGTCACTTTTCCTTTTATTTAATTTTTTATAAAAAAATTTTGTTTTAGTCTTGTACCAGATTGTTGTTATAGTTTCTTAAAGATTTACCCCTTAGTAATTGTTGGTAACATATATCTGGTGGGTTAAAATGAAAACTTTTAGTTGGTAAAATGACAAGTAGGCTGTATGGATTTAATTTCTTTTATACTTTTAGTGGCTTGTTTGTCTCATCCACAGAGATAGGTTAGGAGTGTTTTTTATGTTTATTTGCTCCTTTAATTTAATCAAAAATTAATTATTGAATGTGAAGTTAGAAGTCCTTGCTTCGTTAGGAAAAATTGATAGGTTTTTGTGTTCCCTTATCATTTTTGTGAGTGTGAAGAGTAATTGCTAAGTTTCCTCCTGCCCTGAGCATAAATTCTATTCATGACTTATTTACCCAATTTTATATTCTCCTTTCATTGTAAATATGTAAAGTAATAAGCTGTATATATGTCAGCCCTCAAGTAATGAAACCTATCCTAATGAGTGTCGGAGTGATGTCACTGTTATCTCTAAATTCCAGGGAGAAAGTGTGTGTGTAAAATTAGGAGTGTGTATATAATGTATAAAATGTTTTTCAAGAGAGGATGGTTTTGAGCATGACATGTGTTATGTTTTAACTGTGTGCATGTTTACCTTTTGTGTGTGTCAGCTTGTGTTTTTGATAGGCTTCGGAATCCTTTCAACTTTTATTAATCATGACTGTATTTGCATGTGTGTATATGGTAGTGGCATACATTTATGATGTGTGTGTGTGTTCATTTATAACAGGCTTTGTTGACTGAGTTCTATATGTTCTAGGAGTAGAATGGTGAGTGGGTGATTTATCATTTGTTAGCATTATGTTTTAATTTTAAATAATCAGTCAAGTATCTTTGGGCTGTGACTGCTAATTCAGCCATTTTCCCCCTGTTGCCCCACACAGCCCCGCCGAAGATGGGACATTGACAGTAGGGTTAGTTACACACACACACTTGTCACCTACATTTCATCTATGCCTCTTAATCCTTATTATCTCATAACTTATTCATTTATGCTTATGACCAAAACATTTTGCTATTGTTCTTTCTAGTCATTAGATTCTTGCATGTGCAAAAGATATTTTTTGATATTTAAAACTCCTGCTCCTATCAAAAGCAAAAAAACATGATTAAGTTTATGTTAACAAAAGGTTTAAGGGGCTTAGATTGGATGGCTACTATGTGCTGTGTTTGGATTACCTCGGCCAGTATCTCACAAAACCCCCTTTGTTGTCTTTTACCTGCACTGACCCTCCTTGACCTTAATTTCCTGCCCTCCAACATCCTGGTGGCAGTAAATATTGCATCTATAGTACAGATGTAAAGAATATGAGCAGATTATAAGGCTAGTGCTGACCACTTATGGTCATATTCAAAATGAGTACTGTATTGGCATTTTCAAGCTTGTAAATGGCTGTGTTCGCATGGCATAGCTCTTCCAGCTCATATTTCCGAACATGTGAAGCCTAATAGATATGCAATCCTGGAAGTCACACATTATCCCATTGACTGTTTTTTATAACAGTAACTTTGTTTCTCTGTTTTTTTGCATCTTTGTGGTTATGACAAAACAACTTTGTGTGTATCTTCAAGGTGACTTTTGTGACCTAAACACAGCAGTATAGGAGTTCATATTTCTAGGGATGAGGATTGTTCTATTTTAGGAGACGGAATTTTGTGCTCATATTTAATATAGTGACTGATGATGCTGGAATGTTTTGGAGTTTGAGTAAATAGTGACTGATTTTAAGGAACTGTTGTTGAGTCTTTGAGTAAAATGTGGGGAGCAGTTTTGTTGTAAGAAATACTACCTGTGAGTGTTTGGGTGATATACCTAACAATTTGTTGAATGAAAATCAAGACCGCTCCAAAGCTGTGATGTCATGTTAATCAATAATGGTTTTCTGTCATGTGTTTTGTTACTAACCACTGAGATGTTAAAGATATGTGATATTAATCATAAGTGTTCCCTTGCTACTCTTCGCACTTATTGGCTGTAGATGGGAAGCGTACTATGTCATGTACAGTTGTATATGTGTTGTAAGATGTATACACAATGTGGCCAACAGGACGTGCCACCAGGTAGATGCCCATTTAAAACAGCCTATAATAGTTACTTATTGGTATTGTAATTTTCAAGAAGCATATAAAGTAGAGTAATTACCATATAGTTTTATCACAGTAATCATTACTTGATAGTTATTTAGTAGTAATGGTAATGGATATTTATTTACCAAATCTTAAAATATATTAAGATTTTCACATTATAGATGTTCAGATTTGATAATTACATTTACAAGAATGCTGTTTCATTACAATGCATCAGATATGGTGTAATAATGCTACATGTACCTTGAGAAATTTTATTTATATTCTAGATTGAAAAGATGTTTTGTTATGCAATCTGGAGCTCTACAAAAGTGAATTGTTGGCATATTTTTTCTAAGAAAGAAGGCTTCTTGTTTTGTATTAAGCATTATTTTTGCTAGAATTTCAGCATTCAGTGGTCATGATCATATGGAATCTTAGAGATTCCGTACAATATTGCTACAACCTCTTGTTATGTGCTTATGAATTTGCTACTCCTGCAGGACCAAGGAGACCATTGACTTGTGGAAACTGTTTTAAGACTTTAAACTGTATTATATATATTTATTTATTCATTTATTAATTTTACTCTGCCCTATATTACTGATTTACTGAATTTAGTACAGTAATGTAAGATTGAAAAATATTCTGAATTTATGCAGAGAGTTGATATTTTTTGTGATCTATATCTTGAAACAGGGAATCTTGTTAAGTTCTCATCTGACAATATTGTATCTTTTATCCATAGCCAAGAACAAACCCAAGGCCAAATAGCCCCTAACGTTCCATTTCCAACAAGGTTTGTCACATAAAATGTAGCCTAGAAGATTGATTATTATGGTAACTTACATAGAACAGTTTTTCTTCTTAATATAGATGCTAGATATACACAAACACAGTTTGGGTTTGCATTGCCATTTGGGGTGAAAATAGAATGCAAATTATTTGGATACGTTTCTCTTTATTGAAATCACAGTTACAGAAAATGTTATGCCTTGTTTTTATTATGCATTTCTCTATTCTTTGACTTTTCCAGTATGACTGTAACTTGAAATGTGTATTCAGTACAATAATCGAAGTAATATTTTAGTATAGAATTTTATCTAAAAGATATTTGTTCGGGCTTTATATTATTGTTTAACTTATGCAGTGAACTGCTTGTGAAGTCCAGTAGTTAGTTACTGATTAGCATTATGCTAATGTTGAACTACATACAGAAATGTAGTACATATTGCTATCGTAGATGTATGGAAAAGTAGTCACCATTCCAAGTTACTGCATACTTAAAACAACTGGGCATTTTTCAAGCATCTTGAACATTTGCATGTTGGTATGAAGTCCTGATCCTCCTCAGAAGGTACCATTTAATAATTAATTTTCAATTTAAATTACACCATTATAAGTTTTATGAAGGTTGGTTGCTCTTACCCTGTATCAGGTTTATCTGTATAATTTTCATCTTATTTTATTTTTTCACTGATCAGATAATATCGCATTGCCCTGTTTTAAGTAGGTTCTTTTTATTTAGTGGTATTTCTGTAGATATGAAATAGAGTTCTTATATATGTATATATATAAATATATATACATTTAATCTTCATAGAAAATAACTTCTTATTTCTCTCATGATAGTTAATGAAACTTTTACAAGGAAAACTTGTAACAACTACCCTGTAGAATAATAATAATATGAAAAAGCAGCCATTTCTCTCTATGCTAATTTTATGAATATCACCAAATGATACCGGTCTTCTCAATAGGAAAGGTAAAAGGTCTAGTTGTTGAGAGACTTATGAGTCTCACATACTCCCGTGATCCTGTGCCTGTGTTCAGCCCCATCCTCCAAAATTCCTTTTTCCCTAACATTATCCAGGCATGATAAGAAAAAAGTTCTACCACACCACAAAAGAAATCTCCACAAGACCACACTCAGATTACTGGAGGTGCTGTGGAATTGATTGGTGATTATGATGTAGCCCATTGTATTCTTTGTTTCTTTTATCTTCGTGGGGTACATTGATTTCTTTTGTGATAGTGGGTGGGCATAGGCTCGGTCTGTGGGCTAAGCCAGTCCTGCTGGGCGTCGCCGTTCCCCCGACTCCATGGACAGAAGATCGGGTGGTTTGTTACAATGCGGTGACGCCTCTTGTTATGGTGATTATCGTATGACAAAGGGTGGTGGGTCAACACCTCAGAGACAAGGTCACTCACCTAACCCAATATAAGCACTGCAGACACATTTAGACGATTACTGTAAATTAGGTTACCCCAAGCAGTCCTGTTCACAAAAGTAGCAAGCCTTATATCATGTAGTTTTCACCACAACTAAGGGACATCCAATTGGATTTCTTCTAGAAAAACTGTGGATGTTGATAGAGGTGATGATTATGTATAGTACACAGTGATTAGATCATTAAATGAATCATATTAAGAATATAAGTCACTGCGTACTGGCTCTGCTGATGTGATTGGGATTTCTGCCAGATGCTGTGCTTGATTTTTTCATTTGATTTTAGTCATCTTTGGATGCACTAGAAAGTCATCAATATGGAGTCTGATGCTTTGCAAAATACACAGTTGCATGGCAGGGTTACAGCAAGGTGCATCTGTCATGTCCACATTGTTTCAGTGACTCATTTTCTGCTTGATGCATCCCTATATACATTCAGTATATTGTGCAACACATAGGTTAAGGTTATAAATATATTGCAGTTACAAATAGAGTGCTCTACACAGCAGTACTGTATATTAGCAGCACAGTAAGGTTAGTTAAGATTTATTGCTTTAGATATGTCATATATTAATTATTTCCTTCTGATAAGTATAGTAGAAATTACAGTATTTGTAAATATCCTGCAATAGTTAAAGAAATTGTCTTTTTCACTTTGCGGTGTTAACTGAGAGTTTTAACTCTTAATTAAATTTTCAGAAGCAGCATCTTATATCCACTGCATTTTTGCTGTACATTATTTCCTTTGGCAGTACTATATCTCATCTGTAATGCAGTTTATGTTCAGATTTAAATTACTTTTATATTTCAAAATAATCTCAGTTGTCCCATTTATTGAAATAAATTCCATGTGCTTGAGAAATTTCTTCCTTACAGTACTATTTATTGATTTTTTTAATTATATTTCATAATATCTAAGTACAGAGAAACTGAACCTTTGGAAAATAATAAGATTTTTTTCAGTAACCTCTCGATAATGGAAATAGCAATTCATAAACATCATTCTCTTATATTTTTGTGGGTGATCTCACTTAACAGTATTTTCTGTTGCTGTTTTCAATCCTATTTAGTACCTAAATTGTGGACATAGTGTTAATTAATTTTTTTTGTGCAGACCTGATGGCGTGGGTACCGTCCTGGCAGAAGAAAAGGAGCGCTTCCAAAATATCAAGGATAGGTTAAGGGTCCTACTTGAACACCAAATTACTAATTTTATGTAAGTTGTTTAAAACAACTATGTTGATGACATTGTATACAAAAATGAATATCTGTTCTTTAGAGTTTTGAGTATCAGATTTTAACAGATATCCTTTTCAACAGGTATTGCTTCCCATTTGGTCGGCCAGAAGGTGCCCTTAAAGCCACTTTGTCCTTATTAGAGCGAGTAAGATATGAAACTTTTGTTTTGTTTTGATAATTCAAACAATGCTTTTTTCTCTCTTTATTACAAAGTTACTGCTTTACTAGATATAAACTATTTAATATTTGGAATGTTATAATAGAGCACTTTCCCGTACACTTAATAAATCATTTCTTCTAGACTTCAAGCACCTTGTCAATGGGTGGGAGCTTCAGAGGGCAGCTACTAGATCTGACTCATAATGTAGCCCTAATCACTTGCCCTAAACTGAATTTGGTAGACACACTCACATTATTCCTATTCTATTTCCCTTTCTTCTGTATTCTATTTCTCTTTCTTCTATCAGAATGGGCCCTTCGTTTACAATACAAGTATGTATTCAAGCATTGTTTGGAATACTCTTTAAATGTAAACGGTGAATATGGTTAGCATGCCAGAGATGGATGGTATGCCTTCTCAAGAATGAAACTTGAATATCTAATGTGCCAAAGTGAGGGGAAAATTTTAGTCTCAACCCATGGCCCAAGTTCTGGTTCAGATATTGACAGGCTGAGTGTTCTTAATTTACCAAGGGTATTGCATATATCACAAGTAGTATCCTTAGGTTAGCCTGGTGAGCAATTTTCATGTTTCCTCTAATTGTGGCCCCAAGGTGGTGGGAATTGACCTAATATTTCATTGTAGTAAGGCAAGTAAATTCAGTCTCTCTAAAATTATTGATGCCAAGGACTTGGAATTAGATTTGGCTATGAAGACCCCCTAAATTGCAGTGAACATTACAATTATGCAAGCCTGAAATTTCATTAGAACCCTTTGAAGTGAAAAAAATGGGGAGAAGAATGTTATGACGAGATCCAAAGTCAATTCTGTTTTACCCAATTTTTGAGATTACATTCCAGGTTTCTAACATTGAAGACAAAGAAATATATCCTCATTAAAATTAAATTTTGCCCAAACAGTAAGAAAATAATTTTAAATTAAACAAATTGAAGACATAAGTGTGTTTTTATAAAACAAAAGGCATTTTTCAATATAAACCTATTAATTGTAAGTTGCTATACTTCCTGCGAAAGAATCCCAGATGCACCAACCTGTACTATTCAAGAAAGAAAAGCCCCACTTTACATGCTCAGACCTTTATAAAACGCTTCACTTATTCTTCTACAGCCCAGAAAATTCCAGATAAAAGTGAGGGTAAGGGAGGACATGTGCTTTGATTAATGTGTTGATATTGGAAAATGAGTTTTAAGTTATTTTGTAATTGTAATGAAAACTGGTTCATGTACTGACCCCTTAAATTTGAACTAGAAATTTTAGGAGTTACCAGACATTGGGGACTTGCTTTGAACATAATGAACTCTGGATCTGGAGGAACGAAAGGAACCCCTCATGGAAGATTTTCTTTTTCCTGCCACCGTCAGAGTTTTTGCATAACCTTAACTCCTGGTATATCTTTGATGCTTGCAACAACAAGCTGGTTAGAGTTAAATAGAGCAAATCATGAAGTGCCTGTGACCTGTCACAACCTGCCAGGACCTGACTTTTGGGAGAGAGCATCACCAAAACTTTTACCAGAACACCTTAATCTCTGTCTTACAGTCCTTTTGAGTTGATTCCTTTGAAATAGATTATTAGACACCTGATAGACTCTGTCTCTCCTTACTGGTCTTCTTTAAATTTCTCTCTCCGATGAATCTAGATTAGCCAGCAGCCCATGGTTTTACTAAATAAGATTTTTTTCCACAGGTACTCATGAAAGATATTGTTACGCCTGTACCACCAGAAGAGGTGAGGGGCATGATCAAAAAGTGCCTAGAAAATGCTGCTCTCCTTAATTACACTCGTCTATCTGCTGAGACCAAAATTGAAGGTAATCATGTTGCGTGGTTTTCTACTGCTTTTTTGGAAACTCTCTCTCTCTCTCTCTCTCTCTCTCTCTCTCTCTCTCTCTCTCTCTCTCTCTCTCTCTCTCTCTCTCTCTCTCTCTCTTCTCTGGTTTGTCTCTTCATAATCTTTTTTTTTTTCAAAGTAACATTAATAGTTAGTCACTGTACCCAAGTATTATGGTGGTGGATTTTATAATTAAAGTACAGTACCCCTCATCTTAACAAAAAAGTTCCTAGGTATATCTGACCACATTTGCTCAGACATAAATAATTCCCCTAAACTAATAGCTAGGAAGTGTTTACCTTTTTCCTGTCTCATTTTCTCTCCCTTCTTGTGTATGATCGACACTGTATTGCTGAACCAGGCATGAAAGAAGGTGATTTTGGACAGCATGGCACCTCTTCCAGAGAGTTTTAAGTACCTGACATGTTATTCATAAAAGAATCACAGAAAACTTTTACAAACAGACAATGCCACAGATTATGAATATGGAAGCCAGTATTACTACTTGAGCATTTTGCAAATGTGGAGATAGGAAAAGATGATTCACAGCTGATCCCACACTAGTACACTGAACATATACAGTAGGATGATTCACAGCTGATCCCACATTATTACATTGAACATATACAGTATTAATACTGGTCAAGATTCCTTGTTCTTGCTGCTGAATAAGAAGTCCTGTCCACAGTTCTAGAGAGATAATTTAGACTGCAAAAATGAGTGAATGGTCAATTAAAGGAACCACAAAAACACAACCCAGATTTTTCAAAATATCTAAGAAACCCAAGATGTGAAAGTAACATTTACTTGATTAACTACACCCAGGGAATGGTATTATCATCTCACAGTAAAGAGGATGATGAGTTATGAGACAAACATTTACCTTTACTTTTGGTCCCATATAGACTTGGTAATAAGCCCCTACCCCCCATAAGTGCAGATTTACAGAAGTTATTGCACCCTGCATGATACAGTAGAATAAAACATGGGTTTATTAAAAGTAAGACATATATAAAATCATTATTAAAGTATAACGTAATACATTTAAAATTTCTCTTATCTCTCTTTCTTTAAAAAAAAACACTCGGTAATTGCCATCCTTTCCCCTGCTTCCTACTTCATTTGATGAAATTGATGATGATGGATTTACAGTGTCTACACAGTGAGATAAAAACATAGTGAATGATGTGGGTGTTGTGATGAATAGCACTGGGCTGTGAGTCTCAATATAAGAAAGGAAGGATCATTTGCTTAGAGTGATCTTGGAATGCCCAACCATGATCCAAGAAGTTAATGGAATTCTTTCTGGGATTTTCTATTGGGATATCAGGAGCAGTTGTGGTTGATAGTTTCTTTCTTAGGGTCTCTTATGAGAAACATTGTTGTGATAGGAAGCTGTTTTCTTCCATTTTCATTTCTTCAAAGAGCTATTGAAGAAATTTGTTGTAACCAGTGGTGATTTTTTCACTGTTCCATCCGAGGATTTACATTTATTCTGCTTCTTTTTCATCTTTGTCACCTGTTAATGATATAATAAATTCTTCAAGTTATAAATAAATTCTTCAAGTTGTAGGTGTGAGGCATTAGAAAGCAGTGACCTAAATCATATTCTCATCACAGTAATAGGATTATTAGTCCCTGAATCAAAAGTTTCTAGGGATTTCTTACTTTTGTCACATACTTTTTTTTCCATTCTTTGTCTGGTCATGATCAATCCTGTTTGATGAACCCCGTCAAGCATTGATTATGATTTGTTTACTCTTATAAAGCACTTTATAAGACTTGTGCATTTTAACATTTGTTTCCAGTATTAGATTGTATTACTGAAATATGAGTGTTTATATATTACTTGTATGTGTACCTGTTTCATAGGAAACATAGCAAGTTTTATTTTGTTCCAGGATTGATAAAATTTACTATTATACAGTAATGCTATTACTAGTATCAGTATTTTCATAGAGCATATATACAACTGGCTACTACATTAGAAAACTTGAAGTGAAATGAGGTGATAAGATCATCTTTTAGCATGTGAGCTGTTTAGACTTGTTACGTCGTTTTCATTTTTACCTTACGCTCCTTTTAAGGTTTTTTTAATGCTATCATGTATATTTATGAACAATATTGTGAGCAACAATAAAAAATTTGATTTTTATATTTAATGCAAAGGTGGAGAAGCTACCTTACAAGGTAAGTGTTGGGTTTTCTTATATGCTTTACTGCATGATAAGTTATGTTTACAGTGTTTAATTATTTAAAAGAAATTTTTGTGGTACTGTAACATAAGACTAACATTTACAAATGTTGTAGATTTATCAATAGAGTAATGAAAGTTTTCTAAGTCTTCAGAGATTTAGAAACCTGTGTGTTGTATTCAGCTCATGAGTAGAATTTCTTGTCAATGGTTAATGCAGCAGATTTTTTGCGTTTTACTATGCACCGAGCAAGTAAAAGTCTTAGAGACTTAAAAGTAGAGGTTTTTCTAGTATTTATAGGTTAATTATAGTTGCGGCTCTAAAGCCAAAGACACTATTAAGTTGCATGTCTTTCAAAGAACATGGTCAATGGTCAGGAAATAATAATGTGAATATACTGTACTACTGAATATGGGTACTAGCCATCAACACCAAATGACTTGAATGTGTTGTTTGCCATAAATTACCTTGCAGCATAATTATGACTGCCATTGGTATTTCAGAGATATATATTATTTTAGAATCAGTTAAAAGAATGGTCTATCGTTATTTTTGTCAACTTCAACTAAATTTTAGGGAAGTTACTTTTGATGATACCACATTTGTTTCCTCATAAGTCCATTACTTTACTGTAACTTAACAAAAATGATCAGGTGTCTCAGGTAGGTTAGTGCAAGCACCTTTGGTTCCTTAAGTCTTCATAATTTTACATTTTTTGTGTCTCTGAGTGGTTAACAGCTCTTAGAGATTCCCAGATTGTTGGAACCATATGCAATTGCTGTATGATATTTAATTTTTTTATTTTTCCTAAATTTTATATTTTGATTCTTTTTTATTATATAACTTTTTCCTAATATCACTAGTGAGTCTTTCATTGAACCTCTGTTTAGTTTTGGATAGAGAAATGCAATTTGAAGTTCTTTTTCAGTGTGAATTTCTTATATATATATATATATATATATATATATATATATATATATATATATATATATATATATATATATATATATATATATATATATATATATATATATATATATAATACATTTTTAGATTTATGTAGCAAATTAACTCACTTCTCTACATTGTTACTTGTTTTCTGTTTGAATGATATTTTTATGAAGAAAAAATTGAATGAAGACTCAGTCTTGTATTTATCTAAGAAGCATCTTGTAATCATACATAGGGCCATGAATTATTTGATTGTTGCTTATCACTGATGGATTGTATTCCACATCCAGTCTTTTCATGTTGTTTAAATGACAGTGACACCTAATGAAACCTGGAGGCTTGTCGTACATGATATTCAAGCAATCTTTGTGCACTTTTGCGTTTTATGAAACAGTTACTGTGGTAGTGAGTAAAAATTAGGGAAATACATATTAGAAAAAAAAAGATTAATATATATAAACTATATGATTCAATAGATAGCTTTTAAATCTGGAAATATTTAGGCATAATTTTTTCAGTGAAGGATAGATTCTTTAAGTGTTTGTTTCAACTGTTTTAAACAGAGGATCTTAGTGGTGAAAATGCTGTATCAGCAAGCAGAAAGTTAGATGACCTTATTCACCTAGCAGAATTGTGTGTAGACCTCCTTCAACAAAATGAAGAACACCATGCTGAGGTAAGACATCCTTTGTTTTGAATAGAGATTACAGTTATAATATGCTTTATGATAGGTCTCTTGGTTTTAAATTATTGGTGTGATATTGAAATTTGCTGTGGTTTACTTATAGAGTAGAAGAATGAGTGATTTTTATATGCAAAACATTCTTGTGCATCCATTGTATGCCTGTATTTCTGTATGTAATGGTTCAATGCAATTTAGCTCTTCTAGAGTTTTGAATAGTTTTATTAATAAGTGAGAGACAGATCATGTCACAAGTTTTATCCATTAAGTAATTTTTGTAGCAGAAAACTCAGAAATATAATTATCGTAACCTCTTTCTTCAGAAAGAGTAGTTTTAACACCAGTTAATATACTGGATAATAAACATATATTAGAAGATAAAGCTGAAATTATAAGTAACATTCTTATAAAATAAAATGGATTTGAAGTGAAACTAATTCAGTAACAAATTACAGATGATTCAGTAACAAACTAGAGATCATCTCAATTTATCATTTGGGGTTATTTGACAGCACAGTATAAAAGTTGAGTTGTAAGGGAGCCAAATGAAATTGAATGTTTACTGTTGTTAGTAATTAAGAACAAACTTCATGTAGGAAACGTTTACATAATTAGATAAGTGTTGTATGACAAGTTGACATATATGTGATAGTTTATATAGTGAATATTTAAGGTTCCAGTTATCTCATTATGAGATTGAGGAGGAAACTATATATAATATATATATATATATATATATATATATATATATATATATATATATATATATATATATATATATATATATATATATATATATATATATATATATATATATATATATATATATATATATACACACATACACACACACACATTGTGTCACTGACTTACGGCGGATTTGATCTTACGGCACTTTTTCAGTGCCATTAACAGCGTTTTACAGCGCCATCAACGGCGCTAACATCAAGAATAGGCATAATGTTAACAGGGCTTACGGCACTGTAACTTGATGCAACATCAAGTTACGGCGCCTTAAGTGTCATTCAAGTGCTGATAGATGTGAACACCGACTTACAGCGGAAATCAACTTACAGCACAGCGCTGGAACGGATCCCCGCCGTAAGTCAAGGACCTACTGATATATACAGTATATATATATTATATATATATGTGTGTGTGTAAATTTGATAGCTAAGTATTTGCTCATCCTCAAAGGATTTATCTTTATGGTCCCACTGGGACTCTGTAAAACAGCCTTGACTATAATAAAGAATTCTTCCATAACTGGTCAAGGCTGGTATAGTGCCATTGTTGGTTTAGTAGTGGAATATAGATGGATTCAAGGTAGGAAAGCTCTTTATCCTACTTATGGTTGCTACCCAGAAGATCATGATGCACCCTTTTTCTGCAGTTGTGGCAATAGTGGGGGGCTGAGCACCATAAATTCATTACTCGTAGTTGTCTGTAAAAGTGCACATAACTTTGTTTGGCAATGAGAGATTTTCATTGTGCAGCTCGTTAACACCAAGAGGTCACAACTATCTACTGATGAAGATAAATACAGAGTTTAAGTTTCTTGTAAATGGTGTTTCCTAATAAAAGTTTTTCTATTTCATGTTGAAATACAAACTTTGCTTTGCCCCCAGAGTGTCCCTTCAAGTACTTTTGAGGGACGTCTTTATAACTGAGGTTTAGGTTATCTCAAATGTTGGGTTTTTTGTTTGAATTCATCCTATCCTTTGTTGCTGGGAGGCTCTACTTTGTATCAGTATTCCTCCACCACACCAGGTTTTATTGTTACCATTCATTACCTTCATGTACCCTATATATATATATATATATATATATATATATATATATATATATATATATATATATATATATATATATATATATGGCGGTCCCCTGAGCGCAGCTTTCTTTGTTGTACTACATCGAAAAGAAAACCTTACTTTTAATGCTCTTATTGAAAACTACAGATAATTATATATATATATATATATATATATATATGAATATATATATATATATATATATATATATATATATATATATATATATATATATATATATATATATATATATATATATATATATATATATATATATATACATACATATACACACAAACATTTTCATGAGCCTAACCTGGAGTTGATTTATCTGGCCTAAACACACTCTAAACTCACCTGACTACTTAGCTAAACTCATGAAAGGAAGTAAATTAACAGTAAATTAAATGGTTTCCAAAAGAAATGCAGACTTCACTAATTAGGTTTTATTACAAGGATCAGAGGGATGTTGCAAAGAGAGCTCCTCTTTACTTCCTTGGTAGTGATATTACGTTACTCACAGAACAAAGGGTACCAGTATCAAAGATTTTATGATCTGTGGTAAAATTTCTTAACTCTAGAATTAATTGTCTCTGCAATAGAAATCACTGTGAGAGAACCTCTAAAGATAAGCAAATGTACAGATTTCGGCAACAACGTAGGCATATAAGCCTTCGGGAATGAATCTTGAAATGGTCTTAAATGTCAGGAATTCAGGAATTGGCACCTTGGGCAAACAGGTAGATACACAGCATCAAACACCTAATCTGCCAGACAAACTTAGTGTCACTTTGATGCAAAGAAAATACTCTCTCAGTCACTTAGGGAATGCTGAAGGCTGCAAGGGAGTAATATGCAGTAGCAAAAGTTAAGTTAAATTTGAAAAAATTATTAAAGCTTTACTTGCTCTTGCTGATAGCAATTGCACATTACAATATAAACTTTATATATATATATATATATATATATATATATATATATATATATATATATATATATATATATATATATATATATATATATATATATATATATATATATATATATATATATACTGTATAGGCAGGAAAGGGTGTAGGAACAACACAGATCCCATATGTACAATAATTCATTCTAGTTGATGTATGTTGATCCATGTTCACATCATCAGGACTTCTAAAGTTATATAATGTAAACAGGTATTCAGTGTGCATAATTAAAAGTAAACACATACACAAAATATAAAAAAAATTTAAAATGGAAAATCAGTTACACTTAAATAATCATACTTAAATACATTTACACATTTAAAAAAAAAAATTATAAAAGAAAATTTCAAAATGAACCTAACAGAGAATTTAAAGTGAACTTCGAAGGTGCACCTCTCAGGGTAAAAGGAGAAAACACACTAAAAGAATACAGAATAAAAACAGAAGAAGGCAAACAAATATCAACAAAGAACAAGGATTCTTTGAAGAGAAAATCCCCTGTTCTTCTGCTGTAACTCATTATTACAGATAAAACATTGTCTAGTCCAGTCACTCCAGGTTACCTAGATGTCACAGCTAATGTCCCAGATGACCCTCTTTTCTTACACCCTGCCAGTAACTAGACACTCTCACTGTGTGGGGTGAAAATTACCTTAGTCTCTCAAATTATAAAGGTGGATCCTCACTTCTTCTCTCTCTAAGTTGCATGACGTTTGGAAGGTGGACACCTTGTTGGCTTTCTTTAGAAATGTTGATTTCAATAAGGTTTCCGAGTTACAGGGTGGTCTTCAGAGGCAATGTTTCTCAAACATTGCTGTCATAAGATTGAAGAGTTTCAGCTGCATCATGTCAGCAGGTGGTATGGTAAGTTTCTAGCCACATAGGTCTGCTGGCTGAAAATGAGGGGCCCTTTTGAAGCTGTGGCACTACTGAGATATAGCTGGGATGGAGAGGTTATCTGGCATATCTCAATAATGGTTAGGCAAGTCACTTCATTGTCTTAGGGTTAACACACTTACAGAATCTTTATCCCTTTTTATGTGCTATTAAATCCTCACTGGAACCCCAAACAAAAAACCCTTTCATAGCATTGATGTTGCCATTCATCTGAAAATTGCCGAGATGGAGCAGTTATTTCGCAGAAATCCTGAACAGAAGATGGGTGGCGATCCCTGTTGTGACTTTATAATGAACCATTCTCAGCTGGGCGGTTGAATTCTTTTCTCAGGAGCAGGGCCGTTTTATCACCTGTCAATTTCTGTTATATGCTTCATTTGAGAACAAACAAGCTGTGCTATAAAAAACAGGTTTTCATAGGAAAAACCTATTTTAATACTGTAACTGTCTTTATTCCTCAAACCCACCCGCTTTCCCTGACCAAAAGGCAAAGGAACCTTAGGTGGGTATTTCTTTCGCAGACTTGGTGGATAAAGGATTTACGGTGCTCAGTCAGCACGTACAATTGTTGCCACATCTGCAGAAGGGTGAATTGTGACCTCTCGGGTAGCCGTTGTAGGCTGGATAAAGAGCCATCCTGCCTCAAGTCCGTTTATATTCCACCACAGCACCAACAGTGGTACTATGTTGGCCTTGACCAGCTGTGAGAGAATTCTTGAAATTATTCAGTGGGATCACAAAGGCAACTCCTTTGAGGATGAATAGCAGCTACCTAAAATCAGCTTTTCTTATGTCAAAACTTGTGTGTATGTGTATGTGTTTGTGTGTGTGTATGTTTGTTTGATATATATATACATATATATACATACACACATATATATATATGTGTATACTGTATGTATATGTATGTATGTGTGCATATATATATATGACTATTTATCACATCACCGTGATTCATATATGCTACAAAGCGTCCTTTAATATCCAATTCACTCTACCTATAGTAATATATTTTCATATATGTTATATTTTTAGTTGATAACAAGTCCACTAAAAATATATATATGAAAAATATATTACTTGAGGTATATGAATTATATTAAAGGATATGATGTATATATATATATATATATATATATATATATATATATATATATATATATATATATATATATATATATATATATATATATATGTATGTATGTATGTATGTATGTATAACAAGTGGTGAAAGTATGCATCTGTCTGTTTGTCTGTCTGTGTGAAGGAAGTATGCATGTTTATGTAATGAATATATTTCATAGGTAATTACAGTATATGTTTCATACAATAGATTTAAGAAAAGAAATGCTACTTTAATCATCATTTCCCATGTTACTGTGATATTCATCAAAATTGTTAATTTCTTATATTTTTCACTCTGTATCTAATATCCACAAGGATATTTTTGTATTTCTCAACATGAATCAATTTTACATCACTTTTTATGAACTATGCAAACTCTTAATTCATTTTGTGTGACTTTCTGACAGTAGATGATTGTGTGCGGGTAGAGATGCTTGCAGGTCTTGCATATCTCATATTTTATTTAAGCTTCCTGTTTTTCTTACTGAATAGTGTTTTATTGATAAGAAGGTAAGTCTTATTTATTCTGTGTTAATCCTTATTTCGTTATTTTTACTAAGTCTAATTTAGTGATTCTTCTCGTGTTGGTGCAAGTGGTATTTTTATATCTGCTGGAACATAGTAATGTGAATGAATTTCATTAATTATAGCCACTGATATTTGCTAGTTAAGTTATGAAGGTGTTGCTATTGCAGGCTTTTTGGTTAAGACTAAATTTACTTTTCTGAAATCTGCTGCCGAAATTAATTTTTATACATACAGAATAATTGTATTACGGTATAATTTTTTACTCCACTGAGTGTTAAAAAAATATACGATGCCAAGAATTATTTTGAAGTTTGTAGCTACTAACAAAGTGTGATGTACAAGCATCTGTACAGTAGCTTTGGATTTTACAAACTTTTTGGGTCTTATGTTTTTCTATAATGATGATAGTTCTGTAGCAAACATAATGTAAATTTGATATTTGTATAATTTTTTTTTTAGTGTATTGGGATTCTGCCATTGGGAAATAATGAAAAATATATATTTGGATGTGTTACATACTAATCTACGATGAAAACATGAATTTATATATTGATGGTGGTTTGTTTTATCCTGTGGTGCATTGTGAACAAAGTTTAGGTAGAACTGACCTTGTCTTGATTTTTTTCAAGTAATAGTCTAAAAAGAGGCAGCCAGAAAATTACAGGAAGAGGTTTTGGGTATAAGAAGATTCTGTTTACAAAAAGTGGGTTTAGTACTTGACTTTCACTATCATGGTTAGCTAGCATATGTTTAGAATTTTTAAAAAACCATATTGTAAGTAGATTAGTGAATTTGTGTAATGCTTGTTATCTGTTTTGTATTATTGTTAGATAAAAGTCAGTTTCATAGGGAGGAAGAGAGGCAGAAAGATTACATTAGCATTGCAATTGAGAATAGATAGCAGTGCGTCACTAAACAAGTTATTGATTTTACATGCAATGCTGGTTTCCCACTTCTAGAGCTGAATATGATTAGCTGTGTATCCCAGTACTGGGAGCTATAGTTTTAATTCTTGTATTCTCTGTCAGTAACTAAAACTTCATTTGAAATGTAGGTCCTTGGATAGAGGCTTACTATTTGGAATTATTGAAACCTGCTCATATGCATTTATTTGAGTCCAACATTCAGTCTAACACAGTAAAACTCTACTGGTATTGTATTTTCTTGACTGTGTAGCGAATATAAGGACATATAATCCATAAGAGCCAGCTGCATATATGGTATATATTTTTATATATATGTTTGTGTGTACTTTTTCATTCTCATTCGTGAATGGAGATTTATTTGCAAGTCATAAATCGGTATAGTGATAGCATTTTGAAACTTGAACAGTTTTATTAGATTTTCATAGGTTTTTCTCATCAGCAATATACATATCAGTATGGTACTATCTTTGATAAGTGTTCGTTTAGATGGACTTAATTCTTCTGAGCTTTACTAGACCAGAAAAGTTATTCTTATCTATGAAGGGCTAGTTTCATATTGTATTTTGTAGTGAAATTTCCTCTCTTGATTTCTGTTTTTGCACTTCTTTCATGTACTGTATAACTTAGCCACTAAGTATTATAACTTCTTGTGTTAATACTGTACAATACTTGGAGATTTTTTTTATTAAAAACATTTTATATACATAACGTTCATTGATTGGCTATAGGGCACTTTCACTTTCAGTATCAGTTTTGTGTCTTATATTGTCATGCACAATTGCAGTACCACCTCAGTTTAAGATTGAGTTTAAGGGTCTGGCCTCGTGATAAGTAACAAAATCTGGTAAGTAACAAAGACCCAATAGTATAGCCCACATGTACCCCAGAACCAGTGTAACACTGTGAAAGTGTCTCGTTCTTTTCTTCCTCTCATCATGTATAGTAATTTCATTACAATGTTCTGATAAGGATAACACATTTTAATAATCACCTTTATACGTAAATGTTTGCAGACCAGTTTTTGATAAATTTAATGTCCCCATATAAAACTACATTAATATAACAGTGTTAATTAGCAAATGTAGTTTATTAAATATTAGCAGAAGGTCTCTGAAGATAATGTATCATTAACTAATCTCAGGGAGCATACTTTGTATTTTTAACAGTGTAAAGGTCTATGTTGCTGTAAAATATCTTGCATAACCACTACACATACACACCCACACGCAAAGATTTGGTACATGCACAAATACATTGATATACAGTGCAAATGGTACTTTTTTATTTTTATCATTACATATTCCTACTTCATCCAACAATTTTAACCTTCAAAAGATGCATAATAAGCATTCTACAATTCTCAATTAAGAAAAAGAAAAACAATCTAAATGTTGTGCATTTATGAGATGTACTTATGGCAGTAGCACAGTTTTATTTTCTTGTCATGTATTGTATGAGTGTTTTTGTAGATAAAACACTAACATTTAGAACATAGAAATACATTAAAATGTGCAATATTACACTCATTATTCCAATATTTTGTCAAATACATTGAAATGTACAATATTACACTCATTATTCCAGTATTTTGCCATGACCTCACATGATTCTGGGAATAGCCATTTAACTATTTACAATATAATATATATAACTAACCAGGATGGAACCATAATACTACTTTTGATTCACAAAACACTGTATACTGTAATCATTTTATTACCACAATCATTACCTTTACGTTAAGTAACTGACAAAAGTAATATACTCTGTGTATGAAGATGATGCGTACACAATTTCAAACGCATATTGCAATGATGTTTTCAGTTGACCAATTGTTCCATACCTGAAATAAACAGATTTGAGTGGCATGTTGAAGATGATCAATATTTCAGCAACTTTTACATACCAGACTAATTTCAGTTTCTACAAGACCATGACAAATCTTAACAACTATTGCAATTTGTCAGTAATGTCTCAGTTAAGTGTATCCCACAATCCCACCCCACGCAATACTTTAGTAATAAAAAGTAAGTTTCATGGTAATCAAAAAAAATTCCCAGAGGTAAATTTGTAAAAATGACTACAGCTGTTTGTCATTGGTAGGTTTTTTAATATTTTAACAGTACTGTATCGGTAAAACTGTATGCCCTTTGTAGATTTTTTTATAGCAGCATCAGTGCTTTTTTAATATAAAGAATAAGGTTTCAGTTATTTTGGATAACATATTGGTTAAAATTTTAGAAGCTTTTATTTACTGGGTGTTTAAGTTTCGGAAATTTGCACATAAATAAAACCTTGTAAAATCTTCAAAATATTGCACTATTCAAATTAATCAATCAGAATTTTGTTAATCTTGTTGCAGTTGATAACTAGACTGTCAAACCCTTTGGGAATCTTAAAAACTTAATTCATGAAATGTCTTACACCATGCTTCCATTATCTCTTGGTATTTCTTTGATCAGTCAAAATGTTCACTCCTATACATAATCCTTTTTGCACAAAAAGTAATTAATTTTATATCTATTCACTATCCTTTCCCTCTCATTCCAGTAATAAATAGCTATTAAAATTTAAAGGTGTGATTTGATTATTAAAATAGCTATTGATAACTAAGGGTAAAGTTTCTAAGTAGGGATTTGATAATTGTTTGATTTTTGATAAACAGAAGGATTCTTTGTGCTACAGAGACAAAGTGATGTATTTGGTATTAGATTCTTGAGGATTTTTTATTTCACTAATCATATGGCCAATTCTAAGGTTTTTGCTTGGCAGATCTTATGGTCAAATGTGGGAAGTCTTTGTTATTGGTAAGAATTCTGTCTCATCCCACTTAGTGTGGTGGTTATTAGTAATTACTGTAATTGTGTTGTCCAGGGCAGTAATTCAGTCAGAGTTGACTTGTTACAGTATAGGGTATGAACATATGACAGAAGCCAGGTAGTCAAGTCTCTCGTATTTTTTTCCATACAATGGTCCAGAGTTGCCCAGTTTCTCCGACTTGTCATGCACTTGTTATATAGATTATATTGATCAGGTCTTAGAGCCCTTCTTCAGATTCCACAAAAGTTTTTTGTGTTTAATTTCACTGTTTCATGTCTTTGATTCTATGCTGTTTGAGTGGGGCTTCCAGTTTTCAGTCATTCTGGAAGGAAATTTCAGATGTTGTTAAAGCTGTAAGGAGCTATTCATTGCTGTTTTACTATTCATGAAATTCTGTTTCCATAATAGTTTTTCTGCACGTTCACAATTTTTGTTCCTCTTCTTTCCCATACTGTTTCAATTGAGGTTTTGTAGAGAACTGTAATTTGGTGTTTCTTTTCATTGAAATGTAACTGGAATTCATTTTAAACCAAGATTTATAGACATTTTTTGTGTTTGCTGTCCATAATAAAAGTGTATTTGAATTTATAAGTAAAAGTCAGCACATAATTTTAGAAACCAATTATTTTATGATTTCCATCGGTGTTTATTTGGTGTGTTTTTATTTATTTCAATTTGATAAAGGTGAATACACAATTTTGCATTAAGGAAAAGCTGTAAGTTCTTTCTTATTTTCCTGATTGGTTTTAAATTGAGGAAGATTTGTTTTTTATCGACATCAACATATGCTATATCATAGAAGGGTTTAGGTTTACTGTGCAAGCCCTTGTACAGTATTGTTGTACGTAACTAGTTATGATCAGAAATAATTTAGAACACTTACCCATGGCCTCTTCTTGAATTTTCTGGTAAAGCTTTACAAATTTTTTTTTTGTTCATGAGAATAAACTTGAGAACTATACCACATCACTTAGAAGTAAATTAATATTCTCTCTCTCTCTCTCTCTCTCTCTCTCTCTCTCTCTCTCTCTCTCTCTCTCTCTCTCTCTCTCTCTCTAATTTGAAATAGATTAACAGCAGACTGTAAAATAACTTTGTAATAACTGTAGCCGTTACCTTTGCCAGGTGATATACTTGTACAGGATGTTAAATTCGTTCATGCAGATATTGGAGTACATATATATTCTTGGGGAGAGTAGAACCCTTAGAAATAAATGATAATTATTTTTCTTTTGTTTTCAGAATCTTTATGGATGAATATGGTTTTATTAACAGAGTTGATTCATTTTATTTTGCTATGAAAAGCACTTGATAGTTGTATGAGAGATGGTGCAGATTAAAGGAAATTGTTTGAGGTGAACTCATCAGTACATCACAGACATCAGCACACAATCATATCCAGTCACACAGGTGTCTAGATGTCTTACCTTTAATAAGGTGCCAAACTAACATTATACATTGCTCACTTTTGCTATAAGTGTTTGTCCATAGTTCAACAAAAGGTATGTTGATCTGGATGTTATCTAGAAGTTCTGTTGCCACAGTCATAGATAACATAACAGCTATATACCTCTGTATATGTATGTTATGTGTATTCATGTGTACTAATGTTTCAATGTACTTCTCCTCTGCTCTCTCTCTGGTGTGTAGGCTTTCAGATCGGTGAGTGTTTAGTAGGCCGTGGTATTGTAACAATGATTTTATTTTGATTGATTCACAAACTCTAAATCGTAATGTAGTATTTTAGTAGAATCCTCTTATATTAGGCTTTGATGGAAGGGATAATGATTATTCTAGAGCAGTGTAAAGTTTTAAAAGTGGATCAATCAAATGTTATCATATTTTTTTTGCTTGTCTAAAGCACACCATTTAATGCTTTTTCTTAGATATCTAACTTCATGTTTAAAGATAGCACTATGCTTTGAATGTTGCACACATTTTTTTCATTTCACTAAAGTTTCAGTAATCTAAATAAAAAACCAGTGTAATATATGACAATAATTCACTTTTGTAGTATAGCACACACTATACAGCATATAACAAAAAAGCATAAAATGTCTTGACAGATGACCAAGCCTAAACAGTCATTTTTTTTAAATACGTGTCTTTTTGACTTCAAACTTGTCAGGAAGATGCACATAGATACTGTAATTTAATACCTGTTTATCTGTTAGCGCAGTTTGCAGTTTCTTAGACATTTACTCTTGTGAATGTGAGTGTTCCTTAGGAATATCTGTAGAATAATCTCACTTTATGCAAACATCTATTTAGTCATTTAAATTAGGATTTTTGGAGGCTTTTGGGGTGTTCATGGTTTGTTTTGGCAATTAAATTACAGTAATTTTAGTATATATCTTGGTAAATTAAAATATTCTTGAATCACTACAATGTTTTAGAGCCTCTAGAAAACTAGTGTTAAGAAATAGTTGATAAATGAGAAATAGAATAAGTAATTTTATTAAAGATGAGTTACCCGAGAGGATAGATTATGTTGTGCTGGTACAGTATATGTATTTGATCTGGAAATAGAGATGGCATAATTTAAATGAAGTGGCATCTGATGACAAGAGAATTTTGGAAAATAAATTTCTGTTTATTCGTTATTCTATAGACAGTGTTCTTTTTATAAGTCCATTTTTGCATATGTGAATTGCACTTTATATTGCTTTCACTATAGCAGTTTTGTGGTAAATGGGCATTGCAAATACAGTACTGTGATATGCTTCGTGCATTAATAATCATTTGCGGGATACAGATACAGTATCAACTTCATGGACTTTAAAGTAATATTTTATGGAAGAAGAAAGGAGGACCTTTGTTTTCTTACATCAGTAATGCCACTACAGTCTAATTTTGAAATGAAATGTTTTATGTTGGGCTTCCATGCATTGTTTTGAGGTGAGCAGCAGTAAACTTGTGTGTGTGTGTGCATCAGTTCTTGCTTCCTCTTTTGTGCCTTCTAACCAATCTCTCTCTCTCCTCTCTTTCTTGTGTGTTCACAGGATAAAGTAAGTAACTGTTTGCTTATGTATGGTTTGTAAAGTAGCTTACACTGCCGCATGCATATGGTTGACATCTTTGCTAGTCCTTCCGTAGGTTTTCAAGTCCTGATAAGCATCATATTTCAGAACTGCAGATGAAACAAAACATTTAGGTCTTAATGCATGTCAGGATACTTTTTTTATCATTAAACACTTTAAACAATAATTTATGAAAACTTTACACAACTAGAATGAATTCCAAAAAATGTATAGTTTTAAAAACTATGCCTTTTACGTAAAGGTAATGAAGGCATTTCTGTTAACATAGAAATATCATGAGTGCATTATAAAAATCAGATTGCTTTATGACATTGATTTTGAAGACAGCCTTTTCTTTTTGGGTGTAGGATTTCAGGTTTTTGTAGTTTTCATTACGAATACAGTAATACATTACGGTACTTCCTTAGAGTTTTTAATTATCAGGTAATTCAGAAATCTAGACTTGCATTTGATTATTTTGTGCTTGCTCTGATGACAATATGGTAAAATTTTATGTTGTATTTTCATTTTGTAGAGACAGATACTGTAAGTGTTTTAGTGATAGGCCTACATAAAGGATTTTTATCATAAGATAATTCAAGGGAATATATTGAATTATGCCATGGTTTTAAGAGGAAATTAAGTACTAGCAGGTTAAGCTTTTAGATTTTAAGAGTGGTGAAAATATTTGTAACAGTGACCAAAATTTGCATGAAAATTTGACCTCTGCTTCATATGTAAGCACATTTTGAAGCCTTGATTATATAATATACCACTTGCAGGTAAATCTTAAGCAATCCTTTGTTGATCATGAAATGATTGAAAGTCTTTAACATCCAATTTACATTTATTAGAAGTATTTCAGATAAGTTTCATAGCTTGTTACTTGTACAGTATTTTACTTTGAATGCCTTACCAGACTGGTTGCATAAATTAATTTTCTTTATTCTTCAGTTAATATAAATGAAATTTATTATTTTTATACTGCAATTAGTGTTGTAGCACCTTCAGATCTGTTATTTAAATTCTGGAAAATATGCACAGAATGGTGTGAATATTTTCATGCACATTTTATAAATTGCAATATTAAATCCATTTGATTTTATCACATGCAAGATGAAATGTGGTTTCCAGAACTTTTATTATATATACGTAATATTATCTGCACTTACGTTTTTAGCCATTGGGTTGTGAATGCAGTACATAAGGGTGCTCTGCAGCCCTCATGTACCATAATGCAAGCATGTTCATACATTATTACAAACATTATCAGTTTTTTACCCACCACTATTGCAGGAAATAGAACATCCCATATGAACTTCAAGCACTGTTGGATGAAGTATCGGTGGTAAATTTTCAGTTAGAAATAAGGAACCCTTGAGAATGGGATGGAACTGCCACTTGTCCAGTTACAAGTGGCAGAGATTATTCAGCCTGTCTCAGTGTGAGTGAGGCATTCATACTGGAGCTGTTCACCAGCAATTTATATTGTTTAAATTTTTAATTACAATGACCTTGATACAATAATGATAATGTCCACCATTTATTTGCCTAGTTCTTGATTGGATGGTTTGTCTTTAAGGGGGCTGTTTTCGTACCCTTTTCTTATTGCACATGATTATTCTTTTAATGAGTGTGCATTCCTTTTTCTGACCATCATTAACAGTTGCATGGGCTATGTAGGGGGTTTTTATTCTGACTTGGTCATAATTTGGAAATGTAGCCAGTAATAGAAAGAACTGGAGTTTGGGTCTGAGCACTTCAGTGTGAGATTTGGTACTGTTCTCAATGATGGTGTTTCACGGTGTTTTATTACCTGGTTTTGCACTTCTAAATATTAATAATGGTATGATTCTCAGTAGCAGATAAGGCTTTGGGTTAGTTATCCAAAACAGGACCTATTTTCATCTTTCATGGGGTCAGATGTCAGTAAACATGAGCCAGAACTGAGGTAAAGAGTAGAGCTGACTGTGTTTAAGAGTAGCTTTCATTTAAGCAACCCTTATTTCATAGTCATTCTCTAGTAAATGATGGGTCTACAACAGTATTATTGGCATTTAAAACCAATGATCAAGATCACACAAGAGATTAAGAGTATTTTAAAGAAGGATTTGTGAAGTTTACTGTTTGGTAAGTGACTGTCATTGGCATCAGTGTTTCATACAAATAAAAAAAAAGAATAGAGATATGGTTAGAAATTATATGATAGCAACATTATACACATATAGGTAGTCAAAGACTGAGAATCCACTACTCACTAGTTTGGTAAAAGAAGCATCCACCAAAGATTGTATGCTTTTTCATCAGAAAAACAGCTGGGTTTGAGGACTCAGCAGCTACCGAAAATAAGGTTCTCCTAGATCAAAACATATACAGTATTTTAATAGCACGGCTGCTGTTTGTATTCAGAGATGCAAATTAAAGAAATAGGTAGATGATAAATTGGCCTGGCTCTTGGAAAAAGCATCCCAACTAGCCAGATAACAATGATCCATGGTAAAAGTCATGTTGGGGATCACCTCCCATCCAATGTTTGGGGTTTCTGTGATGAATTAACAATCAATAAAGAGGGATAACAAACCTGTAGGTGTGCTATCCTGATGACACTGAGATGACTTGCCTAACCCTGTTGGGATGGAATGCAGAGCAGCTGCAATTCCACAGCATCAGAGGGGCCAGTGGCTTTCCAAGAGGGGACCTTTTGTTTCCAGAACCTATTATATCACCTACTGACACTGCAATTGAGCATCATCAGTCTCATTGTAATAATGTTTGAGAAACATTGTCTTGGATGACCACCCATAAACTTGGATTTTGAAAGAGACATCTCCAAAAAAAGCCACCAAGGTGCCCTTCTCCGAAAAAAGCCAGCAAGGTGCCCACCTTTTGGATGGAGTGCAACTTAAGGGAGTTGTGGGGGTTTGCCTTCATAATTCAGGATACTAAGAAAATTCTCGGGCCTGGCAGTGAGTGCAACATGTTAATAGTGGGATGTAAGAATAGAGGACATCTGGGACATTAGTTGTGACATTTAGGTAAACTTCGAGTGATTGGATGGGACATAATGTTCTGTTTGTACAGTAATAATGAGTTTCTGTGGAAGAACGGATTTGCTCCTCAACAGGATGATAGACCAGAGGACATCAGATGGCAGCTAAACAGCTAAGCATGTGGGTTTTGTCACCTCTAAGAGCGCTAAGTTCACTGATCCAGGCTCCTAACACCAAATTGGTCAAGAAGACTGCCTTTTAAAGCTAGTCATGGTCATATTTGGAACAATGTCATGGTCACATTTGGAACACTGAATTGAAGAGATTACTTGTCATTAGGACCTTATTCAAGGACCAGGTAATAGGACCCGTTACAGGAGGTCTTTGCAGTGCAAAGGGCCGGAGAAGAGAACTAAAATCTTTAGTAGTGGAATCTATGCTAAAGTCTTAGAGCAAGGCTCCCACAGTGCAGCCTTATACATTATAAATGTGATTTGACATGACTCTTGCTTATCCTCAAGTAAATGGATCAGAAAATTCAGAGTAGTTTTTATCTCTCATTTCAGCAGTCTCTTCATGTCAAAGTAATCCAGTCACACTTTCCACACAGACTTGGGCTCTTCATGTGAAATGAATCCAGTCACACTTTCCATACGGACTGGCATTGTTAGATAGATAAATTCTGTAATTTATACTTCAGGTACCTAGCAATGTAGGATGAATAATCTTCCAGGTAGACCAAATTTAGAAAATCTACATGTGAAGGACACAGCTCAGAGAATAGGATGCTCAAAAGACTTTCCTTTCTACTGTCTTAGATAGAACAGTGGATGGCAATAGGATTGATTTTCATACCTGTTGTGTTAGCAGAATGAGCCAATGACTTGGGAATACTTTGGGCACCAGGTATGTATTTCCAATGAAGGTTAGAGTTTGTTCAAAACCTTTGAAATCTGGGAAATGAAGGAAAAGGGTAGATTGTCTCTGATTTTTCCTAGTCCTTTAAGAACAAGTCTCTTGTGGTGTGTCTAGATTTGGAGAGACATGCTCTGGAAATTAATGGTTCTCTCATGTTGTACAACAAATGTTTATTTTATGTGATATGAGGCTGGTATGGATATTGTAACACTGTATATACAGTACCTGGAGTAAATGAGGAACATAGGTAAAGCCAGGTCAGGATGATCATTTCATACAGGAATTGCTCACCATCCTAGAATAAGAATAAGTTAAATAAATTAACTGCTTTATGTAAAAAATTAGGTAATATTTTTGTGTCTAAATTCATCCCCATTTCATCTATGACGGTATAAAATGCACTGCCCATGGCCCAGCCATCTGATGTGGATAACTCATAAAAATAACAATAAGTCTTGTTCTTTTGTGACATCTAAATTTCAAACAGCAGTATATTGTATTTTTGATAAAATCCCTTTGTGACTTTGTCAGATTTCTAAGTTTATCGCAAGAAATTATAATATATCCAAGCTATATTTGAACAGTCATTTGAGGTGGTTCTATGCATTGAGGCAGCTGACCCATCTGACAGTGATAATCGATGTCTAATTGTATTTTTGTATCTGATATATTTTGCTATTGTTTTAAATAAGAAAGTGACTGAATACAAAAAATCATGTATGTTACAACCATACGAAATCTGTAATCATTTTACCTGCAGAGGAGGTGCATGAAGGCTTGTTAAAAGCAATCATGCCCTCTAGCAACAAGCTAGACGGTGTTCTGTAGAACATACAAGGTCTGATGAATACATAGAAAAAGTAAATGAAAAGTTTTAACAAGTAGATGCACCTCTTGCCTATTCTCATTAAAAAAAATTGGTATATGTAACTGAATCTGGAATGTCATCATCTGTAATTGTTAACCAGACAATTGTCATCATGGAGTGATGAGATGAATAGTCCTAAATTCCTTAGATTGTAGCTCAATTCGAGGATTTTAGGATTGCCCTTTAAGAGGTGCAATATTTCCCATGGATTCTAACCCAGTGTTTAAGTTTTCATCATCACAGTTATCAGTTCGTGGTATGAAAAGTCTGTCAGATTGGTTGAAAATGTAGGCTTCTTTGGGAGATGATAGAGCCTGTATGCTCTTGAATGATTTTTTTTTCAGTTACCCTTCTGCAGTAGATCAAGTGACATCCAACTCTTGATGTAAGTTCTGATTTTTTGAATTGCAGTAGCTGCAGTTCAGAAAAAATGGATACATCTACCGTAGGGTCTGAGAACAAGTTTAGCAATAATATCTAGGATTTTTTTCTAGATCTTGATGTTCTGACCTCAGTTATGAAGACTAATTTTTTATTCATTACTGAGAGCTAGGGTTCTCTTATTAATATTTTCCTTGATGGAGTTCTGAGTATGATCTTGTCGTAGTTTCAAAACCCTGTCTGTGTTTGAGCATAGATTTGTATGAGGAACATCTACAGTGCTTGGTAGAAATGGATAACGATGCATTTGAGGAAGTGGAGAAAAAAAATTTTACAATGGCAATCCTCAGAAAGGTTGACCCTCCAAGATTTATGAAGTTTTAAGGAGGAAAGAATGTCTGCTCTTGGAAAATGCCCTTGTAAACCATTGATGCTACCTTTCAAGTTTGCAGGAAGGAAACTTCCCCCATAATCTCCTCCAAAGGGACTTGTCTTGACATTGATTATTTTGGTCAGTTTCTTTTCTTCTAAAGACACTGATAGGAAAAGCAGTTATTGGAAGAAAAGTTAAACAAGAAGAAATTCTGAAATGTGTTTTGGGTGTTTTATCCATATCTACTTTATAACTGTGACAAAAAAGAATCTAGTATTCATATAATTTAAGAATGTCTAAAAATCCAGCTGCCAAGACTGTCTTAACTACCACCTTCCACAGTCAAGATGGATTATTTAGGCACTGTGTATATATTAAATTAAATGTTTTAAAGGTACTACAAACCATGGTAGTCATTTTAGATAGAAATTGCTAGTACCCTTGGTTTTTTTTAATCTTGCATTGTGGTGAGAATTCTGCTTTTCTGTATTTTTTTTTTTTTGTGTACCCCAGCCAAAACGTAATTCTAGATACATGTAGCAATAACATTGTAAAACCATCAGACTATATTGTCCAATAGTTTTCAGTATTTCTTCAACATGGTATTTACTCTTTTTTTCACTTGAAAGAAGCTTAGACACATAATTTAAGAAACAATAACAATATTCAGATTTACATTGCACAGACTGCCAACTTGGAATGCCGTTTTAGGCTTTATCAGACAGGTTATATTATCATCTTTATTTCTGCCTACAAGAATAAATTAGCTTTATTTGTAGTTTCACATAGTAGAATGTTGGAATCATCAAGTGAAATACATTATCATCAAATATATTGCTTGTCAATGAAGAACAAATCCTATGGGCCAGCATGAAAAGCTGAGAATTTAGTTGTTTAACAAAACCCTCTAACAAAAATATCAAATGATTTTTAGTTTGAAATAACTTTAAAGAGTAACCAAGACAAATGATATGCACTTGAAGTGGTGATTCAAACAGTTTCGTGTTTGCAGTTGTCTTTTTTTTTTTTTTTATTCATAGGTCCATAGCTATTAAAACATTGGGATGACGTAGTTGGCTTTAAACTCAACAATATTAATCTTCCCTGATTAATTTTCCCTTACCCATTCATCCTTCTAGAGACAGATGTATAATTTTTTTTTTTTTTTTTTTGAGGTTAACACCACCTTCCTTTTATCCCTTCTACCTTCATTTTTTCCTTGGGAAGTGGTTCAAGTAAAGGTACTGAACTTCCCATCTACATCCCTACAAAAAAATTAATGTGCTAGCATTATTATGTACTGTACTACCATTTGAAGTGTAAGATAAAATAAAGCACTAGGATTCACACCCTTCAGTTGTTCTTGGCATTAAATCCAGCTACTGCACACATGAGAATAATTCTGGTAAATTTTATCGTCTCTGTCATTTCGTGAAAATAAACTAATCCAGACAAGTTATTATATGGGATTTGTCACACTCTAATCATAACTTAAGCCAGTTGCATTAATTTGATAGATGTTTTTATTGCTTTTGAATGTGTCATTGGAAAGGGAAATGCATGCACTTCCTCTTTCCATTATGATGTGCGCTTCAGTGATCATAAAATGTATTAACCCATATGGCTACTTTCCTCTATTTAATGTTTCTATATTTGCTGTTGATGCAGGATTCGTAAGATATTCAGTCTGAATAATTTAAGCAGCTATTTTTCATGTATAAACATTTTTTCTTTCCTGCTCTTTCTCTCTCTCTCTCTCTCTCTCTCTCTCTCTCTCTCTCTCTCTCTCTCTCTCTCTCTCTCTCTCTCTCTCTCTCTCTCTCTCTCTCTCTCTCTCTCTCTCTCTCTGAGGGCATGCATGACAAACAATGTGCCTCTGGGGAAAATTTGACAACAAGGGTTTACCCTTGACAATACAAAGGTGGTTATGTCCATAGTCTCATCGTGACTGGACCTTCGGCAGTGCAGTCACTGCTCTGATGATGAGAGACTGTCTCATAGAGTCATGGTTCTCTGTTAGAAGATTAGTGGTGTTTGGTGGTAAGACCATTTTCTGACACACCAGGTTACTTACATCTGATGAACTTCATCCTTCAAAGAAAGGATTCCTTCCTCTCTCTGGCATCTAAGCAGGTGTCCCACAAAAGACAGACACAAGACACTCCCCAGAATTCAACTTAGAGAGCTGGCTCCTCCCACCCCTTTTGGGTTCCTTTCAAAACCAGCAAAAAAGAGGAGGCAGGGTCAAGAAGAAAGGCAGTAACCACTGAGAATGCACCTGTTAAGGTACCTGAATGATTATGATCTTAGCCTCTTCCTAGAGGCAACTTATTTGAGACAGGAAGCTTCTGTTCTGTCATTTTGCTAAGATCAAGAGGAAGTGATAAATTGATGAAAGTCTGATCTCATACCGAGGCAACAGACTGAATACCAGAGGATGATTCTGGACACCGTGGCAGTGAAAGCCTTCTTGGCATCTTCCTAAGTGGACCACTTCAGGGAGGGGACTGTCTGTTCTGCCTGCATAACAGACACTGGCTTGACAATGGCAGGTGATTGTGGGTTATCTCTCGTCCTTGGAAAAGCGTGTTCCTTGGGAGAAGCCACCTTCAGTCTCTTCAGTGGCAGCTGAAACTTTCCAGTTCCCCTGAGCAAGGACGTGTGGAAAGACCTGACATGGTGGCTCTCCAACTCCAATATCATCTTGGAGTGCCTCTGAGTCTTTCTCCTCCCAGGATGCTCCCGTCCTCGGGAACCCTCATGATAGGTTCTGGTTGCACATTAAAGTAAAGAGTTCATTTCAGGGACATAGACTCCAGACCTTCAACGTAAGCATAAATTTCATGGAGATATACAAACAGCCTGACTGGCACTTTAAGCCTTTCTAAATTAGTTGCAAGCCCACTCAGTGGTGATGATGAGTGAAAACACCATCATCTTGGCCTTCATTAACAAACAAGGGGGGCAATGTCCCCATCCCTGAGTCAACTAGTTGTGAAAATACATGATTGGTCATCTCTTCGAGGGATGTACCTTCCAGCAGTGTACACACCAGGCAAGAAAAAGTCCTGATGGATCAGTTAAGCCATTAGGGCCAGGTGATAGGCATAGAATGAGCCCTACACCTAACAGTAGCAGAGACGCCATTCAATCTGTGGGGCCAACAGATCGAACAGGAAAGTACCTATCTTTTGCTTGTTGGCGCTTGACTCTGGGGCAAGACTACAAGAAACCGTTCAAAACCAGTTGGACAACATGGATGTGTTTGCCTTTTCTGTTCAGTTTTCTAAGCTCAGTAAGATAATAAACAAGGTGTTTGTCACTCTGGGCCTGTGGACAACTTTTGTAGCCCTCAGTGGGCTCACAATGAGTGGTATGTAGATGTTCTGTCTCTGTTGGTGGATGTGCCAAGAGAGCTTCCCAGTGGCCTGCTATTCTCTGCCAGTCACACATGCACAGGTTCCATGTGGTAGTTCATTCCCTGTGACTTCATGGGTGAAGGTTATGAAGCATCTGTGAGAGGGAGGCTATTCTGGCAGAGCAGTAAGATTGGCAGGATACCTCTGCCAATCTTTCACAAATGTTCACCTGGGAAGGTGGGCTGTTCTGTGATTGGTATCACAGATGTTACTCTAAAGTCAGTACCTTGCTTCAGCAAATAGCAGCAGCGCTTCCCTTCTTTTTTGCTAGATATGGGCTTTTCAGTTTCCATAGTTAAGGGCTACTTGGCAGCTTTGTTGCAGGTGTTCCATCAGAAGAGTGTAGATCTATCCATCTCTGTGGAGTTATCTATGCTGATCAAGACCTTTGAACAGTCTTATTCCCCCAATAAAAGTGCATCCTCCATAGTGGAATGTCACACTTGTACTTTGAAGTCTAAGAGCCCTTATCCCAGTCTTCAAATAGGGATCGTACTTTGAAAACAGTGCTTGCTCTGGCCCTTGCAATAACAAAGAAAGGCAAGGAATTACAAAGCTTATTTTATCTTATTTGGCACTCTTGAGGGGTGGGCGGTCTCTCTCATTCTCTTTTCTTCAATTTGTAAATAAAACTCAGAATCCATCAGTTCTGGAAATAGGTCTGAGTCTTGGTTCCTTCCCTCCAGGATTTTTTTATGATAACCCAGATGAGATGTTGGTGTGCCTGGTCTGAGCCTTTAAGTGGTACAGAGTTGAAGAGAACAAAACCTCTCAGGCTGGGTTGTAGACATTTTTTTTTATTTCCAGCCATCTTAAGAAGGAAGTGTTGAGGATCACCATTTCCTCCTGGCTTTGTGAGGTAATAACACAGGCTTATGGTTCTGCTTGGGAAGAGTCGGACTTTTCCTAGCATTCAAAGGTTTTTGAGACTGGGGGTGTCAGACATTCCCCCACCTTTTGGAAGAAGATCTTGGTCCAACAGATAATGAGGGCTGGTGCCTGGCAGAGTCAGATAAGCTTCACCTCGTTCTACCTGAGGGATGTCACCAACAAGTCCGTCAACATGTTCTTGGGACCCCGTGGTTGCTCAACAAGTACGTAGTGTGATTACGGGGCCTCAGGCTGGGTACTCAGTGTTCTCATTTGAGCATTGAAGCTGAATTCTTTTTTGTTAGGGTTGAATGAAGGATGTCTATAAACAGCATTTCCTTTCCCTTTTTCTTCTCCCTAATCGGGAGCATTTGCTCTGAGGTACAAGCTGGATCCTTGTGAGAACAAGGTAAGTATGTTATGAGCGCATGTTTTATCTGTAACAAAGGGGGGAGTGTGCATAGCAGAGTTTTCCTGTAACCTGTTAGCTTACAGCAGTCAGGGAAACTGCCAACTGAGGTGACTTTCCCTGTGAAAAGTTGGGGGTCTGAACATTGTTTCTGTGAAGTTATACCTCAGTCAGGGAATTCTTCTCCCCTGTTCCGCAGCTTTTTTAGATGCTGAGACTGAAAAGGTGAGACTCCATCTATGAAAGACGGTATTTGTATCCCTATAGGAACAAATGATAAAGCTTTAAAGTAATTTCTATTTTTCTAGGCATATAGACTGTAATCTTTTATGTAGGTTTTACCTCCTTCAGCCATGTCACTACATTTCTTGATATTGCTTTTTTGTATCATCATCTGCTAATGAGCAGTGGTTGGTGTGGGTGAGAGAGTGTTGTTCCCCCTTGCCCCTCCTGGATTACCTTGTTATCCAGATCTCAGCTGGTCCAGTGCATTTGCTGTAGGATACTACATTTATGAAAGGCTGTGGTTTGTATACCTGTGGAAAATGCAGATTTCTTTAAAAATGTTTCATACTTACTCCAGAATTCATGTACTAATTGATTGCTTACATTTTTCTTTTATTTACATTATTATTCAGTGCTCTGCCCTTCTGGTTTCCATTTTACCATCATAACCTTGAGTCACTCGAATCTGCTCTCAAGTTTCTCCTCTTGCATGTACTTTCAAACCCTCCATTGTCTGCAAAAGTCAATCATTCCAAACTGTTCACACCTCATTTTCTCATCTCACAACAGTGTGCGTTTGTCTGATATCCTTTCATTGACTTCTTGCATCATGATACATCAACAGTATTAATAGTTTTCAATTGGAGAAACTGCAGCAAATGATATATAGACTTAGTTAAATTTTACCTTTCTCTTCATATTGCATGTGTTCTACAAAAAGGATTTAATACATTTCACATTGTGGGTTGTGAATGCTTAGGTGACTTGATAACTAACGCATCCCTTGTCTTTGTAGCTTATGGACATGATAATTGTAAAGAATATCTTTTTTAATGAATCTGTTCAGTTGTCAGTAATAACATTCCATAGATTAGATACTTCAAGTGCATTAACAGTACTTTTCTCAATTATGGGCACTGTCAGAGATTGCATTTACAATCACTACAGATTAATATACCGGCTTTGAACAGTTAAAAGCATAGCAAACTTCACAAATACTGTGGAAAAAAGAAAGGTTACGTAATGTTCTCTATTATTTGTGCACACTGAGTTTTTCTGAATTGTTTGTGTTTTTATCAAATATATTCTGTCTTGCTTGTGTTTTCCAATTTGGATGTTGTTCATTGGAGGAATTCTGTTTTTTGCAGAGAAATGAATTAACTTTGGTATTAATTCAATACATGAAAAACTATGGGACCCTAATATAAATAATTTAATAAGTACTTGCATATGAAGACACTTCTTAAGAACTTATTTTCTTTGATAATCGTCTGTCTAAATATGTCTAAATTAACATGCACCTACAGTACTTAACAGAAAACTGATAAACTTGTCTGATGAAGCCTTATAATCTTTAGATTTTTACAGAGGAATGTTTGCAAAACATCATAATCTGACATGTTACCCTACATGTAGTTAAAATGCCTACATGATGAATGTTTATTTATGGTCATTAGGTGTGACCCTTGCAATCTGCTTCCCTATATCTGCTATGGTTGGCAATATTTTACAAGGTTTGAAACTTCTTATTACCTTTTCATGGTAGACTCGAAATATCAAGAAAACTGCAATTTTTGGTCTATCATGTGTATGTTCTATATTCACTGTGATTTTTATGTCTTGTAAGAAATATCAATCTTTTTATTGTTATATGTTTTACTGTAATTCTTTATTCTTAGTGTGTGTGTATTTTTTATGGAATCACCAAGTAAACATGAGAAGTAAGTTCAATTCACCAAAGAAGAGGATTTGATTACTAAAAGCATTCAATAAGCTGCTTTTGAATTTGAAATCAGTCTGCCTTATACTGAGCTACATTTTTGGTTTCTTATATATCTGTGTTGATTTTTTATTTGTTTATTGATTTCAGGCATTTGCTTGGTTCAGCGATCTTTTGGTAGAACATGCAGAAATCTTCTGGTCTTTATTTGCTGTAGATATGGACCAGGTGTTGGCAGAACAGCCCCCTGATACATGGGACTCATTCCCTCTCTTCCAAATACTCAACGATTACCTTAGAACTGATGGTAAGTGAGAAGATTATGATCTTCAGGTATCCTGTGTTGTGCCTCTTGAATTAACAGCTTCATTTAATAAGAACAAGAACAGTTTGATCAAATGGTCAAGTTGGAGCTTTGAGTTGTTAGGAACAGTAAGTTTTTTAACATTGTTATAAGATATTAATTATTTTAGTAGATGTGTTCTTAAACAATAGCCATATATTTTTACCTGTCATCCCATTGCATGAAGCTTACAGTTTCAACATAAATGTTAAGCTATTCCTTTTGTCTGTCTCTTGTCAGCATTTCATAATTTTTGCTGTCTTCACCCATGTAGTTGTACTTTACACGTACTTTACATACACACACATGTATATATATATATATATATATATATATATATATATATATATATATATATATATATATATATATATATATATATATATATATATATATATATATAAATTTCTGACTCACATCAGGATCAAATCATGGTCTCTCAAATAAAAGGCCAGGGCACTACCAATTTATCTGAGGTTTTTCCTGGGCAGGCTGCTGCCTAACATAGCAGTGAATTTTACCCAACTTCCCAACCCACCAGCAAGTCAATTAATAGCATTTAATTTGAATTAACCCTTCAGCAAGGAATTAATGAACACATGTTTCACAGAAATAAATTTCTGACACATGAACACATGTTTCACAGAAATAAATTTTTGACACATTGGGATTGAACCCTGGCCTAAATTGGTGATTTTCCATGCCAATATGTGCCGATTTCCACTTCCTGTATATTGGCACCGATAATCGCATATTTGTGCCATACATACCTAACAGGCGCTGATAACCGAAACTCACCGAAAAAGACCCAAAAATTGCCAATTTTTGCTTATTGTCACGCTGTCAGAATGGAAACACCACTGATAACCGGGGACTGCCTGTGTATACATATATATATATATATATATATATATATATATATATATATATATATATATATATATATATATATATATATATATATATATATATATATATATATAACCACACACTCATATACGATACTTATATATTCACCTCAACTTAATGAACACTTTGTGGGTTTATTCCTCCAGATAAGAAACGGATTTGTGTAAATGAAAATTGTGGAATTAGATCATTATATCCCCATAAGATTTAGCAGTATTAAGGTGGGCTAAGCCTTAGACAGTGGGCTGATCAAATATCCTTGAAACAGTGCTGAGTACTTGTACAAAAGAGCTAAATTTAAATAGTAGCCCTGGTCTTGTTCCTGTCAACCCTCTGCTATCCTGTTTTTATAAATCTAACTTTTCTGATGTCATAAAAAAATTTACCTCACAGGAAACCCATGTTCTGTTTAAATATGATGAATCTTTTTTTTTTTTTGGTGATGATATCAGTTGGATGAAAGTACTAGCTCCAATCAGTTTTTTTTTTTTTTTTTTTTTTTTTTCATTTTTCCCTCTTGCAACTATATACATTACAAAACTGAACTTCAGGAAAATTCCTCCTTAATAAATTCCCTTTTCAAAAATAAGATTCCATTTGCATTTTCAAAAGCTTTAGTAACACTGTCATTAGGCTAAAAGGGTCAAATGTTTTAAATTGTAAAGATAAAATTGCTATTAATGGAGCATTTTATACCATGACCAGTTTCATGTTTTCACTACCTAGCATTCAGAAAAACTGACATTTTTGTAATTCACGATGTTCCGGTTGTCTGGTGCTTTTATACATAAGTCATGAACACCAGAAAAAAAAATCTGTGTATTTTCTCTTGTTTATATGGCTTAATTTTAAGAGAGCTATCACATATCCTGAAACTACTGCTTGCAGTGGCATCCAATTAGAAGTTTTTTATGAAAAGATTAATATCTGGGAAGGGTCCGTGTGTTAGGATCGACAAACCATCAGGAAATACTGCAGAAGAGAAAAGATCCCAGATTCTTTTTACTTTTCTTTTCTGTTTTGAACATTGCCTAACATCAAATTATGTCCTATGCTTAGCTTCTTCACCAAACAAAGTAGTAATTACTTCACTATTATTATTATTAATGCCCCACATTTCTCCAATTTATATCTCATGGCATTCATGGCACTTAGGCCATAGGTATCTGAAATAGAAGAAAATCCGAATGTTTTCCAGAATTTAAAAGTTTTTGTTCATTGGAATCATACATTGTAATGTGTGTGGGCACAGGCTTGACATCCACTTAAGTATGTTTTCATTATTAGTAAGCCTGTTTTTGTATGTCTTTATGTTTTCCTTAAATGGTATTTTATGCATCAAATGGTATTCTCTTCCTTTTTTCTAAATATATGTATGAGAGGACTTTTTTTAAATAAGAGTTATATAGTATTTGAGAGACAGGAGGCACTTGTAAAGTTTGTAATAAGGAGGCAACTGTTTGGAAAGCTTAAACTGATCTCCTTAGGCACTATCATTTGGTTTTGATCTGGGTGAAATTCTGTGGAACTTTCAGGGATGGAATTTTTAGCCACCTTACACATAACTACATTTATTATAATTAATTTATTTTGTTGCATTCCCAGACAACTTGAAGAATGGGCGGTTTCATCAACACTTGCGTGAGACTTTTGCACCCATGGTAGTACGATATGTGGACCTGATGGAATCCTCGATAGCTCAGTCCATTCACAAGGGCTTCGAGAAGGAACGGTGGGAGAATAAGGGGTTAGTATGGAGGCCGTTCTTAGAGAATACACACATCAAGAGAAATAATACAGCTGCATTAGCAATACCTGCATCATCAGCTCTGTTGCTTCTCTTTGCATTTTTGTCAGGTTCACAGCACATACAGTAATATGGATCCATTTCCTGAGGTATTAGTTGTTACACTCAATATCAGTGTTCAAATCTTATGTATGGAAGAGTGGGAAACACTTTGGGTTGTGGATGTTCAAGAGTTTTTTAATTTTATTATCTTCTCAATATCTAGAAACTTTTTTTATCATCGTATTTTAGATTTGCATAACAGGAGTAGGTATTTGATGTCAAGGAAGAGTAGGAAAATTGTGTAGTACTTTAATGTTAACAATGGTGGTTTGCCGTGTCCCCTCTTATGAAATATTTATTACTCTAGATTTTTAGGAGTTCTAAAAAAATTATGTGAAAGAACAAAAAATAAAAACAAGATTGTTCACCCATTTGTATTGATAAACTTTATAATTTTTTTTTTATTAATAATTCACCTTCAGATTTCCAGAAATGACTACAGGAGGCAAAATTATTGAAGAAAATCAGGAAAGATTTTTCTTTCATAGGTGTGCAAAATATGATGTAATAAGTTAGTATGGTAAAGTCTTTAATAATTCAACACCAAAAATAAAGATAGCAGTTGACAATGAGAAAGACCAATATTCAATATGCTTTGTCTTGATGACTGGGACTTGATGAGCTTTTGATGTGTCATTCACTTTTTCTGTATTAAGAGGAAGGAATGTTTTCATCCCAAAGTTTCCTTTGGTACAGAAAACAATGAGTCTGAAGTTCTATATGATAGCATAACAAAATAAGAAACATGATATTATTAAAAAATATATTTCTCTTAATCAACATTTTGGTATAAATAGGGTGATTAACATAGATTATCAGGGTGCAGTATTGGAGTTTATGAAGACGCGTTTGAATAATCTGATAGTGCGGTAGACAGGTAGAACAGGAGCTATTTTTCCATTGGAAGGATTGTAGGTTAGTTATTTGGATTTTGAACTTTCCTAACATAGAAATAATTGTGAAAGTGTAGGTTTCTTTTGGTTACAGTAACTTTTTTTTTTCAGCTTGAAGACAGTGCATTCTCTCTTTTCTTTATTCTTTGGTCTTACTTCGGAAAAAGTCACTTGATAAGTCAGATAAGTTTCTTGTAGTTTCTTAGGAGTTATAAGACCATCAAGAATGTCCAAGGGACTAAAGGGTTGATCCATTGAAAATGGAAAATGTTAAATATTTAATACCAAAGGGTATATTAAGTTTGCATTCGTTATCATTATGAGGATTAGTGAATATTTTGTTTCCATAAAATATAAAACTTACATCAAATACTTTATCTTACTGTTAGTGATTTGTATACACAGTAAATAGAAGTATTATTTTCAGTACTAATTTTTTTTGCTTTGTCAGGGTAGTCAGATTGTAGTACCATCCCATTGTAATTCTTATCAAGACACTTAGGGTGATTCAGGTTTTAAGGAGATAAAGAGGAACTGGAATTGCGGGGAATTTTTTAATTATCAAAAGAGACTTGGTATCGATGAACAAAGCTTGATAACATTTCTGCCCTGCTTTTCTACCCACAATCATGTCTCAGGAACCACAAGGTTTATTATTTAGGGTAACCCAAAATCTGTTGCAGTATTGTGAATAGAATTGAAATTCTCATACATCCAACTTTCATTTACAGAAGGTTTAGGAGAGTATCGCATAGTGGAGTTATTCTTTGATTTGAATAATTCCAGTGTTAAACATATTTTACAGTATAAATTGGTCTGCTAACCAAATGCAGTTGGTACCAGATTCAGTAAAATTAGACAGCTGCATTAGATATTGGTCACTTATCGAAGCCTTGTGACCATTGGGGTTGGTAATAACTAGGACATAATCATAACCAGGTACTGTACATCAAAAATAACAACCCAGATGGATACGAAAGCGTAAAATTACATTATAGAAACTGCATGTCCAAAAACTACAAGATAGATGATAAGTCTATAAAAAGTATTATCTCTTCAAGAGCAAGCATAATGCTCTTGTGGTATATATTCATTCCCAAAGCACATTTCTTTGTTTTTATTTCAAGTCATGTTTTTGTATGCAGTTTTTGTCATCTGATAAAAACAAACACTAGCATCATCTGTAATTGCCAGGCTAATTATCAGTCCATATAAAGTTATGCTGGAAAATGAGGCTGGATCGTCTTCTCGCTTATTGACATGATTCGATTTCAAAGACCAGGTCATTAGCCTAAGCAAAAATAAGCATCACAGTACAGTATTTGTAAGTTAGGTAGCCCAACTTAAGGCTGTGTGAGGGTTTTAAACTACTTTCTTTTTTCAACGGTAAGTGGTGCTAAGTACTCACCAGCAATACTTTTGACATTTTCTGTTTTGACTTGCATGCCACACACACATACACACACACACACACACACACACACACACACACACACACACACAGTGACCTCCAATACTCAGATTGTCACCGTATTTTGTGTAATTTCTGTGAATTTGTGTTTTGTTTTGTGTGAATTTAAATTAACGAAGTGCTTGAACATATTGAAGTTCCAAAAAAGTTTTCAGTGAAGGGTAGTGGTATATATAGGGGACCAGTGATGCAGGCGGAAGTAGTGCTGAATTCTCATTGGTTGCTAGGGGATTATGGTATCCAAGCAAATCCTCTTCCCAGACACCAGTGGTTGCACCCTTGCCCTCTGCGGCTGTCAGAGGATAGGGGATGGGTGTGGTGGTACTGGGAGGATCGCTGCCAGTGGATGGAGGCTCCTGTTGGTTTGCTTGCCAGGGACATTGGCAGGCCATGCCCCTCATGCTAAACGCTGGGAGGAAGAGAGTCTCCAGGGTAGTATTTAAACTGGGCTTCTCTCTCCTGATGTGTAGGGCTTCCAGGAGGTGTAGACAGCATTGGTCAGTTTCACAATCAGTTATTTCAGTATGAGGGATGACGTCACATCTTTTGATTCTGATGTTATGTGTGACCCTGATGTGATTATATATATGTATGCTGCTTTCCTGAGCATGGCAGGTGATCCTCTTGGAGAAGCACAAGGTAGTCACATCATTGTAGGCACTGAGGTACTTTCAGACAGGGGGCTGATTTGTATTGGTAGTCCACATTGGTTCTCTTCAAGGGATCATGCATGGAGGGGGGCTTGGTTATTCTTCATCACCGGGCTGCTAGGTTTTCTGTCTGCAGTTTGTAATGAGCTAGATATTATTCTTTTGGCTGGGGCTGACATTTCCCTCAATGATGGACTTGAGGGTTTGCTAGTCTTCTTTATAATTATTGTGGAATATGTCCTTATAGAAGAAGTTGGTGTCATTAGGGAGAGGTGGGGTGGGACCCTGGTGGTACCGATGTTCTTATGTCTTCTAATGCACCTGCCCATGTCATGATTTGTATGCTCGTTATTGATGAGAACCTGGGTAACACACACTAGCTCTCTCTCTCTCTCTCTCTCTCTCTCTCTCTCTCTCTCTCTCTCTCTCTCTCTCTCTGAAAAATTATATTTCATACCAAGTTAAGAAAGAAACCACATAAAATACAATAAGCATTAATCTGAAATTTCTATTTTTATTTCATTTTTATTTTGTGTACATGTGACAGTGCATTTATACTCATTCTTTAGTTATCTAAATAATGTTGAGAAAACATACTATACAATATAGATGTTTACTTTAAAAGGTCTGTAAATAAAAGTTAAGGTTTTCAGTAGTACTGTATAAGGCTTGAGAATATAAGAAAGTAATCCTTGCTGTAATATGAGAATTCCTTGAAATGGCTGCAAACACTTATAAAGATTCATTAGATCTGTTGTAGGTTAGCCCAGGCTTGAATGGTAATACTATTAATGATGTGAAAGGCTTAAAAATGTCTTGACAATGTTCTAGATTATATACAATCTTATGTAAAAAAGAATATCACCTCATAAATAGTAAATGAAATTTAGTATCCTACAGTAATATGAAGTAAACTCTCAAACACAGGTGTGTTGATTAGGCCATCTGATTTCCAAATAATGTAAATTTTTGTTCAAGCTGATTTTGTCTTTGGAATCTAACCATGTCAAAAATGAGGAGTGGATTGGGACTCAGTTTCCAGTACATCATATGAACTGGTGTCTTGTTCGTAATAAGTTACTATATACTGTATTACTTTTGTTATTTAACTTTTTCATTGATTAATCACATGACCCTTGCAAATGGGGCAAGTATGTACAGTATGCTCTTTTGCATATGACTGAAATTTGCTGGCAAAAATGCTATTAAAATAACACCAAACATCAAATGTTTTTACAGTGGATATATATTTTGTAAGCACTAGTAATCCTTAAAAATGCAAAATATCTTTGGTGCATTGTGCTTGCCTATGTGCTTGCCAATGTTGTTAGAAAATGGGTCTTGCTGAGAGACACTTTACTAGTTGGAGAAATAAATCCCCAGTACTTTGTGTTTGTTAACTGCCTAAACATTGTAAAGAAGTTTTCATATTGACAGTTTAAGCTCAAACTTATAGGGAATATTGTTATGGAATATTTATTTGTTTTCTTTATTTTAGTTTTCTAGTAGTCTGCATATTCACTGATGGTTAGAAATATCTGAGAATTAAATAGCACTGAGCAACAAAAGTAAGCCATCACTACCATCTGTATAATCATGCTTCTCTTCGTTAGATATGTTTCCTCATAAGTAAAACTATTTTCACATTACTTGCAAAGCAAACAATCTATTGTTTGTTTTTGTGCTTGCAAAGTCAGCAATTCAGGTAAAAGAATTGTTGTCACTCTAAAGTTGAATCAAGCCAATGGAAAAGAATGGAATACCATATTGACATATAGTATCCTGGAAGCAATTTCATTGACATTTTAGAATCATTTTGCAGTTTACAAGCTACAGGAGCATTAAATTTCTAAATCTGCTACAAAGTATAGTTTTATTGAACATTTTTAAATCATTTATTTAAAAATGCTTGCTGTTAATGACTTTGGTTTGGTTCTATTATATCTTGCCAAGAATTCAAATCCTTATGCCTTCTCTCCCTCTCTCTTGATCTCTTGCTTTGGCCTGCAGATGACATCTTGATTTGGGGTCACTGATTTTAACTCATCTCGGTGCCTCCATTGAAAATTCTGTATTTGTTCTAGCGCTTACTCTTTCATTTAGTTTTCATGAATGATTGTGACATAATGGTATTGTTTCATTGGTAAGCAATATTATTTTTTAAATTGCTCAAGACTTGCAAAATAGAGAGTACATAATTTAATTAGCTTGATTTATTTCATAAAAAGTAAATGAGTCATTTGACGTATATTTTTCTTCATCATTTATTTGAGACATAGATTACCTGTATCCATTCCTGCATAGAATATTATTTGAACAGTATATTGAATGAAAGGCAAATTATCTAATATCCTCATTTTAACTTCTTCAGGTCTTCATTTTCTTTGCTGCAAACTGGATGCAATTCTACAGACATTAACTTGTTAGCCATTTAGTCGATTGGTAAAACAAATCTCAATTGTTTTAGGTGTCAATATAAAACTTGCTTGCTCAACAGATCTCATTTTTTTATTTGTTGAGATCAGCAGCCATTTATGGTGCTCACTTTCCTTCTACAAGTTGTGGACTCTTTTTCAGCTTTTTTAGTTAATTTAATTAACCCTCTCCTCTTTAGAGGAAGTTTTAATATACTTAATGCTTTCTTGTAGGTATCAGTTGTCCATTATCCCATCTTTCTTGCTGTCATTTAACAAAGACGTTGCTATACTGTCAGCCTTCCCAGAATAAGGATTAAGTTCAGTTTTGCTTGTTCAAAAATTACTATTTCACTTAAATCTCATACCGTCATATATGAAAAGGGGTGGCTTGATGTAATTGAAAATAAGAGTAAAGAGGCCCAAGAAGTAGATGACATGTTTGTACCATGAGGAAGTCAATAGGCTGGATTAGGTTTCATATGTAGATAATTTAGATTTTTTACAACAACGAGATATGTAAATTTTATGCCCAGTACAGAATGCCTCACCTTTATTCATTATGACTCTTAGTACTTAGTACTGTGATTCTGTGATTCTTTGTTAGTGTACAAGACTTGTTAATTACTGTATGAGATATTTTTGTTGGTTTTTGCTAGTAGTTCTCCTTTGATTGGTCTTGGTTCATCATCTTGTGCGATCTGTGACAGGAAATATTAGAATGCATCCAATTGATGTCTAAGGCTCTTTGGTCATTCTGTTTAGCTAAGGAAAACATCAGTTTGAGATAAAAGACGTTTATGTGGGTGATGCGGAAGTAAATTTATAATTTTGATGCGTAACTACCAGCTACTTAAAATAGATGATGCATGTGAAGACTGTATTTGCTTTTCTTTGTCACTGTTAGAGAGCATTATAACACAATAATTAATTTAGCCAGTGCCAATTTTCAGAGGTTTTCAAATATCAAGAAGAAAATTTTTCTGGTAAAGACATCCTTTAAAAGTTCTTCATATCAGTCAAATATATGCGGTAGAAGACTCATCATTGGGAAACCTGTTGCCTAAAGAACTGAGGAGGGCTTCTCATGTGTATAAGAAAGTATTTGACTAAAAAAGCCACAATAATGTACTGATAAACTGTATTTTTCAAGAGGACTGTTGGGCAAATGGTCGAGAGCTTCCTTGTTTTTATCCTTTTTTGTATATTTTGTATCTTGAAAAATACAGTTTATCAGTTACATTACTGTGGCTTTTTTACTCATTATTTTCAATCACAATATAGTGATGCAACACAAGAAAGTATTTGTTGTTATTAAGCCCCTCCCTCTACTGTACTCTGTAGTTGTGACCTTCAACTTTGTAGACATCAGAGCTCTTTTAGTGAGTTCATATTCAGATTAATTTTATTGAATATTCTTTGCTTATTGTATAGATTACCAAAATTTCACTTGTGATATTTATAAACTACTGAAATTCTTGGCACACACACACACACACACACTCTGGTAAACCAAACTTTTAAAGGTGTGTAGAATTCAAATTCATGTCACTATGAAGGTATAGTTGTATGTTCTTTTGACATGAAAGAAATAAGAGGAACTACATGTTTATTAATTTGTTTAAAATATTTTAAAAGCAGATATTAGGCTAGAATTGTTGTTTTCTTGGAAAGTATTGCATTGAGGATGATAAAAATACTCTTTTCTTTACCACCAAGATTCTGTAGTAATGAGTTGCTTCAGCTGTCTTCATTGTATTCTCCATAGGGTTTCTAAAACTATGTGCCTTATAAGTAGTAACATTCCTCAAAAGGTTTTCCTTTGTGTAATTTGAACTTAAAATACAGCCCAGGAATGAAGTATGCAAGGGAGTTCACTAATACTCACCAAAAGAATTTAGATATGAAACTATGCTGATGTACATTAGAATAGATTACAGTACTGTATTGTCAAAAGAATGGCTAGAGAGGTGAACATCCGTGTAAGACTCTCTTTAGAAATAGAAATAGGTATAGGAGTCTCTTAGTTTCTTAAACCATAGAAATGGTTAAAGTATTTGCATTGTTTCAGCCATGTTTTAGTTCGATTTTCTATTCCTAACTGTGCATTTTTAATGCATCAGTGCATTTTTGGGCCAGTTACACAATTTTTTATCTTTGTTACTGTACTTTGAGAGTTCAGTGTCCTGCTTATGATATTGTCATCTTCCACACAGGATTCATATTAGTATGAAATTATAATGAAGTGTGGATCTGGTAGTTGAACTTGCCATATGATTACATCTTATCAGCAAATTTTTGTGCGCTCTTAAGTAAATTTGTACTATTTCCTTAATCTTAAACTAATCTTTATTTTATTCACTTTTCTGTAGATTTCACCATTCATCCCTTATTTGATATCTTTTGCATTTCCTTGACTGGATGTGATGAGGCTGCTGGAACTTCTGGACCAAAATCTAATTATGCATCCTTGTAGGAGCTTAGGCCACTGATTATTTATATAATATTATTTGTTTTGGGGTAACATGTTATTCTTGATTTGCAAGAGAATTTGTTGCATTAAAGTGACAGCCAGTTTTAGAAACACTAGTCTCTGATACTGGTAAGAACTAAATGAGGTCAGTAAAGGGTATGTAGTTTTGTATTTGCATGGTTTTGAACCAGTATAGTTGTTTACTGTTCATATCATCATGATAAAAGACTTGTTACTCTCTTATTTTCTTTGAAAGCTTGATCAATGCTTAAAGGAAGCTTAATAATACTATACATCATTTATAGTCACCATTATCGTATATTTAATTGTGGTTTGAACTCTGATTCACTTGCCCTGAAAGATCGTAGACTGGACTGATTTTTCAACCTTTTATACAGGCTTAGAAAGTATCATGCTTATTCTCAAGTAACCTTTTACTTACTCTCGTTGCTTCAAGATTTGTAGAGTGGGGAAGTTTGTTTTCTTGAATTGAAGGTTCTTTGTCTTTATATGTACTCATATTTTGAATACGTGTATTTTATTCATTGATATTTATGATGAGAATTCTTTATTATTTTCAGCATGAAACCTGAAACTGCCTCAAATATACTTTGTTTCATCACAAACCCGTTACCTTGCGGTAGCCTTTTATGTGTCCCTCCAGTCATCCAGACATTCCACAAAAGAAGAAGAATTTTTCCAATTGTACCAGACCTGACCTGCAGACAGGTTCCTAAAGTTACCTTGTGACAAACTTGTCCCAAACATTGTGCATATAGCTTGCAATCCTCTCTCCCAGAAAAGTAACTTTTGGTTCTCCTTTTTTATCTAAATATATTTAATTCATATTCATAATTATCTGTTGCAGTGTACATAGGATATTCGCTTATGAAAGCGATTAATAAGCGTAAAAGGCTTTTCATCTCATATTCTCATATCATGAGAGCAAGGTTTTCCTTGGTATACCCAGGATCACCACCATCCTTATTCAACCACTCTTGTGTCATTCTCCTGAATGGTTTCTCTGACTTTCTTGAAATGTTGTGAGAAGCCCACAACCTTGAACACTGGAAAATTGACTGTAGCCTCCTTTCCAGCACTCAGTGTACTCCACAGTAAAAGCAGAGATGTCATTCCAAGCGAGAGTCCAGTTGTGGATTGCCAACTTGAGGGAATAGTACTGAAAGTTTCTTCCTCATGAGTATCCAAGTCAAGCACTTTCTACTTCTTGTCCACCATCATTGAATTCAGATACAGTGCTGCTATTGGTAATGTCTACTGGCTGAAGGATAGGCATCGTATTAGGAGGTAAAAGAAAGGGCCCTTAACGTGGTTGTCCATCGCAACCAACTCTCTCTGGGCAGGATTTGCTGATACATTTGCCAACCTTTACTGGATTTTGACGAATACTGACCTCTTTCATTTGATAATTGACAATTTCCTAGGAGAAATGGTTATGAAACCAGTCGTGAATGATATTGAGTTTTTAAATATTACCAATAAGTAACACATGTGTTTAGCAAAACCAGTAACTTTATCCAGGTTAGTATCACAGTTCTGTACCTAATAATTTTTTACATCTATTATTGTACACTTTGTTGTGAAAAATTAGACAAAAATGTTATGAAAGCTATTAGGCAAATGCACCCATGACAACTTTGAAATACAGTAATGTACTGTAGAAAAACCAGTAATATTTGAATGAAATTTGCAAACATTTTAATCACTTGATACCCGATGACATTCATAGATGTTTAGCCCTGACTAACATTTTTTCCCAAACTTCTTTGCAACACTAATGTTAGCACATTTTAAAACAAAACAGCTTACCAGTTTGATTTCCAACTTTTTACCTATTCTTTGAGTGCATGATTTCGTACAGTCATCCTTGGAACCCTATATGTATAAGGCAATTACCCTTAACTATGCCACCTGAGATCAAGATGGTCAAGAATCTCCTACTTTGCAGCAAAGGGCTATGTATGTAGTTTTCCTCCACTTAGCAGGGGCCAGTGCCATAAGCATTATAAAAACGAACACACCAGAAACATGACCCTAGCAGAGCATAGGGCAAACCAATGAATGCAAGAGGTTACATAACCTGAACCAGTAACACACTGTTGAGAGAAAAACTGCATGACTTTGTGTAATTTTCCCTCCACCCACCTCAGACACTTGATTACCCTGTTCTTCCCCCAACATTTCCTTCTCAGTAACTTAATTAGCCCATGATATTTTAATCGAGCCAGTCAGCATGCATATAGTGCTCAGCTAGATCAACTTCCTGAGCAGAATTATTTTTTGTAAATCCAACCCTAGATGGTTTAATTTTAGCACTGCATATCCATTTGCCAACAGTGGACCTGAGAAATCTTACTGCGCACAGTACTCAGCTAGGTCTAACAGGAAGGTTTCTTCTTTTTCAGTGGAATGTCTGGAAAATTGCATGGATGCACAAATGCCTAATGTAGGGTAATGGGTTTGTATTCATAGACTTTAAGTTTCATTTTTCAAATATTGTGCTAAGAAGCATGATTGCCAGTGTCAAAGTCATACATAAATCTAGTTTGCAGAATACTAAAACAGAATAAGTAGGGTAACAAATTTAGTAAAAAAAAAAATCCTGTTAGAACGAATAAAACTATGTTCTAGTTGCTGTAAAAAAGATATAGAAATTAGATACACTTAATTAGGTTATTTTGAAGGGCAAACGCATTTTTTACCTGTTTGAATTGAGAACATTCTTTGACTCAGCCTCTACTCTTTTTCACTTCTAAGTGAAAAGTTTTTTTCTGAGAATTTGAAATTTTCATTGGCATGTTTCATCAGTGGTAGTGAAATGGAAATAATGGAGTACTGTACATGCATTAATTTTGTGGTGGTTATCATTATACTGTATTTGTTGTCAGTTGCCAGTACGTGAAGTCTACGACGAACATAACTTCGCATGTGTTAAGCAATTTTACTAGATGAAATAATATATTCACAGGAAAGCAAGAGCCATTATAGAAAATTAACATGTTTTGTTAATAGCATGAAAGTTTAAATAAATCTTAGAATTACACATATATTTCAATTTTGGTTATTTGAACGAAACGTACATTATATTGATAAAAAAAATTCATAATGCTTTCATGTTACTGCTGGTTACTCGATCAGTGAAGTTAAGCAGTGCTAAGGTTTGTCTTGCATTTTATAATTTTAGACCAGTTATCACTATTAATTCAGGAAAATTTTTAGATATGGGAAGATTTTGGTGGAAGTTTTTTTTTATTACTATGCTTCAGTTATGAATGTCTCAAGTTCCTCTAATGTAACTGGGGTTTGAGTGTTGGTTTTCTCATTTTACCATTTGTTTACATTTAGGAATTAGCATGCTCAGAGAATATCCAGATTTGTTGATGGTCTTTCTCTTACGTCTTGTGATTAATAATTCTAATGTTTTGAACTGTTATTAAATTAACAATGCTGTTGCTTTGAAAACTTACTGATAGCCGTAAATTAGCATAAAAATTAGGTACTATTCAGGATGGTGGGCTCTAGGTTTTTCCTATGCTATTCATACAATAAAATCTAGACTTTAATTTAGCAATAATAGTTCTAAGCTTCATATCTCTTTCAAATAATGTTGATTTATTTTTGAAGTATTGAAGACCTCTGAAACTACATTTCACCTATTGAAATAGAAAACAATCTTAGGTATGGTAACAGGAATGGTAATATTCATTATGAATCTCATAAATTTTTCATATGACTGCCTCATAATTTGCATGGCAATAGTTTAACATTTTATGTGCATTTTTTCTATCGATGCATGGTTGTTTTGATATAACAGTTTTTGAGTGATTGCATCTAGATGTTTTTATTCCATAATATTTTGACTGTTTAACTATTAAACTAGCAAGACTAGAGTTCTTTAAATGATTAATATTTTGAGGTTTTGACATCAAAAGTCAATTTTAAATGAGGGCTTTGTTGCTGATTACAAATAGAACTAATTGGTTACTTTGATTGAAGTGTTTTCATACCTTTTATTTGTGTTATTACGTATGGTAAAGTTGATAAGGCTCTCTTCACTGCATGGAATAAAGCATTCATGAAAAGCAGCAATCATTGTTATATTTCTTGATATTTCATAATAAAATATCTTTACTCAGATTTATAAGGGCATGCTTGGATACAGAGTTCCCATTTGGATCTGAAATTTTGAAAGATGTGTGCTAGGCCTTGATTCTAGTTTTTAAGGATTCAGTTTAGACAACGGGTTAAGTAATTTAACATACATTTTGCCAGCCTTAGTGACCATTTTTATGACGTATGTTTAAGGAACTTTTGACGACCTAAATTAGGTAGCTATACTCCACTGAAAAAACAAGTTAAAAATATTGTTGCTATGAGATTTATTTCACTTTTAGTAACTAATATCACCCTGGTTTTATCTTTTATTTTACATGTATTATAAATATGGTTAAAAAGTTTGTAATGCATCTCTTTCTGATATCTTGTGAGTATGTTTAGTGGCACCTTTGGAGTTCAGGTTGTTTTATGGAATGAGACATATTCATTGCTAAACATTTCAGGCATTGATGACTTGAAGATTAATAATTTCATTGATGCCTTGGAGATAGACTTAAAATTACTTGGTAAGGAAAAGTACTAGGATGGAGTCAGATATAAATGTTATAAGGAATTGTGTTTAGAACTGCATTTATTAATAATTTGCTTTGGTATTTTTGTGCTCAAAGCAGATTGCCAACATAATAGAAAATTAGAAAGATAGCTTTGCGTTTGTTTATGGCATAGAGTTTCAATAGACTAATCCTTATTTTCAAGGCCACTGAGAAAACCATACATATTTTTGTCTTCAAAGGATTATTTTGTTATCTTGTTTAATATTGGTCCAGTGTTATAAATTTAAATGTTTCAGAGAAAAATTTTTGAAAATCAGAATTGAAATATAAAACAGCAGTCTAACAAAAATTTTCATGTAGCTACACCTTTCCTGAGATGAGGAAAGGTTTGGAAGGAAATTTAATTAAATTCAAGGCTGTTTTCAGCACTATTGATTGTGAATGCCAGGATTATCATTACCAAGCTTAATTAGGCAATATATGTAACATTCATGTTTTATGTTTATAAATTGACACATGATTTGGGTCATGGAAAAATGTCATTTGTTGATTCATTTTCATAATTGAGACACAATAGTTATCAAACCCAAGTGTATTGTTAGACATATTTTTTGTTTAGAGTTTACAAAGTTTTGTTCCATATCTTAGCTCTAGGACCTTTCCTCCTGAACAAACACAATGCTAAGGACTTCTATCAATAAATTGATAATGAATTTGATTAATGTGATTGTATATTGAACATCAACCACCATTTCAGAATACAGTATATCCATCATTCAGTTGCCTTTTGTAATATAAACTGCATCAATTGAATTTTAAGTTTTGTATATTTGCACTTAGTGAAAAAATTAGATTCCCCCCTTGACATGCTTCAGTTGTTTACGTAAACAGAACATTAGGACTGCAGTCTAGAGAAGAGATAGTTTTAGTTTGTTTCTTACAACATGATTTCTTTATCTTGTTAAAATCTTTAACGTGGATTGTCAAACCATGGTTGGAAAGAAGCCCAAATTTTTATGCCAAAGTTTTCTAAGTGATAGGATTGGTTGAATTGAGTTTCTTGAGTGGGTGAGAGTTAGCAACATAACTTGTTAGTTGTGTTATTAACATGCAGTAATTCAGTTAGATGTCCATTTCTATGCCACAGTCATCATACATACAAATAAATTCACAAGCATTTATCTCAACTGCCCCTTACCATGATATTGGCAGAATTCTTTACAGAGCAAATTACTTTATATATTTACAGATCAGTAAATAAAGATACCTTTTGACATATATATATATATATATATATATATATATATATATATATATATATATATATATATATATATATATATATATATATATATATATACAAATACACATACAGTAGATATTTGTAATACATTCATAAACTCAGTAATAAAGTATTCTTTATTGGTTGAATTGAGTTTCTTGAGTGGGTGAGAGTTAGCAACATAACTTGTTAGTTGTGTTATTAACATGCACTAATTCAGTTAGATGTCCATTTCTATGCCACAGTCGTCATACAAATAAATTCACAAGCTTTTATCTCAACTGCCCCTTACCATGATATTGGCAGAATTCCAGAGCAAATTACCTTTACAGATCAGTAAATAAAGATACCTTTGGATATAGTGGAACCTTGGTTCTCAACGCTAATTCGTTTCAGAAGAAGTGTCGAGATTCAATTTTGTCGAATTCTGAGTTAATTTCTCCCATAAGAAATAACTGAAAATGGATTAATCCATTCCTGGCCACCAGTCATTACCCCAACCTTGCCTTTTTATACAAAACTTTACACAAATTACAATTAAATAGGTTCAAAGTTGAATAACTTACCGTATCAGAAGCACTTTTTACATTTTTAAATGCATACTGTATCAAAAAAGTTGGCCTATGACCAATGCAGCCGTATTACCGATGATATACCGAGAGCCATAGGCTAGGCTAAGTAGCCTATAGGCACTGCCAGAATGTACTGTAACAGGTACACATGAAAACTGTTGTTAATAATGATAACATTGAAAAACAAGCCATATTATCACATGAAATTAATAATACAGTATTTATAAACCGAATTACTGTATGTCTGTTATCATAAAATTAAGAAAAATTTCCGAAATTACGTCGGAACTCGGCAGCTTGTGGCAGATATAAACAAACCATATCGCCACCCTGGTGGTGTATCGCGGTACTAATTACATAAACATTCAGAATGTTTATGTAATTAGTACCGTGATATGCCACCAGGGCGGCGATATGGTTTGTTTATATCTGCCGCAGGCTGCCGAGTTCCGACATAATTTCTGAAATTTTTCTTAACTTTATGATAACAGACATACAGTAATTCGGTTTATAAATACTGTATTATTAATTTAATGTGATAATATGGCTTGTTTTTCAACAGCAGCAGCATGTGTGGGCTTTAAATGCTTTTAAATAAGCATGGGAAGAACGCCACCAACAACGCCAACTAGCGGCAGCCGCCTGAAACTCTTTTTTCTACAAACATCATATGATTCATCGGGTCGGATTCCGGTTTGTTGTTTGAACTCCGACGCAAAATTTACTCAACATTTCGTGTTGAAATCCGATTATTTCGAGTTCTAGTACAGTCGAGGACCGGGGGTACTGTATATATATACCTGTATATATATATATATATATATATATATATATATATATATATATATATATATATATATATATATATATATATATATATATATATATATATATATATATATATATATATATATATATATATATATATATATATATATATATATATATATATATATATATATATATATACAAACACACATGCAGTAGATATTTGTAATACACTCATAAACTCAGTAGTAAAGTATTCTTATGCAGCCATATTTACAATCCCTATTGAATACACAGCCATTAGATTGAAGTAAATTTTTTGAAGCCTGGAATGAAGAATTCTTTCCTACTTGTGCTTCCAGAAACACTGTTTTTATTTTAATAGTAACAAGTCACTCTTGGAACCATGACATTGAAAGTTAAGACCTTTTCCCTAAATCCTCAAACATTTGTGTAAATACTGTACTCATTTCATGATTAGCAGGATGTGAAATATAAAATTTTAAAGCTATTCAAGTTAAGGAAAACAAAGACTAGATTTAATGGAAACATTCCCTACACCTGGGTTTCTCAGTGTGAACCATATAGCCCCACACCAGGGTTTCCCACTGTGAACCATATACTGTACAGTACACCTCACACAAGGATTTCTCAATGTGGGTCATGTAGCCCCCCCTGGGTGTCATCATAAATATTCAGAGGCCACAAGATAAAATGAGAAAAATGGGGAACCAGAGGGGCCACAGAAAAAATTTTATAGGTCAGATTGGCATACTGTAGGCAGTCCCCGGCTGAGCGCCACTAACTGAAGATCGGTGATAACAGCGCCGAAAACCCTGCCTAATGGCGCCATTAATTGGATATTGGTGCCGTTAACCAGGGATCAGGGCTGAAATCCCCACTTAAGCAGTGCTGTAAACCAGAGATCGGCTCTGAAATCCCCACTTAACGGTGCCGTTAGATGGAGATCGTGCTTGTTAGCCGGAGATTGGCGCTGTTAGCCAGAGATCAGCACCGTTAACCAGAGATCAGTGCTGAAAATCCAGTTAACAATGTCGCTAGCCAAGTGCTGTAATACCAAAACGCCGTTAACTGATGCCGCCAGTAAGCAGGGACTGCTGACTGAAGCTGTTATGGTTGAACCTAGGGATAGCTCTTTCTCCTTTCTTGGCAGTTACATCCAGATAGTTGCTTGATGACAATCTAGTCATGTATGCCAGCCATCCAATAATGATATGCAAGCTTGCTTCTCTGACCCATCCAGAAGATGAAAAACCTCTTACAGCATATTTTTTGTTTACTTGGGCATTTTGTATATATTCATAAGTATATACAACTATAAAATTGGTACTTCTGTTCTATCTGAGTGGTAAACTTTCCACCACTTAATAACAAAAAATTAAAAAGTTTATCTCAATACTAATGTTTTCAGTTTTATATGCTGATAATGGTTTTAAGCAACAAAAGAAATGTCCAATTTAAGATTTTATGATAGTCTTTTTATTACTTAGTCAGAGGAATGTATGTTAGTTTGGTGCTAGCCCATCCTCCTTCCCCATTCCCTCAGAATTGTTTACTGAGAACTCAGGTTTCTGCAAGCAGCTTTCGGCATTAAAATGTACATCATTGCTTTGCATTTTCCTTCCCTTTGTTACCATCAGGGAACTTCTACCAGTATTCTGACTTAAACTTTTGCATTTTTTGCATCACAAGCATTTTTACATTGGCGTAGGACATGATTTTCTTATTTGAGGTAACAAGGTTGGTTATGAATGCAAAGTAGCCATACCCAAAGTCAGATTGTCCATTCAGTACTTCCTCCTCCCTCCCCTCCACCTCTCAGGCAATTCCCTTCCTGACAACTGTCATTTTTCCTGACTTTTCTTCTCCAAGCAGGCATGAGTTTCATGTCTGAAAAATTTGATCTTAAACTACTTAGAGAGAATGAGGTATTTCCCGCCTCCACTCACCTACTTAGAGAGAATGAGATATTTCCCCTCCACTCAACATATCTTGAAAATACCATTTATTGTCATTGCCTCATCAGTGCATTGCTCTCTCCAAGGATATATTGTATGCAATATGGGAACCAGTCCCATCAGCTCTGCTCAAAGATAACTCATCACACAAGTTGAACATGTAGTACTTACAAGGTGTCATTCTACCTCTGCCTCCTTTTTTTCTCAGATATCTCACTCAAGGGCACCTTCATACTTTTTCATTGGTGGCTGTGGGATGGGTAGTTTTGTAGTTTTTCCCACAAACAACTTACCCTTTGGCATCTTACCCAGCCCTACACTAAGCAAACTGCTTATCAGAAGTCATCACTTACTATATTTCGCAGTCATTCTAGTGGCTTTTAAGTCATCACTTCTTATATTTTGCTCATTCTAGTGGCTTTTATGATTGCCATTCTGGTTACACACACTTATAAAGTTAAAAAATCTTATAAACCATGGCTTTTTGGCCAGCTTTAGGAATACACTAGTATTAAATTCGGTATAAGTTACAACCTAAACTGCAAGTAACCTCATATCCTCATGACTAAATCAACAAGACTTCTTTCACAAGGGCTCATCCCTTTTGGCACATTACTTATTGTCCTTTTAGTCTTATTGTTTGTCTTTCAAATCTTTGCTGTAGTTCCATGAATCTGTTTGGTGGGCAAATTTTGCCAAGTGAATTTACTTTAAGGACTGGCCATGTTCAGTGCTGCTTGCTGCTAACTTACAATACAATCAGTTATTTTGGTTTTCGAGATGATTAATAGTATAACATTTCTTTTCAAAAAAGTTTTCACAGTCAAAATGAAAGTTTATATTTCAGTTTTTCCAAGAATAATTAGACATTCAGGCCTAGTGAATCAGTAGTTTTGTTGTTATGCTTGTGTGGTTGTTGTTGCCCAAAACCAGGCTAAAGAAGAGCTAAATAAGAGGGATTTTTTTTAGAGTACATTCTTGTGCACTAGAAAATGGTAGTTTGTTGTAAGATCCAGGGCATTGTTGTTTTGAAGCATCTTTTCCCTTTCCCATACCTGTTGACTTCAGACATATAGGATTTGCTGAATTTGTGTACTATACTTCTTTCTTTCCCAACTGGTCTGTAGTGACAGTGGAAGAGATGCAGAGCTTTTGAACATGGAGATTTACAGGAATCCTTGTTGTAACGCTAGCCTCGCCTTGAAGAGATCTTTTTATGCTCTAAAAAGAGGGCTCTTGCTCACTTAGTTGAGTGACCCTATTAGTTACAATAACTCTTGGGAGATGCAACCAATTTGATAAGTCAGGATGATGGGTCATGAAGGAGAACATGTGTGGGAGTAATAGCAGATTATGAAGTTACAAATGGATGGCAGGGCAAACTGGCAGTAGAATTCAAGTACTGTACTGAGATAACTCAGTACTGAAATCAAATAACTTAGAAAATATAATTTTAGATTAAGAAATTGAGGCTTTGACTTTAGTGCTGTAGTATAAAGTTTTCATCATGAATGTTTATAACACTGTACAGGTCACTTTGTAACCAACCTTCTATCTTTTCCTAAGGTATGTTGATTCATAGTAACAAACAAGATAGTGATTTGAAGAGTTCCAATAGATGCCTTTGGCAATGGTAAACCTATAACCTCAGAAGTATCACTTTATGCAGTAATGACCAGACCATTTTTTGATCAGAGAAGATCATGGGTCTGTCATCCTTTATAGATATCCAAAGTACGTACAATATGGATATTTAGGTTATCCAAGTTGTCTTTGTATACTAGAAGATATCAGATCTAGTTAGATGGCAGAGAAAGGAAGATCATTCAAAAGTCCTTTAGCATTTTTAAAAAACTGTAATTTAATCAATAGAATCTGAAAACTGTTATTAAAAAGAAAAATTCTCAGCAAGCTCAGTGGTCTGGTCAAACTACTGTACTTCATAATAATATAATAATAATAATAATAATAATAATAATAATAATAATAATAATGTTAAATATTGTTGTTGGTATCTTCAGTCTAACCCTTCCTCTTCTGATCTGGCCCTAGTTAGAGGGTCATAAAGAAATAGTGCTTAAGATTGGACTAATGGTCACCATCTTTTAATGGGTATGTTACACGGGGTTGTAGAGAGTGATGTAGGATTTTTAAAAGTACTGTTAAGCATTTGAGGTTATGAATTAATTGTATGAATAAGGAAAGAGTAATTTGGTGCCAGAAGGCTGCAGACGCATGGTTGCAGCTCTTCAGCCACAAATTTTGTTGTGCAGCATCAGTTTTCCAACTGGTTACCAGAAACAATCAGGATTGTCCTATGCCAGTCATTTTTAGCTGTCATGGACAGTAATTACAGGAATTTATCTTCAGGAAACAGATCTCTTTATGAATGCTTTCTCTTGGTTAGCTGATTTGATATTATCCAAAAGTGGATTAGAAAAATTCATTGGTATGAAGTATGCATGCTATAATTTAAAAATGACAACCATCATATATACAGTATTATTAATCTCTCTCTCTCTCTCTCTCTCTCTCTCTCTCTCTCTCTCTCTCTCTCTCTCTCTCTCTCTCTCTCTCTCAGAATGCACATGTTTTATGAGGTATAATTACTTTAAGGATTTTAATGGATATTGCATTTTCATGTAGGATGGATATCAAGTTGACATCAATCCTACAATGTTTTGTTTTTAAAGTGCAGAATTTTTTCTCTGGACATTTTTAGATTAGAATTATTTCAGTAAAGGCTTCATAAGTTTGACATTGCTCTAATTTTTTTTTATTACTGCATCACCTTGAAATGATTTTTGGTAATCTTTAGGATATGTTAGTCAGAATGATTGTCAATTTGTCATGCATTCTGGCCATATGCTCATATTTGTGCATTCTTTCTTTTTAATGGGATGTTTCCTACATAAGCTCCTTTGCCACATTTCATTAAGAGATTCATATTATCCTGGTGCATAGTAATCACACAGAATCTATTTGTTACTTTGAATTGTTGCTTGATGTTAGTAAAACATCTCTGCGAGTTACAGTACTGTATTTTGATTGCTTTCTTTTGATTTGATATCAGGCAATCAACCCTTGATGTTGTAGTGAGGTTTTTGTGGAATCTTGACAACATTGAGGAATATCACCATTGTTCATATGGAAGACATAATGGTACAGAATTTAAATAAAAAAACTTTAGGGTGAAACATATCACACACAGGGCTCCATGTAGATACACTATATCATGTGCTTTGGTGATATATTTTAGGATAAAATGTATCTACTGTGTGAAGAAATCTGGAACTTTACATGGTCCTTTGTAGTGGAATAGGGTCTGTAGTTATGTAAGAGTAGTTTTAATTAGAAATAATTGGACAATAGAGAAAGGAATGCTGCTTGGTAGGTGTGTGATACAAAAATGTTTTCTAATTAACCTTCAGGATTTTCAGTTTACCCTTATGAAAGCCTTGAATTTGAGCAGCTGTTTCTATAAGGTTATTCATTATTTGGGCTGTCAGTAATGTTCTTATGTTCAAGGTTAAAGAAGAATAGCCTTAAGGAGTATTTTAACCATCACTTGTTCCCTAAGAAAAATAATTGTGTTGTTGTTCAGTTAGTTTGTAATTTATTTGTCACAATTGTCTGTAGATTGAGTCTTGTTATATCCTTTCATGTATACCGTACAGTACTGTTAAGATAGTTACTACACATTAAGATGTGAAAATACTTCTAGTGAAGACTGATTCTTGTTACTCTGTTTCCAAACAGCATAATCTTACTGATATTTCAGGTCTTAAGTATCTAATGACCATTTTAGGAATAGTCAGCACACTGATGAATTTGAACTCATTACATTTTGTGTTTCAGAAGATTACTCTAAATACTTATTGAGTATGAAATTAAGAGTAGCAGCATTAAATCTTCAAGTATTTTCGTAATTTTTGGGTGAATAATATAAAAGTGCCAAGTATTATTTCTTTGTATGATGACTTGTTCTTACACTGGATATGTGGAAATACCATAAGTCATACAGGATTTTTAGTTAATGATGACACTGCTTTTATATATTTTATTTTTATTTGCCTGCCTTTGCAACATGAAGAGAGTTTTGTTCAGTCCTAATAGAAAGGTAACCTTTCTCAATTTTTCACCAATTAGATGCCACTGCAGTATTATTAATTCAATAGAAGGTTAGGAGAACAAAATTATATTGAATAATTAATTCAACAGAAGTTTTCTTATTTAATTTAGTTGTCTAACAGAGTCATCTTCTTTGTGTTTTCATCATTTTGTGTGTAGTGAACACAGTAGTAGTTGCCACATAACAGCACAATTACAATAGTTTCTTTTCTATGTTTAGTTTGTAAAACACAATTTGTATATATTAAGAGTATTTTGTTAGTAGAATAGTTAGCTATTTATGCAAGTTATGTTTCATATTGTTTTGTATGAATGTCTTATGTACATAATTCCACTTACAGTGTGTTGTTATTAAATTCCTTTACATTTAGTAGTTACTTCAGCCTTCAGGGTAAAGAATATCCCCTTTGTTTGAATCCTGAAGGAGAGATGTTTCACTTTCCTCCTAAATGAAACCCGCATCTTTCTACCATCTCCCTGAAGGAAACCATCTTCACCGGACTCGGAACCCCCCAAAAAAGTGGATCCAGTGGCCCTCGCCAGGTAGCCCCTTGGAAGCCTGTCAGAAGGAATGGCCTCATTCTAGGAGGAAATACCTATACCATCTACATATTGCTCTCATAGAGGATGATATTGTTCATTTCTATTTAGAAAGACTTTCTTTGGCTTGATTTTGGCTGATAATATTGACCTTTTATAGAAAGTTTACAAAAAATTTAGTAATGGGATCTGAACAACAAGAAGAAGATTAGTGAAGAACTAAGATTCAAAGTACTTTTTAGCTCCAAAGCTCAGTATGTTAACTTTTTCATGTAATTACTTTTGGTATTTGTTCATTTTTTTTTAACAAACACAATGATAACAACTCTGATAATTTTCCATTGTAAAGTTGCTGCACAATAGAAGACAAAATTTCCAATATTTTTTCAAACCACTATTAAGTTCAGTTAGTATTCTTAATTTATTCCTGTTTCATCTTTTGATATTTATCAGTTACTTTAGCATTTGGATATGAACTATAATATTGTAGTTGTAAATGTAACTTGACATAATGATTAATGCTGAATATAGTTGTTACATTATTATTAGTTTCTTTGAATATTATCAGTCAGTATTTTAGAATCTACCCTGTATGTGTATATTTGGAACAGTATACAGAATATTTACTTTTACAGTATTTCAAACTTTAGTACAAAGTACAGTATTCAAAATTTAACTTTGAGCATTTCAAGTCAAGCCAAAGATCGTAGAAAAACGATTGAATGCCGTAAATCTTATTTTGACCTCATCCAGTTTTTTTTATTCATGATTAGGTTAGTGCAGATTTTTGAGTAATACCATTTTCAATGATGTTTATTTGACAAGTTTGTTTTGATTGATTTGTTGAATATTTAGTTAATTTGTGCACTAATGGTTCATTGCTTACTTAAGCTTTTGTGAATATTGGATTAGGCTTAATAAGATGGCATAGTACAAAACAGTAACAGTAAATAAAGGGTCATATACCATTTGATGACAGGCCTCCCTAATTGCACGGTACTGGAATGTTACCAAACAGTATTTTCTAGGAAGGTAGCTACTACTAACCATCTCCTACATTAGTGCAGCAAGGATCACCATCTGATTCACATGATCAGAGACGGTATATTGACTATAAAATCCACTGGTTTCTTGGATACTTTGTAAGCCATGTTTTCACAGCTACTTGAACACTGCTTGAAATAGAGCTTAATGAAGTCCAAGTAACTAGGGAATCTATCCTTTTATGTTGAAATTTTGATGTGTGCTTGTATTTTTATTTAGAAACTGTTAGCTCTACATACAGATTAGCTGCTTGTTGTTGCCTATTCTTTAGATGGTGTTTTTAATTATTTTTATAGAATGCAAAATTGCAGCATTTTTATTTTATGTAGTGACGCATACTCAGGACATGTAGGAAAACGGCCTCCAGAATGTAGTTATATATTATGAATTATATTCAAAAGGTACAAGAATCTTAAGAGACTGATAATACAATCAATCTTAGAAGATTTCATTTGGGTTAAGCACCTTATTAATCTTTTCAGTCTTGTTCTTTCTATTTTCTGAACTTAAACTTGCATAAAGTTTCTCATATTTGGAAAGAAGTTATTCAATCCAAAACTTGTAACTGGAAATATTGCAAACATTCTGTAAATAAAATCAGTCTTTTATTTTCAATCTGCAAAGCGTACTATTCATACATTTCGGACTGTTTGGACTTCTTTCATCAGAGAATGATCCAAAATTAATGAATTATAGGTTGGACGATGGCCTTACCTGTGAATATGATCATGCCAGATTATTTTGAATGTGTTCTTGGTATGCTTGAATACTTTGTAACACTATTCATTTTGCAAGAAACTCAAAAATGTGACATAGAAAAATACAAGACAGTGATAACCTTTGAATGTGACATAGAAAAATACAAGACAGTGAGAGAAGTGTAAAAAAAAGTAAGGAACATATAAAAAAGGGGTATTCATTAAAAAAAATCTAAAAGCTTTAATAATTGTAAATTGTGTCAGGGGAAATTTAAAGAAGGTGAAGGAAAAACTAAAAACAGAAAAAAGGCAGAAGGCAAATATGAACTCCAGAATGTAGGCCTAGGCAAAGTATTCTCCAAAAGAGACCAGGTGCACATTTTGTTTTGAACTGACCTACACAGATTACTATGAAGTAAAACTAGGAACATCACTATCTTGCATGTTTTCACTAATTATACTAGCAGTTATTAAATATAATCATTGCTTTACTTTTACTTGTTTGACTCGGTTATTTGATGAATAACTCATATGGCCCAATCCCAGAATGGAGAGCAGAACTTTAAACATATCTTTAGTGATTGTCCAACTTTCAGGTAACAGCGTACATCAAGTATCAGAAACAAAACCTCGAAAGAAATTTTGTCAGAATATTTATCATTTTCAGTGTGTCCATTTATTATATTTTTAAGAAGTTTCAATTTATTAGATAAGATATACTATAATGTAATCATTAAGAAAATGCCCTTCAGGCCAGCTATAAGAGTTAAGTATATTAACTTACCAGTAATAGTTGGAAAAAAGATTTTCTTGTATTTATTCTGTATGTATTACTGTACATGAACAAGACAGTATATCACTGTAAGTTCTTATTCACATTGAGGATTAAATATCTTGTGATATGTGAATTGAAAAGATGAGGATGGCCATCTTTAAATGGCACATTTCAGATTCTTAAGACTTTTCCAATAAGTATTATTTCACAAGTGTATGATTTTATACATGCAGTACTTTATTTACGTACATCCACACACACGGATGAAACAGCTGCCCTTTTTCCGAAAAAAATCTGTTGTGCCCTGTTTATCAAAACAGAATCTTGTACCTGGTTGGTAGTCTGCTGTGGCAGGTTACAGCTGTAATAGAGAAGGTCATGCAGCAACTGCATCCTCATCCAAGTGTGTGTGTGTGTGTATATATATATATATATATATATATATATATATATATATATATATATATATATATATATATATATATATATATATATATATATATATATATATATATATATACTGTATATATAGTATGTGTATTTTTCAAGCATGTATTGCCATACAAAATGAATACATCAGAAGAATTCGAGCATACTGTATAATGAAGAGCATATCTCAGCAGTTTATGATCATAACTACCTTGGAGGCCATGTTCTACCTATATCTGATAACTACTGTTAGTATATAATACATCATACTTTAATATACTATTTACACAGCTGTAAAGTTTGTCGTGTTATAAGTACAGTACTAAATTCACAAATTTGGTTTAATTAAGTAGCTTGCTTTAATAGAGTGTTGTTTTGTTTTTAAATAGAGTATCCCTTTTAATGAGAACTCCTTTAAGCATATAGAATCCAGTAAATATTCGTAAGTTAAAACATTTAATATACAGTTTTTAAAATAAACATTCAAAATACTTGCATAGCTTATAATAAACTAAATTTGTAGTCATATCTTCAAATATTGCAAATAATTCTCATAGTTTTGTGGTTTTGAATACAATAAAACCACACTGTCTGATGAAAAATGTTTGTAGGAATACAATTACAGTTTAACTTCAGATGCTCTAAAATGCTGTGTAATATCCAGAAGTTTCAGAAATGTATAAGATTCATATCAGTAAAGAAATCTTTTTTAATCAGAACGCTATTGTGTTCTCACTGTAAGTCTGAACTCTCTAAGATGTATATGAATATATTGCTGGTATCCATATATCTTATTGCTACATCACTTAACAGGAATGGCTGTGCTACCTCAGAGGACCTCTTCTGGAAACTGGATGCCTTACAATCTTTTATTAGAGACCTCCATTGGCCAGATCATGACTTTGCAAAACATCTTGAACAAAGATTAAAGGTATGTGACATTTGTTTCATTTCATGCTTGGACCTTCATTTGTTCAGAATGCAATTCAAACCATTGCCTTTTTAAAGTGGAAAATATCTTTGCTTGTAGAGCAGAATGAACATAGCTAAGAGGATAGCCATGTAGCAGCACTTGTGAGTAGGGGAATCCCACAGCTTCCTCACACACACACACACACATGCTGTAACTGAGGTTGAGTGCTGCGGCTCTCCATCTTCCCTGGGTAAACATTGCTAAGTTTAACATTCCTGTGTTTTTGTTTTTACTTTGTTTTTTGTACATATTGTTGTCTAAGGTTGCTGTGTTTTTTCTTATTTGGAGAAGATGCAAGAGCAATGTAGATCTGAAGTAGGCAGTCATATATTTAGTTAAAACCATGTGTAAACAGGCAATGCATTATATTGTTGATAAACACAATTATTTCAGTCACATTTTATGCAAAAGAGAGAGAGAGAGAGAGAGAGAGATATTGCACAGTTTTGAAATGGTTACAACAGATCGAACAGACAAGAGCCCTCCCAGCCTTCCCCAATCAGCTCTCCTCCCCACTTCGGCACCCATCTTCGCAGCATCCCATTTTCAGTGTGCTCAGGACTTTCAACATCATTACTATCACTTATTTCTGCCCACCCATCATTGCCAATTATATGGATGACTATATATATATATATATATATATATATATATATATATATATTTTAATTTATATATATATATATATATATATATATATATATATATATATATATATATATATATATATATATATATATATATATATATATATATATATATAGATATATATATATATATATATATATTACTTATATAGAGAAAAATGCATCTTAACTCAATTGAGACAAAACTAAATGGACATCCATACTGTGTATTTCTACACATTTCATAACCTTTGGTTACCTGGTCTATTCCCAAGCACGAGGTAAAGGTTATGTAGCATATAGGCTATGTTGGCAGGTACAGAAATAAAATCAATAATTGCTGTATTGGAATTATTGTACCAAAAATATATAAAATCAGTATCTCTAAGATTTTAAATTGTTTGACAAAGCTCACAATCATGAAAAAGTACTTTTGTATCCTTTTGGAAAAATGTAAATGTCACAACAATTTTCCCAACACTTGTGACATCGCTACCAGCCGAGTAATGCCCGTGGAAGTAGATCCGCATAAATGTATCTCCTTTAACCCTTGAAAAGAACCCCAATATTAAGTGTAACTTAGGAACTGTCAGTATCACAGAAGCCATTTAGTTTGATTATAAAATACTACAATGGAAATATTGGCCTGTAGTAAACACCAAGGCTTGTAAATCAAGCACGACTGGGAACTACAATCATGTCTATATTTCATAAACAAGAAGTTAGGCTAACCTGATTTACCCTTTCGGTAACCTCAAGTTATCTATCAGTGTTAAAAAGGCCATCGGATAATAAGTTTCAGTTACAAAATTCACTAATATTATTGCCTTAATGCTAGTTATCACTTTGTCAAACAAGAAAAAAATAAGCACGGCAATTACCGGCAATTACAGTGTAGCCTAACGATCTACTCCTAACTTCTCGCCTTATGTAAGTATGGTCTGATCTTTTGGGGGACAGTATACAAGGGCCCCAACTTTGGGAATACTATCAGGAACATCTGTGGTATTAGGCTACCATCATTTATATTACAATGAGTACAGTAGAAATATTAGTAACACCAAAATCAACTTACAGTACAGTATAGATAAGTGGTATTAATAAAGCTTCATGATGCCACCCAAACCATCACATAGCCAAGTGGTATTAGTTGTTGTTGTGGTTCCTCAGACTCTGTTATGCCAGGAAGCCTGCACCGCGCACAAGGACACCACGCTTACTGGATCTGAAGTGTGTGGTAGTGTGGATGTTGTGTTGTTGTGGTAGTTGTGGATGTTGTAGTTGTTGTCGAAAATCAGCAGGCCCGATAGTCCGAAAGTCAGAAGGCCCGATAGTTACGGGGCACCCCTCCATAGCTACGGCAAAAAGAGATGTGGAGGCGGGGATTAATTGTATCGGGCCTTCGGGGGACTAAGTTAGGCAATCTACTCTGAGAGTAATTGTGTGGGGACTAACTTATGTATGTCTGTTTGGGTGTTAGTAAAGCTTCATGATACCACCAAAACCATTACCGTGTTACATAGATTAATGATAATGATAATTATAGTAATTCACCTAAAATATAACAACTTGAAAACTATGTCATTGTTCTATTGAATGTCCAGACTCATTTACCACTTTTTTTTGTGAACCCATCATGTGAATCATTCCCTAAAGGTACAAAATGCAATACCATTCTAATTGTAACACATGGTTTACATTAATATCACATTTACAACCAACAGTGAACTGTAGTATAGGCTAATGTTTGATATGATTTTTTTTTGCCTTGCTTCAAGCTGTTTAACTTCTTGCAGAAACATGTTTTAAGCACAATTGTTATATCTGAAAAGATATTGTAAGTTAACTTTCTTTTTTTTTTGCAGCTGATGGCCTGTGATATGATCGAGTCTTGTATTACTAGAACAGACCAAGCATTCCAGATGTGGCTCAAGAAGGGTACAGGGTTTGTCTCCACAGATTATGTCCTTCCTTCCGAGATGTGTGCAATGGTCAATGTTATTCTAGATGCCAAAAACCAGTCCTTCAAACTTTGTGCTGTTGATGGCGTTGATGTGGTTAGTCTTTACTCTCCCAGTAAAATATGAAGTGGTTAATGTTATATGTTTTTGTGTCATAATTTTGTTCTAAGCTGATTGTTTAATTTACTTTTACAACTGCCCTGATTATAATTAATATTAAGCTAAGGTCGTATTTTGGTTATTATTAAAAAAAGTTTCAACATACTGAAGCTTAAAGAAGGTATTAATTTTTAGCTAATAGATTTAAATTGCTTTCATTGTTCATTTAATATATTCTTCAGCATCAGTACCACACGAAGATTGATGACTTGATAGAGAGAACAAGCAGTTCCATGACTCAGGGTATGGTAGCCAAGCTACTTTCAGTTTTGGAGTCTGTCATATCCAAACTAGGAAGATATGACGAGGGTAGTTTCATTGGATCAATTTTGTCATTTACGGTAGGTGCAGTGAGTGGAAACTCATTCTATTTTTTAGGATGAATGATAACATGTGCACCTGGGAAAGAATGAGTTTTGTCAATTATTGGAATAACTACTCTGAAAAATGTTGATAAAGATAGCTTTTGTCATTTTCAATTTTGTATAGTAAAGATAATTTTGTATTATTGATGGTATTGTAAAGATGAATTGTTGTAATATTGATAGTATTTCAAAGATGAATTGTTGAATTAAGAATTATTTGATTTCTAGTTTTCATTATATAGTTTTATTTGAACTTGGTATGAAATATTAAGTGTAAACATTGATAAATGATTGTGTGTCAGTGTACTTGAGGACATAAGCATGCCTTCTGTATAAAGATTTATTAGTATTCCTGTTAATTATTGCAGTAGTTATTTTAGTGACTACAGACATTATAATTTTCCCTCCAACTTCTTGCTGAAAAATATTAAAATTCATATCCAAATCTAGAAGGTCATTATCTATGTACAGTAGATTGAAATGTAAATCTTAAGTCAGCTAGGCTTGATGAAGTACCTGTTGTGCCAGTTCTGTTAATTTTTGAAATCATAGAGAGACTTTCAGTACTTCCTCCCACAAATGATCTCGGCCTTTTCCTAGTCTCTCCACACCAAGGTTACTATTTTAAGTAGGAGAGGTTAAATTGTTGTTGGAACTTGTCACTGATTCAGTCATTTGCACTGGAAATTTCCTTTTATCAAGTTTTGATATTGCATTGGGATGGAGTCTCGTCCTGAGTAAGGCCTTTGTTTGAGAAACCAGTTCAAAAATAATAATACCCTCTGGCTCTTTTCATCTTTAAGCCTTTCTCTTTAAATTTTCTCATGAATAGGTCCTTCTCTTATTCTATTTATTAAACGTGTTATCCCATACAAGTTTATCTCCTCATTATTGTTTTATATGTAGATGTCACTGCAGAATAATTGTTTGAAGTAGTGAACTTTGCCGACCACCTACATAACAAAGGACAACTAATCAGAAATACCATTTATATATTGGAGACACCAAGCACAATTAACCATTTCTTTATACAACACCCTTATTAGTTATTATTTGTTATGCAAATCGTACCATGCACAAAGTTTTTAAATGTATTTAATATTCAAGTTCAAACAGCTTTAACTTTGGGATTAAAGGCTGTCTGTATTATTAGCTGTCTATAAGAACACCATTCTCAGAGTCTGAAAGGTAATAACGTAGTTTCCAAAGCAGGTACTGTACCACCATAATAAATGAAAATAGTTAATTCTGTAGTCCAGCCATGAGAAGGTTGTTGTGAAATCAATATTCTGATTAATCTATTTGAAGGACAGTAATAACTAACTTGCTCTTGCACATTCCTAGGAGAGGAATGAATAGAGAAGTTCACTAATTCCATTTCTTGTTACTTTCCAGCTTTCCCAGATCAAAGAGTGTAGCTAGTGTTCATTGTTATTGATTGTTGGATTGATCATCAACCTTAGTCAAAATCCACAAATTTATTTTTATCTTTCTTTGCTAAACAGGTTGGCCTATTATCATTTAATCACCATCAGCAGAGTTTAGTCACATTCTTTCTTTACCAAGCTGGTGGTGTGGACAGATCACTTGTTAGAGGTCCATATTTCATTAACCCTATGCCTTTTGAGATTTCTGAGTCAATTTCCTTTCTCATATGTGGGATTCTCCAATCCACTCATCTTAATGCTAGTGAAGGGCACCCTTTTGTTTATGACTTCAGGTGAATCTGTTATATATACTACAGTATTAAATATATATAATACATACATATATAATATATATATATATATATATATATATATATATATATATATATATATATATATATATATATATATATATATATATATATATATATATATATATATATATATATATATATATATATATATATATATATATATATATGTGTATATATATACATATATATATATATATGTATGTAAGCCAAAACAGTTTAACATCTTGGGGAAGCCTGCACAACCACTTGTAGTACAGCTGACAGATGAGGTTGAGGAAACACCTAAGTATGAGGTGTGGGTCCTTGTCAAGAGACATCATGAAGGCGTGATGAGTCATACCTATGACAGCTTCATAAATGCACTGAGGCATACACAAGCACAGCTACAAGAGAGGTGACAAAAACTACCAATCATAAAAAGGTCACTAGGATACAAAATGTATACAGGGCAGTGTTAACATAAAATCACAATTTAACAGAATGTGGTAATACAAAGGGATTGTTGTATATCACTAAAACAGCCAAAAATATAGAATGTTAAGTGACAATTATTAAAAGCAGCCTCACAAAATTGAACCACATGCCAAAATCACAAATCATGAAACATACAAAATACCTGGTGGTAACAAGAGAACATGTCAATACCATTAGGCTCTGAAACCTAGAAATATATGGAACAGAAAAAAACAGTTACTGCAAATGTGATGCAAGTAGTTAGACATCCAATTTACCAATCACTGTACAGCAAAATACTCATGAAGCAGAGTAGCATGAACATTGATCTATTCTCCACAATGGTGACTAGATGACCAATTGATTCTAGTCAGGAGTAAGTACTTAACACAAAAAAAAAAACTGATACCAAAGCTTGAGAAAATTGTAAAAATATATACAAAACCTGGCAAGACATTGGAAAATATGCTTTAATATTGTCAGTGGATCAAGTAATTCTCAAGATAAATTAATAACTGTTTAACTGCCATTCTCGTAACACTGGCAACAGAAAGTACCTGCTTAGTTGTAGAAATATATGAATTATTTAAAAGAAAAAATGATAATGTTTGGAAAGGAATAGTGAATTAACTAATGAATAATAATGAAATATTGGTTAAGATAACGCTGGTAAATGGTGATCCTGCAGAGAGGAACAAGGTGTTGAATTCTGGACAGAGCTGGTAACTGCACTGCAGATTCACAAAAAATGAGGTTGATGATTGATGGATAACTGAGGGTCCTGGTGGCACATGCATCAAGAGTACCATTGTTCTTCTGCTTGTTAGAGTAATGATTGTTAAGTCTAAAGACATTGTATGACGAACATGGTTGTGATAAAACAAAATATCTGTTGTGTCTGTTGGGAGATTTTGTCATCTTAATGATCACATCACTAGTATCACATTCTTAGCTACGGTTCTTATAAGTACATTTGGATATTTTTATAGTAGTTTAGTACAATTTGGGTTATTCCATAAAGCTAGGAAGCATATCCATTTTTCCTTTACTCCTTCCACCTTATGTATCTTAGCTTATTTGTTAAATGTGAAGTCATTCAAAGCATTTTTATTTTCAAGACTTTAATGTTTTAACACATCGTTAATTTATTGCCAAAGAGATTATGATATGTTAGGAGAGTTTTGGCATTGTCAGGTGCCTAGTCTTACAGCTCTTATACAGTAATGGAGAAATATGTTGTATGCAAGCAGATTATTAATGTTGAAATTATTTTAATTGGTGAATCATAAAAGCTATGTAGTTTGTAGAGTGAAAAGGCATATATCCCACAATTTTTAGCTTCCCTCTGATGTTCTGTAAGGTCAGTATAGTTGTAAAGTGCACTTTTTTTATTTAAAGCTTCAAGAGTAGAATAGTGAAAATTAGAACTCATGCCATGTTTTTGCTTCATTCCCCTTTATTTCTGAAATTTGATTTAGTGTGCTGGGTATGTTAAGTTAGTTTGGAGTAGCTCTCTTTTTATTTGGATTACATTTATTTATTAAAGGGGTATAGGCAGATGTAGTTAGAAGTTATGCTCCCATTAGGCTATTCTTCATTGTCTGTGGAAAACTGAAGAAAGAAAACCATTGAAAAATAGAATAACTCTACTTTGACATTGAACTGCAGCGTGTCATTGTGGAATGTCTGGCTATACCTCAGGTTAATAACCAAGCTGAACAGTTTATAATTTTTATTGTTTTCTATTGGATTATCCGTGTGCTAATTTTTTTCAGTACAAGCAGAATGTCAGTGGATCTGGAAAGGAACTTGGGAAAGCCTACATTAACTTTGCAAGGAATTCAATGGATCAGATTAGACAAAAAGTCAATGATGAACTATGGATCCTCAATTTATTTGAGGTAAGTTTTATTGTCCTTTCTTTCACAAGCAATTTGCCTCTTTTAGCTCAGTGGTCTGGTTAAACTAAGGTATACTTAACTTATGCCTGTAAAAATATGAAGTTTTTCAAAAGCAAAACAATTTATTTCTTTAGAAACCGATAGCTAACATTACCCTGCATTTGTGTTCCTCATGAATCATAGACACAATAGCCTTAAAACAAAAGATTATATGTTGGCTGGAGGGTCATCCCAGTAATATGCAGCTTTATAAATCTTGGGTTCCAGACAGGTAAAAATCCCCCTCTGGGGTAGTCAAGGTTATAGATGTGAGCAATCAATGTGGTATGTTTACATGGGGAAAATATAAATTACTTTAAAAATTTGTCATTTTGTCATCCAACCCCATTACTGCACTAGCAATTGATGTGTCCATTTCCAAACCCTAGTGATCAGTCACATCTACTAACCAGACTACACAAGAAGTGAGGCTCTTGCTTGTTGGGAGCCTGAAGATTTGTAAGTTTCATAGACAATTCTGCTAAGAGAAAATTATTTTCTTTTGAATTGGGAATGAAATGTCTTGGAAATTTGCTGAATATGATTTTGGGTTAAATTACAAGTAATGAGTTTGCATGAAAAAATGTATTTTCTTTTGAAAGAAGTTGATCCTATAATAATTGATAGCTTTGATATTAGTTCCTACCTCTAATTCATTCTCCTTCCATTTGTAATATTTTTAGTAAGTTGCTCACTTCAGACCTAGGAATGATGTACTGTATTGTTTACATGTTACAGACAGTCCCCAGGTTAAGGCTGTCTCAGTTTACAGTTCTGACTTTACGGCGGTTGGATCACAACGCCGTTAACTCAATTTTTCAGCCACATAAGTGGTTTTACAGCACCGTTACCTGGTTTACAGCGCTTACGGTGCCATAAGTACTATTTATTCCCATTATAATTAAGATGTTCTGGTTTACGGCAAATATTCGGCTTTTGGGGACTGCCTGTAGATGGAATTAGTTCATTTTCAGTATGATGTGTGATTTGTGGTTATGTCTTACAGCATTTCTCTCTTAACAGCAATGGTATGCAGCACAGGTGACCATGCTTTGCTCATGGTTAAGTGAAAGGCTTGACCACAATCTTCATCCGTACCAGTGCACCTGTTTAGCACACATTGTTAAGGTGAGTTACAGGAATCCAGGTTTGAAAAGTCTACATGGCAGTGAGTATGAATATTTCATAATCTATGTCAGTGTTACGTAGTCTTTTTCATTTGCACCTCTTTAACACGCCCTCTTGTTATGTTCATTGAGATTGCACAAGCAATTTGGTTTTATTTAGTTATTTTTTCAGTATTTTAGTTTAGTAGATGTTATGGTAAAACTGTTACATAGTATAATTTATAACTTCACCATAAAAAAATTTGAAATTGGATTTGCACTAGCTAGTATTTATTTTACCTTTTAGTATTTCACAATTCAGCAAGTCTGATATTCTTGGCAAAATGTGAGTTGATTGAAAAAGAGCATCCCTTTTATTGACAGTTATGTTTCTTGCTTGAATGTATGATTTATTTGAATTGTGCTCTTTTGAGTATGAATTATTTCCTTGAAAATATGGCTCAGTATATATACCATTTTCTTTTATCTTTCCCCTCCTTCTCCACAGTGGTCTTAAAGCTCATGCCCCTCTTACTTGTGCTGCTAACGTCTCTCCCTACGCCTCATGTCCAGCAGGTAGAACTAGACTGGTGGTGACTTAGTTTCAATAGCAGTCTTTGTAGATAGAGCCAAAGCTATTTTCTATTATTATTTGTTATCCCTTTCAGTCTTGTTCTATTAGCCTGGCTCTCCTTGTTTCCTACTTGTACTACCCACCAGTCAACCTGAGGTCCCCTTATTTGCTTTTTTTTCAGCTCATATTCTCAGATTTCACAGCGTATGGGCTAGGTCACGAACAGACTGGGTTACAAGCTTACATGGTGGTGAGTCAACGTGTGGAAGCAGAGCATCAGCGACTTGTACGAAGCGGCAAACTCAAGGAATAAGTCACCCCTTCCCGTCGTCCAAACATGTCCCGTGTCGTTGTATTAGACTTGGCTCTTTTCTTAAAGGGATGAGTGCTTAAAGTTTGATCACTTAAGAGTATCAAACTTTTATGTGATTTCTGATTTCCATAAAAGTTGAATAATTGCAGAATGGAGGGTTTTGTGTAAAGGAATTAGTAGAAACCTAATTATATTGGAATATCAATAAATTAAGTGAATTTTTATAATGCATAGATTTTAAGCACTCAGCCCAAAACACAGACTCAGACTTCCCAGTAGCCTTGGAAGTCACTCGAAAAACTGTGGAGACGGTGGCCGCTGACATCCAACTGTTCGTTTGTGACTGTATCAACTCTTCTAGTTGCTTAGCTCTATTACAGTCTTGATGTGTTGATACTCTGCTTCGTACAACCTTCTCTTCCAAAACCACACTACTTACATTTCATCATACCCATCAAAACTTTTTATTCTCTTTTTCCTCTATTTATTTAGAATTTTATTAAAATCTACTGTTTGATTCTGTTGTAATTATATAGCCTTAATACCCCTTTCTGAGGAAAATACTCAAAAAGAGTACTAATTAGATACATATAACAAATACAAAATTTAAAACAATGAATTAACAAATTTTGAAATTGTTTTTGTGTCATGTAACACGCAGTTTCATGAAATATTTTCTTTGCTTATATCTTCATGATGGTGGATGTAAGTGGTAAATACAGTTTACCTGTTGGGCAACAGCATTATAGATGATATTTTAAAAAAATTACAAAATGGTAATTGTTAGTCATGAAGGACTGGTAGCACATTGTGTGTTATTCTCTTGGAATATTCATTCAATTTAGATGTCTTGTATTAATCAGGCAGACAGTACTAAGGGAACTAGTCTCACAGATGGGTTGAGTAGGAAGCAAATAGTTCAGTTTTGTACGGTTGAGGAGACAGACATGTTTGAGATGTATCATTCTCTTGTTAGCAGTATTCCCTTAGGAGCCTTAGTACTATCATTGGTTTAGTGCTGTATTATATGAATTGCACATATTTTTTTAACATTATTTATGACAGTGTTCACTCTAAATAATATAGAAAAAACTTAGTGGATTAATCTCTTCAGAGTCTACATAAGATATAAGGTAAATTAACTCTAACCTTTTTCATTATTTTAACAGTACAGTGTATTTCTTTTATCAAGAAAGGTGATGCGTATCAGAAAATATTGTTGTTTGTTTTTAGTACCATTTGGTTTCCAAGTTGAATAAAATTTAAGCTACTTCTATAAAAAAAATCTAAGAGGTAATAATAAAGATTTGAAATTTCCCTCATATATGGCTTGACTCTATTGGGAGCACTTACAGTTTTGTTTGAGTGATGGCAGGTGACTGTGTGCCTTGAACTCCCTGATTCAGGAGCCCTTCATTTCATTAGTTGTTAGGTGCTAAGAGTAAGATTCTTCCCAAGTTACAATGCTGTTAATATCCATAAAACATGTCACTAAGCAGAAATATTTTAGGGTGAATGTAACCTATAATTCTGCTTTCATTTTACCTTAAACATACTTAGAACACTTACATTGGCCTTCATCCAAGACTGGGTTATCTTAAATGTGCTTAGAACATTTACATTGGCATAGATCCTAGCTTAGCCTAGCCCATCGTAAACTTGTTTAAAACATTTACATTAGCCTAAATTGTAGCCTACCTTCAACATGCTTAGAACACATAGTGAGCTAAGAACACAATGACCTACAGGCATCGTCTCTATTGGCCCAGTTCTTTTCTTCATGATAACAGTGGCTTTAAAGGATGCTGGACATTTCACAGCATCATTAATTCATTCCTTATCCCTTAAGAGGGTACAGATTATCAGTTGTGAAAGCTTTCATGCTTGGGAGTTATCTTCATTTTCTCTGTAGGAGTAATTTTTTCCTCCTCTTCTCACCAGTAGCAGAGGATTCAGGTGGGCATTTTGTAGTCACGGTAGATGTTTATAGAGGGTACTGGAAAACAGTTGCAACACAGAAGACTACAGTGTATCATTTTTTAAACCAAGTGATTACATGGCAGACTAAGAGAAAAGCAGCACTGGTGATGTCTTGGTGCCCATGTTTGCAAGAGTATCATGCCCAGTATCACTTTTTCAGTAAAAAATCAAAATTCAGAATTTTGGTATACTGTGTAGTCTTGCTATTGTTATCATAAATTGAAAAATTATGAGGTAAACAGTCGCATTTGGGGGAACATAATATCTATACATATTTTAAAGAGGGATGAACCATGGATCTCAGGCCATTAGAATAATCAACAAGGTCCCAATATTCAAATCATGAAGGGAAGACTTAAAACAAAGAATATATGAATGGATGCACCTAGCTCCTTGGAAACTGGCTGGGATCTTATGAAAAGTTTTATTATTGAAAATGGCTTAGTATTCCATTATCAGTATCGTATTCAGATGATGAGCTGCCGTGAGATGGCAGCTGTGCTTTAGAACATGTAGCAAGACAGAAGACTAGATAAAAATGCAGTGGCAGTTGAGGGCTCATGTTATCTAATTACAGCTAATACTAAAGTGGCTAAAGAAGGATAATTTGTGGTTTGATGAATCCTAATCATTGATCATCATTCCTTATCTCTCAACAGCCGTGAAGGCTTCATGTTTTCTAGAACCGTGTTGATTGCCATTGATGTTTTGCATCCAACCTACATAAACTAGAGAAAGATATTTTGCATTTACTGGTGGGTCCAGAGGAAGCGTGCATGAACATTCATTCTTCTCTTGTAAGACAAAGGCTACATTGGTGTCTAGGGACATTGAAGACTGCAATTGTGGGCACAACATGACAGACTGGTTTGTATGAAGAAATTAATAGAGGACCATCACTTTCATTGATATTTTTAATGATGCCTCCACTTTCAAATTAAAAATGCCAATTAAAGTCAGTAAAGTATTAAAATTTGAAGACATGCAGATAAAATTGGTAATTAGAACTTACCTTGAAACCATGAAAGACAAGGATGAAGACGCCAAACAAATGTAAATGGAAGAGTAGAAAAATTCATAACATCACCATTCGATTAGCATTGTATTCATGAAATTTTTAGTAGAAAAAAAAATGGTTTATTTTACATAGTTTCAAATCATTATACAAAGCAGTTTTCTTAAAGAACTTCCAGACAGCACATTGTTTAAGATTTCTAAATAAAGAGAGACAGTAGTGGGGTGTGCATATGCTAATTTTCTTACCTAGCAACTGCAACACAGGTATACTTTATTGGTGACTAGAAAATGCTAAGTACTGTACACTCAAACGGCAGTAGGAACTTAACGGATTGACAACTTAGGTATATTTGAAGATCAGTCCAGTCACTAAACCACCTGTGTAAAAGCAAAACCTAGAGAATCAGAGGATACAAAAAATATTATGGCAGTTATTATTTTCTGCATGCATGTACAGTACATCTAATGCAGTTTGTTTTAATTTTGTATTCCATTTTAAAACCAAAAAAGTGAAACTGGAAAAATATTAGAGTTGCATTTTGCAAAGATTATTTAGTGACTTTGGGGGTTTTCTGCTCCTAAATTAGACCCTGTGGGAAGGATACATTTTGGACAATGCTACTGGTCATTTTCTGTTATTTTCTCTTGTTTAACCCAAGAATGATAAGGAATCATGCCCTACATGTACCAGTAGCTGTAAATACTACTGTAATTTACTACAAATGATTGAAATGGAATTTGTTTTATAATATTTTACCTTTTGGCAAATGTACTCAGTATCATACACACAGAACATTATGTTGATAGAATATTTAGAAAATGTCTAAATATTAGTTCCATATGGCAGACAATTCTGAATATTTTGTGAAGAAGATGCTTTAAATTAAATTGTCTTACTCTGGCAACTAACACTGTACAGTAATTGGTTTTTGCTTCCATCGTTTATTCGTATCAAGATGTTAGTTTATTCAGTACCCTGTTGTGATTTTGCGGATCTTCTGGACTATTTTAATAAAAGTCAGTATCTTTTATAAATTAAAAGATTGGAAAAAGTAGATGATATTTGATTTTTTTTATTTTATGACATTAGGGAACAAATAGGTGTATGTCCTGGTATTGCAAAAATAATTTACCCAGTTTTCAAACATAGCCTTTAAACAATAGTTTTTCTGAAATTTTCCTCAAAAACAGTGTTTGGCAATTTGAAAATGTAATTACTCATAGAAACATAATTATTGAGGTATAATGTAAAATATGTCCAGTTTTTATGTAAAATGACCGCTAATTTGGAAACCTCTTCCAAATTTGATGGACTTTTTCTTTTTCTCATTATTGCCTCACCTTCAAATGGATTTAAAATTATTCTTTTTTAGGAAAAGGAAAAAAATTTTTTCAGGGAACTTTAGGGGTGATGTCATATTTTAATTCTTATGATTTGGTTTTGGGAATTTATTTCATGAAAATATGTACATGATATTTTCTCAAGTAATTTGGGCTAAAGTAAATAATTTATTTTCATTTGTTTTCTCTTGAAATTTAATTTCCACAGGG
>NC_089790.1:10830000-11065000 GCF_040412425.1 Macrobrachium rosenbergii
TATTTAACTTCATATACAGTACTTTTATTTATATATTTTATATTTAGGAACAAGATTTTTCCTTCTAGATTTTTATCTTTTCCTTTTCAATTATCAAAAGCATATTTTAATTTACTATGTAGCTCAAAGGGATGGTTGGACTTGAATGTCTGATGGAGATTTTAATATTACACTTGCATGCACACTCACAGACGTACTGTACACATGCTGTACATATACATACATTCATTATATAAAATATATATATATATATATATATATATATATATATATATATATATATATATATATATATATATATATATATATATATATATATATATATATATATATATATATATATATATATATATATATATATATATATATATATATATATACATATATATATATATATATATATATATATATATATATATATATATATATATATATATATATATATACATATATATATATATATATATATATATATATATATATATATATATATATATATATATATATATATATATATATATATATATATATATATATATATATATATATATATATATATAAAATACAAATACATATATACTAGGAGCATCAAATACTAGATTTTTTCTTGCAGAGTTTTTTTTGTAAAGGGTCAAAAGCATATTTTAATATACTGTACAGCTGAAAGTCAGGCTTAGACTCAGATGACTGATTGACACTTTCCTAACTTTACTTGGTACTTTCAGGAAGACATACCCTTCAAGATTTTACTCTCAGAAGTGAACAAATGAAATAGCTTGTTCAGAGGGACAGTTGTGACAAAATGATTTTTGCTCTTGTTTTGGCATTTTTTCAAGTTTGTTTTTTACGTACTTGCCTGTAACTTGGGTGACCAGACAAATTTTCTACTGAGTGTTGCCACCTTACTCTTCTTGTTTTACAAGAAGTAGATAATCTAAATGCTTCTTAAGTTCAACAGTTAGAACTGTCATCATTTGTATTTCATGAAAATATCAAGAATTGTTTTGAAGTAGAACATCCTTTCTACTGATAAATTATAAACCCTGTTCACAGTAAATCTTTAAAAGCATTGAATGCATAAGTTTTTTTAAGTGATGCAAATTTCACAGGAATTTTGCTAGCATTCTGGTCATAAATGTGCCCTTGATTGCGGGTCTTGAATATTTTTAAAACTCAGCCTCTCACTTTTAAGTTAAAAAGAGATCTTGAGAAATGTTTTGATTTGAAATTTAGAAATATTAATAGTCATTAGAAAGAAGTTCAGTAAATCTATGGCTGTTTAAATTTTCATGAAGCAGTTTTTATATAGTTATGTTATCTTGAACAGAAACATTACACTAATCATAAGGTTTCTATTTTATTTAGAATCCAGCTCTGACATTCTTATTAAATGGAGTACAGTTCATAATTGTGACTAGCTGGGAGTTTCGTGAATGGTGTAAAATGGTTTACATCATAAAAGTCTGTTGTTATGGCACTTTGGAAATGCACTGTGTATGATAGAATAATAGCTTATAATACCTACTGTGATCAGTATATTGTATCATTATATTTTATTTATGCATAATTTTATGGAAATACACATCAAACATTTATTGAGTAGTTTTATACTTAGATACCTTAGATGCAGTAATATCCTCTGTTTGACAGGTAAAGAGCAGGTATTTTCAAGATTTTTCATAAGTATATTTTTAGTTTTAAAATTTTAGCTTTTCTGTGTAAAGCCTGATATATGTTGGTTAAAGTCAAGTGCAGAATCCAAATTCTTTACACTTATGACATTTTTTTTTTACAAATTTTATTTAAAAGCGATTTTCATTGATTTTTTGTATGTTGGCTTTTTACGATATATTGTACATATATGTATTGTCTGTTAGCTACTACCATTATGGTTATTAGAAACAAAATTCGACTTGGTATACTTACCATTTCTGATAAGTGTTTAGTGAAATTTAGTAACTCTTAGGCAAATTATTTGGCTCTTGATATGAAACTTAGTGAGTTTCTTTTTCTCATTCCCTTCAGTATGATGATTTATATGAAAGTGTTCATGCAGCTGCAAACTAATTCACCTCTATGCCAGTCTTTTGCAAATGATTGAAAATTCTATTCCCAGTGTGATGTAGTGGTTTAGTATAGATTGTTTACTCTTTTCATAAGTAGTGTTGCATGCCTTGTAGTGTTTTCTTTTGTTACAATAGACTTCCGTACTATGCTGCAACTTCCAGTGTTTTCATTTCTCCAGTGTTTTCACTAAGACTGTCCTCACATCTAAAGGAGCTGTACTACTTAAAGTTTATCATCCATTTCCTTTATGAAGCTTAATGTCTTTCTATTCACAGTTTCTTACTAATATTTTCACTGTTATACTGTAGTGTATCACCATCTTCACCAATTCTCCACAGTAAATGTACTAAGAACACTTTAAGTGGTTAGTGCTCTTTAGTACTGAGAAATTTAAAATTGTTACTCATCTTGATAATGAAATGACGTGGGAAAGCAGAAAGTCTGTTGTAAAGCCTGGAGCACTGTAGTGCTTATGTTCTCTGTTAATGTTAATACGGAATTTAGCTTTGAATTTGCCCATTATATGCATGAGAAATGATGTACATTTGCATGAGAAGTTCTGTTTATCTTTTACTGTTAGAAATACTAATAAAAGCTGTTGTTTTCTTGGTATTGTTTTTGTGTTAGCTCATGTTGCAGTGTTGTATGGTTACTGATTTATGACCCACAGTAATACAGTTAATGCACACATCCATGAAGAAAACATAAACTAAACCAAATAGCATTTTAAATGAAAAACTTTTAGTAAAATTACGTAAATTTCAAAACTCATAATATATATAGCTTGAAGATTTTGGTATACATGCATATGAAAGTATGTTTTAAATGTTTACAAAACTGTCACTTCATCTTAAATGCAATAGATGTATTTTTTATTCAGTTTAGATTGTTCAAATTACACTACCATGCAGTTCACTCTTAAACTTGATTCTTAATACAGTAAGTACTATATTATTGAATCATTTCTGTTCACTGTTAAATTGATATTGCAGTCAAGTTGCAATCTTCTAGGGGGTATGTGAAACATATTTCAGTTATTTATTTGAAGTGTTTCAAGATGTTCAATAGTTTGATATTGTGAGTTAATGTTACTCAGCTTCATTTTGTTGAAAATTTTCCATACATGGTGCTTATTATGCACATTTTATTTAATATCTAATTAACAAACAAGTTTTGTCAGAAGCTGTTAATAAGTATTTATAGAAAACCTTTAAAACTGAGTAAAACTTGTGAAATTTTATGGTTCACTTATAAATTTGCAGTAACTGAATGATTAGTAAGATTTTGATAATTCTTTTGCTTTTCTCTTGGCAGTTTATGGAACGCTTTAGAGATTATGTTTATTGATGGTATTTTTGTTCAGGACGCTCGTGGAGGAAACAGTCATCATAAATGGTGTTACAATTTTAGAGAAGAAATTTTCTTAAAAACCCTTTGAAAACATGATGGGCAAAATACTTGCAGCAAATTGTTATACCAGCCTTACTTCCCAAATTAAGGAGGTGTTGCCGATATTAAAGCCTTACTATTTGTTGGATGTGAAGGCTGCTACGACCAGTTTTGATATGGAGATGACTAGAACTTGCACTGTAACAATATACATTACACTACTACTGTACCATAGATAAGGAGTAAATTTTGTTCCACGCTATGATCACATTACATGTACTGGTTTTCTGTAATAATTTTATTAATTTCTCATAATACATTCATTGCTCAAGTTTTTAAAACTTTCTTGAACTCTCTTGTTTCCACCTAACAACCTTCTTCCTAAGCTTCCTGATCTCTGGTTACTTTTTGTACTAGACTTTGGAGAACTTGCTTATCTCTCCAATTTCGAGAAAATCCTTGGGGTATGTAATAAGGCTTTGTTAGACAAACTTTCTGCTTTTTGTTTTACTTCTCTCTGTGAACTTATTTCTTTGTCATGTTTACAGGCTGTTGATGGAAACTTGTTCCTTTACCTATGCATAAGGTTCTGCTCTCACTGATTTTTCAGCCTCTGTATCAGCAGTTTTTCATCTTGGCCTATAGAGCCTATGATTTATCAAGTTTTGTGCCAATGGGACTCCCTCCTACTATTTCTCTGTGCACACTAGACTCACTGTTGAATGAGAGTTTGTTTCCATGTGAGTAATCAAGCTTTCATGGTCTTTTTGAAATTGTCTCCCATCAGTCTTAAGAGATATTTTGGTAGGTGACACATGGACTGATTTACCAGAAAAATGGTCAATAATGATGTCTAGAGCAATGCTCAGTTGAATACACAATGACTATGCCAGATATAGGTTGTAATGAATTGAGGCTAACTTTCATTTGTGATTAAGGAGGATGAAATTCGTGACTGGAAAGATGGAGGTTAAGATAGTTATTCAATATAAATCTAAAACTAACAATTGATATTAAACAACAACCAAACTTGAAGGTAAAAGCTAAATAACATCAAGCATTTTTACTTTAACTGTTACTGGAAAACATTATTTTTATAGTCAGAGCTGTAATTTTTGTGGCCTTGAGACTTGATTGCAATATGAACAAGCAGACCAAAAGTAACAGTGAAAGTTTTACTGCCAATTCCAGTGGTACAAACGGATGGTGGATCTGTTGTATGCATTTTTCCGTAGTGAGGAAGTATCTTGGGAGCATTAACTAGGAAGCTAGGTCAAGGAACCATCCCTGATGAGACCAAAGAGGTACTATCAGAGTCATGTTTTGGCTGAGCAAGCAACAAACATTTTCCAGGATTAAGTGGATGGGACTGAAAAGTAGGAATTTGTACACCTCTATATTTTTCCAGTTGTGCATGAAGGCATCAACCTTACCTGGATTGGTAGAATAGTGGTAGTAATTTGGCACATTTTGTGGTTTAGGTGTGTAATGAAGAGATCTAGAAGCTCTTACCTGTCTACATAAGAAAATACCATTCATAGGGAATTACTTGTTTTTTCTGTTGAAGAATTGTACTATTACATTGTTTCTTCCTGGCACAAATCTTTGGATGAGGTGTACATTGACCTCCTCATTTCAGAACATTTTGTTTTGTATTGTGTGACTTACTTCCTGAACTTGTGCCCTGATTAAGGAATATAAGGAGGAAGAGATAATCCTGCAAGATCATTCTTTTTAAAAGAATCTTGATTATAGTATCTGACACTGCATCCAGGTTTTCTGAGAACCCTTGATTGATGCACTTACAAAACTCAGTGACATTACTCCAAAGCAACTGTTGAGCTTAGTTTTGCCTGATAGGGGAAAGGAAAGGTGTGTTATGACAAGACTTGAGGATATGTACAAACTTACTCGGGACAGTCTTGAACAAGATAGGTTTGAGAGCTTTCAAGAAATGCTCATAGATGGAACTTTCTTGTGTTACTTGGGTTGTTTTTACCTTTTGAATTGATGACAGAATCAGAGAGTGATAATTTGATACTCTTTGAGTAAGGTCTTCATAGATGCTAGTCTGTTTGGTTGTCGTGCCCTTTGTGGGATTGTCTCTTTGAGGTAGGAACACTTTTGACATAATTCAAGTGCCGCTGAAGGTATGAAAACTGAGATTCAGTAATCCTTCTGTCTTCTCTACCCTTGTATTATCAAGATGTCTCCAACAAATGTTTTATTCGGTTTTTATTTTTATTTGTTCATTTCCTCCAAGATTTATCCTGGAGATATGTAGTTTCACTGACTAAAGTATGCTCTCTCTCTCTCTCTCTCTCTCTCTCTCTCTCTCTCTCTCTCTCTCTCTCTCTCTCTCTCTCTCTCTCTCTCTCTCTCTCTCTCTCTCTCTCTCTCTCAAAGCTGTGCAGAAGAAGAAATTGTTGTGGAAGAGTAACTCTGAGCATTGGATAATTTTGGAACCACGTGTTTATTTGAGAAACAAGTGTCTACCAGAAAACCAGTCAATGGAATTATAGGGTACTCTTAACACATCCATATAGTAGCAAAATTCACTTCCCATGCATACATTATGGCACTGATATTGTTTATAATGTGTTTAATTTCAGTATGAGATTACCTTGTGACATGAAAGCTTTTTTTGAAGAATATTTACAGTGATACACTTTTAAAATACAGTTGTTTAAAACCACATATACAAATACTCTTTACATGTACACTGTATATCAAACACATGTTCCTTGCGAAATGTATTCACTGATGCAGCTTACCATTCACCACTGCATACTGTTCTTGTACTGTGTTCGAACAGTATACTGTATTATATGATGTAAGTAAATAGTGAATTAAAGTTTTTAACTTTAAACAGTTTCTGCTTGCTTCAGCTGTTTTAAACTCTTAAATACTTAACAATTTCATACTATGAAATGGTAGTTTTGACTTTTGTTTCATTTTGCAAGCTGTAGTGTTTTGTAGACCAGTAGAGAATTTACGTACTGTAGTAATGCTTGTTTTTCATGTTTTTTTTACATGTGAAGGTACCTAAGATAGGTGTAGGGCTTGCTTTCTGCCTTAAGTTATGATCAGTGAAAACATACATTTCTGAAAAAGCATAAGAGAGAAGATAAGGCAATAAACTTTTACACAACAGCGTGTTTTGCTGAGCAAATATTGTCATGAGAACAATGGGATTTTACACATTCAAGGTATTGTATTAAGGGTAGTTACATGCTGCTGGACTGTGTTACACTGTAAGGCTGCAAGATATTAAGACTTAAGAGCCTGTTAACTAATTTTCTTATAGGTAGCGTAAAGCATTTAATTCATCATATCTTAACATGATGCAATAACATGTTCTCCACCATTTTACCCACTACAGAAAATATATACGGACTTTGAATTGCAAGGAATTATGGAAGAGAAGCTGAATACAAAAACTTACCAGACAATAAGTCAGCGAATGGCTACTGAAGAAGCTGCTTGTGCTCTCATGGAAGGAAGCAGAAGAGCAGATGATGAGTAAGTTGTCTTCTTTTTCTCCTTCATTAACTACATCACTTTTTTTTTATTAGCATGCCATTAGTGATAAATCATAAGTCAAAGTGCTTACGAGTATACGATTGGAATAGATAAATTGTTTCACCTATTCTATACTCAGTATTAGATACAGTGTGTACAGATATCTCATATATTTTTTCTTGCGCATTTAGTGTTCTGAAGGTGCTGAAGCAGTTTTAAACCACTGAAACTTCCAACAAAATTTTTAAGCTGTTTTATTGCAACTTGATTCCACAGCCAGTTTTCTTTTTTTTTTTTTAAAAAGTTTATGACTGAGTTTGCAGCTAGTATGATAATCAAAATTTTACTTTATTTCGCATACTGTATCATATTTCTACTATTCACCATTGTATAAGTCAGCAGTTACACTTAACCAAGAACACTGTTTTATATTTGATGGAATTTTTGTGACCTAATTCTAATGTTTTCATGTGCAGTGTTCCTGTAAACAATATTTTATAGGTAAACACTTTTCACAAGAGATGAAACCTAAAAATTCTCTCAAATCTTGTTTTCATTATCTGTCATTTGTGGTGAAGACTTGAAATGATGTTTTTTTGTTAGTTGGGATTGAATTTCCCTCTAAGGAAAAATAAGGTAAATCCAGATCCCATATTTGTAAGCTGTACCTTAATAGATTTCACTACAGAAATAAAACAAGTCTCTGCAGTTTTTAGTTGGTGCTTCTTACAGTGGTAATCTCAGTACTCAGAAGTGATAGCTCGTTTCTTTGTATTGAAGATTTTGTCATCACTAGAACAAATAGTTTGACCCTTATTCTCTCTGGCATGCATTGAAAGTATCTTGATCATTCTAATTTAGCCTGCAGATGAACATCTTACATGACTAAATTCTTGAATGAAGAGAGTTATACAATCCTGCTGGTAATTTCAGCTGAGAGGAAATGTCAATGCTGGAATTGAGTGTCAAAATTTTGACAGATTTGAGTGTCAATTAAATTAGAAATTAATAACTCCTCTTTAAAAAGGAAAATCTTTATAAAAGGAAAATCTTATTTATATATATATATATATATATATATTATATATATATATATATATATATATATATATATATATATATATATATATAAATATGGTTCCCTGTTAATGGCGGGCTCGGTTAATGGCAGGCTCGATCAACGGCAATCTGGTTTCATGGCGCTTGTCTAGCGGCGGAAATCGGCGATTTTCGACACTAGGCAATTTTCAGCACTAAAAATCACCGATTTCTGCTTATCAGTGCCAATAATTGGGTACTGGCATCGATAACAGAAAATCTGTGCTTTTTTTGGCGCCGATAACAGAAAATCTGCGCTTTTTGGTGCCGATAAGCCCCAAAATTTGCTGAAAAAGAGTGAAAATCACTGATTTTTGGTTAGCAGCAATTTTCGGCTACCATCACACCCTCAGAATGGAACCTCTGCCGATAACAGGGGACTGTTTATATATATATATATATATATATATATATATATATATATATATATATATATATATATATATATATATATATATATATATATATATATATAAATACATAAACACACTCCACAACCCTGTAGTCATTGGAAAAGAAGACAGAAATCATCTCCAATGTATTTACAGTACACACAAATGCTAACACCACATTGTATGTAACTAGTCCATTGCATATTCTTTAAATTTTAGGATGAAGTGGAATTCTGAATCACAGGGACATATGCCTTTTAGTGAACATTTTGGGAGTCTAAGGCTCTTGAGAGGCTTTTGAAATACCTTTAGACAAGTTCTTTCTTTTGGCTTTGTTCTCCTTTGTCCTAGAATTTGTTGTGCATGTTCAAATAGTAATGTCCTTTTATAAGCAATTAAATTTTAACCTTGAATCCAGGGGACACAAGAAAAGCTATCCTTTTCTTTTTCTCAAAGCAGCAGTAGTAGCAAGACAGTGCCCCATTGTTTACATAGTAAATATTTCGTTTAGGGGACTTGGAACGAGATTATGATTAAGGAGAGGACTTATTGAGTCCAACCTCCTAAAACTAGGCTGCACCACCAGCAAATGATTCAGACTTGCCCCATCTGACGGGTTTGTATGTTAGCTAGCATCACTTTAGAATAAATTTTTCATGTTCCTTTCCTTCATACATTGTGGCTTAATACAATGAGATGTCAGATCCCATGTTGAGAAGAAATCTACATTATATCCATATGCCATTAAGGCTGTCTTTGGGGTAAAATACAGTTTGCTTCCATAGTGGATCTCATGTTCTATGCTTTGTTAAAGCTAGCCACACAGAGCACTGGTATCTTCCATTCTCAGCCAGCATTAGAAATTACACTAAGAAAAATGCTTATAAAGATAAAGCACTTGCCACTTAGTGCAGCCACAGTTTTGCAATGGCTCATTTCACCAATGAGGAACTTAATTACTTCCAAGTTCCTCAACCTTCGCTTCCTGTCAGCAATCCATGTTTCAAGAGTATGTAATTTCATAAGGTTTTAGAAAGGTTCATATATTGAAAGAAGTTATTCACTGAATGACTGACTTTCAAAAGTGTAATGTTCAAAAACTTACTTTTTCGTCAGTATTTTTATCTCATCTCACATAGTTGGAAGCAATAGCAACAACCCTTATGTCAAGACAAAAATGACTCTCAAGCTCTTCAGCTATCATTTCACATTTTTTTTATCATCACTTTTTTCTGAATCCCCAGTTGAAATCTCTTATACTGAGCACCTATTAATTAAGCAGAAATGTGAGCTTTGAGATTATAAACAGTAGAATTTTTCAAGTTTCATTTAACTCTTGATCAAACAGATCCAGACACTTCCCTCTTTCACAGTGAGTACTTTTATCTATGGCTATTAACTTCAGACTACTACAGTCTGTATAAGGAACGGTGGCAAGTCAAATCACTTGATTAAAGACAGAACATGTACCACACATGAATCACTATCTAAAACGCCACAGTTACATAGTACGGTAATGGCATCTATGACAGTTCTTTTTAAGGACATGAAGATGGTGTTTAAATATAGAGTACTGTGATTATTTGTACAGTACCTCTATATGTATCTCCGTAAAAATTCTATCACATGAATATTTTTTGCATAAGATGCTCAAGCAGTTTGTCAGATTTGATTCATAAAACCTTTGAGCTTTACAGATGTAAGATGTGTGTTTCTTTGTGAAATAAAATAGGTAGCAGAAGCTCTTGCATGTTTGGTTGTCAGTTTTTGTGTTATCTTTTTGTATCTGCAATGCACCTTACTTTAGATATTGTTAGTTGTAAATAAATTTATCTTTGGATTTCGTTAGGTCAGGAAACCAACTAACCATTCATTACTAGACTGAAAAGCAAATTAACTTTAGATTTTTCTTTTCATTTATATTTTTTTAACTTCTTTTACTCCATTCTATTAATGAGAACATGCGAGCCCAGTCATAAACTTAGTATTTGAGATTGGTATTATGAAGAACATTTATATTTCTTTACATTCCAATAACTGCTTAGCACCCTTTTATTATAACTTTAGGTAACTCACTTTCATAAGAGATGCTTTTGCAATATTGTTCGATTGGTTTTATTTGAAATATTTTGGCCTTCTGAAAGTATAGTCATATATGTCTTCATAAGCATATGTTTGTGTTTTCTTTCACTTGTGTAAGGTACCATACTGTGTATGAAAAGGCTGCACCATGTAAATATTTCACAGCTTGTATCTAGATCTCAGCCCGTCCTATAGATGTTGATATACTTGATATTACATAATGTAGATGTGTGCACCTCCACTGGTATCTATTTCATACAAATATTATGAATTGTATAGTTTTCTGATAAAGGAAACAATGTTACATACCATAACCTCACCTTTCTTCATAGCAGATTTTTACAGCTGACAATTTCTTTAGGTTAAGGTATATGAATGATCTTAAATGACATGAACTTATTGAATTACCCATTTTAAATCCATTTTCATAACATAATTTCATAACCAACCTTCAAGTTGAGTAAATATCTTCATTTTATTTTGTACAAAACTATCCATGGTGTAATGACCACAGAATACTTGAATCTAAATTGTAATCTACAGTATTAGTTCACATTGCATATGTCATTTCAGCTGCCATCAAACATTGGTGTTACAATATTTATAGAGGATAAACAATGAACTTCTGTAATAATCAAGTTCATCATTAAGTAGAAATCAGTTTCAGATACAGTACTTGATTTATTTTGTTAATGACCATAATTAAAAAGTGAAAAATTATCAACATATAAAACAAAATGTATTGAAACTGCACATTAACCTTAGATCCACATGGCTTTCAAGTATGTACTTTGTAGATGAGATATTTGTCTTATACAGGTGCTTACTTACTGCAAAGGTTTATCATTTAAAAATAACACATCATTAACCCTTTCAGATTCTGATGACCCACAGTCATATCCAATTCTCAACTGTTGAGATTCCAGTGATATAAAATGGCATCATCCTTAGAAAAATGTTAAAATTTATGAATCAAAATTTGTGTATGTCATCCTCTGTATGATGCACGCAGCTCATTTGAGGTAGATCAAATGAAAAACATTTTTAAGAAAAAGCATCATAACACCCGACGTTATCAAAGGTGCTAATATTGAATTTTACATGAGGTGCACTCAGCAATCTCAAAATTGATGAGGAGGTCAGAATCTGAAAGGGTTAATATTCCAGATGAAGAAACCTGAAGCCCAGTGTGAAAAATATAATAATGAATGACCAATAGTAATAGAGTATAATGTACTGTACTTGTCTGTCTTATATATATATGTTTCTTTTTGTGCACAGTAAACATCCAAAAGAATTATATATATATATATATATATATATATATATATATATATATATATATATATATTTATATATATATATATATATATATATATATATATATATATATATATATATATATATATATATATATATATATATATATGTATGTATATATATATATATATATATATATATATATATATATATATATATATATATATATATATATATATATATATATACATACACACATCATATGTATATACACACATATATACACACACACAGATGCCATAGTTTAGTACAAGCACTTTCCTTACATCTTCAAGGGTTTTGGTTCATCTCCCAACCTGCTGGCCACAATTCACTGTAGCTCTTAATGGGTCATTAAAGGGGCAAGGGGTTAGCAAAAACATAGTTCTGGCACCAGTTGCTTCTAAGGGGAAAAGGCATATGGTGAATATGCCTGTAATAGCCAAAATGATTTCTCAACAATTTGATTCCTTCACACTTTTTTGGTACTCACTTTACTACCAAGCCTTAAACACAAATGAAGGCTTGGTAGTGACAATCATTACCAGGAAGTGTGACGAAATTTAGAATTTAAGATGTCTAAGATGTCCCTGTGGCAATTACAAATACAGTATTAACTTGTGATAAAAATTACTAGTAGATTAATATATATATATATATATATATATATATATATATATATATATATATATATATATATATATATATATATATATACCACTGGGAAAAAAGGAAAAGCGGTTGTCCATACAACTTTTCAATTTTCCCTGGTGGTGCTTTGACATAAAATCATGCATAAGAGTGATTATAAGTATATACAGTATAATATATATATATATATATATATATATATATATATATATATATATATATATATATATATATATATATATATATATATATATACACAGTATATAGAGCCTTGGTGGCTCAGTTGGTAGAGCAGCGGCCTAGGACTTCATAGAGGTCCATGGCGCGGGTTGAAATCCGCAGCCGACTGGTCAGTGAAGGCGGACACTTTGCTATCCGTGTAGACACCCCGGGATTACTTATGTAATCAACGGATAGGTTTGCTGAAAAGTAAATGGGTGTTACAGGCTAATACACACATAAACAAAGCCACTCCAACATCTTCTAAAAACATAACAGACACCTCACATGTCTCGAACTGTCGACCTACCTGCCCAGTTCTCCTTGCTGCTTGGGAGAAAGGGAGCTGGGGATTGGCACGATACACGTACACATCGTTACCGGGGTCTAAGCGACGTCAGGCAGGGCAGCCGATTGAGGCTACGGCCTACCCCAATGCCAAATCAAAGTCCTTCTAAAGAAGGTATCGTGCTCACCCCATATAGAAAATGGGAAAAAAGCACGTTAAAACGAAGAAGATATATACCGTATATATATGTATATAATTTTTCATAGGTCTATCCTAACCCAAGTGGAAGCTTGTCATTGCTAAACAGTAATCAGAACTCTCTATAACCTCTGAGTGAAGACTAATTTTTATACTTCATTAAAATATCATGTAAATAGAGAGGGATATCATGAAAGACAAAAAAATATGTAGTCACAAGAATTCATTATTTATTTGATGAGCTAATAAACGAACAGCAAGTTAAATGTTATCAATATTACCAGTATTTTGGCTCTTGTTAAACAACCCTCGACTTTAAGGCAACATTTTACGCTACAGAAGTAAAATTGCAGTATGTGATAGTGGTTCACTAGTGAGTCATACTATGCCAAGAATATCACAATGTAGAAATTTTGTAATATGTTCCTTTGTATTATAGTTTCCTAAGAATTTCACATTCGACTTTTTTAAAACTTGGTAACAGTGTGCAAAATATTTTCAGATTTTGAAGTTTGACATTTTTTCCTCTTTTTAGAATCTGTATTGTGTGGACTTCAATCTTTATTCTGTTATTATTTGTTTCTATTGGGGGTGTCATTTTCATGTCGTGTTTTAACAAAGTGTAACTGTGCAGCAAAATGTTATTCCGTATTTCTGATAATTTCTGTTGCTGTGTTTAGTTTTCTGTTATCAGATATTAAAAAAAATTGCTGTGTATGCTTACATCGAATGCTATCAAAATCTCAAATAATTGAATGAGCTGTAGCCATAAGGATTTCCATACACTGAGACAGTGTTGGCCAAGAAAATCTGACATAACATGGCTGGGCAATTTATACCATAAAAGTTACTTCATAACCTGCTCAGGGGAATACAAAAATACTTTTTTCGTAATGGTAAGCTTTGCCAAACATTTTAAGTTCTTGGAGATACAGATTTTATATATTTTTGGTACAGTAATTCCTGTAATTATTGATTTTATTTATGTACCAACTAACGTAGCCTATAGGCTACATAGGGTAACCTTTACCTGGTGTTTGGGAATAAGCCGGGTAGTCAAAGGTTATGAAATATGTAGAAATGCCCAGTATGGATATCCATTTACTTTTGTCTTAATTGAGCTAAGAAGCATTTGTAAGTAAATCCTTTAAGGCAATGTTATTTAGTAATTATGAGTTAACATTTTAATACATCACTATTACTTTATGGATATGACCCATTGATCATGTTTCCTTACATCATACAGTGGGTATGTGATATAGGTAGCTAGCACTAGGTAGTTTTTATCAAACACTTGTTCCTTTTATCACTACTGGGCTACTAATACACAGGACCTACACATTACATGTGCCAGAGCGAATTGCTGTCTGCTTTTTGCCTGTGGAAATGGCTCACCTGCCTGCCATGAACCATCCCCTGAAGAAATAAAGGAGAATTTGGTTGGTGGCTGGCCATGTGTGTACTATGCCACATGCTTTTGTCAGCAAGTTTAAATGGTGAAAGAGCTCATTTTTAAGCTGTCTGTATGAGTTATAAGTTGGATGATATCCTCAGTGGCATGACCAAATTCAAGAGACAGACACAATGAAGAGAAAAGCCAGTAGAAAGGTAACCAATGCAAAACAGCCTGCAGCAGGATGTCAAGTTTCCTAAGGTGGTTGGCAACCAGACTAAATACATTGCTATCAAAACCCAGGAACTGGGGAACCCACTCCGGCCCATATCCCAGATTAAATCTAGACATAAAAGATGACTACGATGGAAGGGGAATTATAATTGAATCTCCCAGGTGCTGAATCGTTTATCAATTATAATCCCCCATCCATGATATTTCTGAGGTAGAGGGAATTGGATATTAATTGTGAATATAAAAAAGTCACAGTGTATGTGATAAAAAATTTATATATATACATACAAATGTAACATTAAGCTGTTTCCAAAGTAGGTGATGGCTCCTGAGAAAATGAAGACAGTGGTCACTGCCACATACACACTGCAAATATGGAATCATGATGAATCCATTGTGCAGAAAACTTCAGCAGTGTTTATCACTTGATATACCAACACAGAAGGCTCATTAGTAGTACACTGAACTACCCATCCCAGTGTACCACTCATTTCTTGTTCTCCTTATACTGTACACACTTGTTTCCTTGATACTGAAGCCCTTCCTTTCCAGTAGCTTTGTCACATTATCTATTGAATCAGCGATTTTCAGTGCTTATTGGCGCCGAAAATCACCGATTTTCAGTTATCAGCACCTCTGTTAGGTATTTATCAGTGCCAATATGCAATTATCGGCGCCGATAAGTGGAAATTGGCGCATATCGGCGCTGAAAATCGCTGATTTTCATCGCTAGACAAGTGCCGAAAAACCAGATCGCTGATAGCTGAGCCCACCAATAACCAGGGCCTGTATTTATATATATATATATATATATATATATATATATATATATATATATATATATATATATATATATATATATATATATATAATATATATATATATATATATATATATATATATATATATATATATATATATATATATATATATATATATATATATATATATATATATATATATATATATATAAATTTCTGACATCAGGATAGAACCCAGGTCTTTCAATTGAAAGATGAGACCACTGCCAACTAAACCACACAAGTCATTAATGACTTTTGTGGCTTTTGTTGGCTTAGACCTGGTTGATCTGATGTGAGTCAGAAATTTATTTAGTTCCACATGTGATTGCTGTGTTGATTATTCCTACATATATATATACATCATATATATGTGTATATAATTATATTTATATTCCACATATGATTGCTATATATATATATACATACATATATATATGTTGATTATTTATATACATATATATATACATATATATATATATATATATATTATATATATATATATATATATATATATATATATATATATATATATATATATATATATATATATATATATATATATATATATATACATACATACACATACACTGTATACAAGATAAAGAAATTCTGACGTCCAGGAAGGGTTTAAACCTGCATCTGGAACTTCAGAACAAGAAGTTAATAGGGTATTGTGGTTTTCAAAGTTACATAAGTATCTTGTAAAAAAGTGACCAGTGGATTCTATGTGCAGTATATATTTTTCAGCCTAAATCCTTGGCTAGGTGGGGGGAGGGGTCTATTCCAGCTCTAGTATATGTATGTTTGAGTGGGAATAGACTTATAACATTCTTCATGGTCAGGTGGATAACATTACCTCTTTTTGATATGCTGGATGCAGGTTCAAATCATGCCCACCCATTAAAGTTTCTTCATTTGGTTTTTTTGCTAAGTGGAAAGATCTGATATACAACAAAGACCTTATAGTATAGCCTACACTTAAACAGTAGATGTCCCATCAAGGCAATTCTATGTAAATTCTTGCCCAAATTAACTTACAAAATATCCTTATCACTCAGTTTTAAGAGATATTACCAATAACATGCCGTACTTCTAAAACTGTAGCCTAGCAAAAAAATCATATACAGTAATGGAGGTGATTAGTAATAAATTTAATATGAGAAGCTGAGGCATATATATATATATATATATATATATATATATATATATATATATATATATATATATATATATATATATATATATATATATATATATATATATATATATATATATATATATATAGTGTATAATTTTGTGTTTATGCATAATCATATTTTGAAGTTTACATTTACAGAAATTATACATACACATTGTACATAAGCACAAACGGATACATGAAATGTACATTCTGGTACATAAGTACAAACTGATACATGAAATGTACATTCTGGTTATGAATGATTATGGTCTGAACAGATGCATTCAAGTGGTGATTTTTATGAAATGAGTGAATAACATTTACTACTGTAATATTCTGTAATGTTCTATTTAGATAGGCCAATTTAGAATTACTAGCCTGGGCCCTCCTCACTAATATGGCACTTCTACTTTTTCCCCTTCTTTTCCCTGCATGCTCCTGCACAGTAATGTGTCGTATGTATCAGCACATGTTTCTAAAGTACTGTTTGCTTATAAGTTTTCATTATTTTCCTAAGATTTATAAGCCCATTTATTATTTTTCTAAAGTATTTCATTATTTTTACATAGCCAGGTATATGGTCTGTTGTTCTAGTATTAGCTTTAAATTAAAAAAAATATCTTGAATTGTTGGCAAAATTATTGGAGTATAATTGTATATATTTTATTTATTATGCATTCATTTTTAAAGTTCAAAAATGCTGTATTAGTGTTTTATACTGCAAAGAATTTTTTTAGAACTGATGCTTTCCTTTGGTTGTACTGGCTTTTACTTTTATATTTTGCATTAAACTTGAATATGTGGTATTGTGCTCTAGAGATGACATTTATTCGCAAGTTAACTAATCTTTGGATTATGAAATTTTACAAGGAAGTTATTTGGGTTATTTCAAAAAAGGATTACAGAAATTAAAACGTTTACACTGCTGAATAAATTCACTAAAATGTTATCTTGTTGTTTCAACATTTTATCGCGTTGCCTACTGTGTATTTGTATATACAGTATATGTGCATGTGTGAAAAAGAGCTGGAGAAGAATCTGGGAGGAAAGCTCTGAAATGAAATAACAATCTAGAAAATTCTTTTCATGTTATTTGAAACCATAAAATTAAATAAAATAAAAAGTTAGCAATAGAATTGCAGTGAAAGGTAGCAGTGAGATGGAATACATTGAAGCCAAAAAATAAATCCTACTAATTACTCTCAACATTGCTTTTTGGTAATGAAATTATAAATCATAAGAAGGTAGCTTATTGTTATGTTAATTTGCCATATTTGATGTTTTGAAATGTTACATGTACCTGAGAGCAGGTTGGCTTATAATATCAGACACTTAAAAGATGTGAAAAGAATAAAGCAAATCACTGTACCTGTATTTGTTTTTTTATATTTGCTAAACAATAATTCTAATTGAGGTAGCACAGTGAACAACAGTAATTGAAGATTTGGTGAAACAAATACTCTTTACCATAATATATTGTGTGAATCTGGAAGTACTGTATCATCTCTATAGCACAAATTCACTATTTATTTTACAATATAGTGCATAGGACAGTTAATTTCCTGGTGTTTTTACTTATTGGGCAACCATGTGTGTAAGATGTTTAGTTTTAATGCATGCTGTTATTTTTTATTATTAATACTCATTGTATGTAGAAAAGCTTTTGTTGCATTCCTAAAGGAAAAAGGATGATGGTATTGTAACCAAATATTATGGTTTAACCAGTCAAGTAATGCATTTTCATAAGTAAAGTAATATATCATTTGCATCTTAGAACCTGTAGTATATAACCTAAGTTATGATAATATCCAAACAGTTGTGTTAAGTAATATAAACTTTTATATACATTTTTAGATTAAATTGTACTTGCCATATGTATCCCACTATATTCAGAATGTTTTCAAACCTGGAGACCTCACTACCTATGTCTTAAATTTGCCCTGTATTTTGTAGTAGCTGAATTTCACAAAATTCATTGCAGTTATATCACAGTTTATGATGCTTCTGAATTTTCTCATGTGATAACCCATATCTTAGAAAATTAATATTCATGAGTATTTTGAAGTAGCTTTTGGTAACCATGAATATAAGGTAGACAAGTGAATTTTAGCATATTTCAAATTCTTGTCAAGGTGTGAGAATGACTTTATATAATTAAAAGTGATCATTATACAGGTATTTTTGTGGAAAAAGTTATTGATCATTACTACTTTAGATCTGCAAAGTTCTACAAAACACAGATAGGGCAAATTTTATCATTGCATCGTCACTTAGTTTGAGGTCAGTAGAGAAAGTTGCTTCACCATATTTGTTTTATGGCAACCCCTTATGATCTTTAAACCTTATCTTTACTTAACTTGTCTTCTTTTTTCCCATTCCTTTCCACCATCTCCAGCCTTCCTGAGGGGGCTGAAGGAGAGTAAGTAATGTTCTTCCAGCATGGATTTGTGTTATATTTTACTTCATATATATTGTAGATGGTAGACATTTTAGTTGGTTTTTAAATAAATTGTATTTCATATGTGAAGATGGGCTATATGGAGTTCATTAGATTTATAAAATAGCAAGGTGACATGATTCCTAGACATAATGTTTCTCATGGTGATGTTGGACAGTTTATGGCAGCAAGTGTTTTAAACTAACAGTGAAGTTTCCTTATAAGATTATTCCATTCTTAAACAACAGGTATGTTTTATGTGTTTCAGAAATGACTGCAGGCTTTTTTTTTAATAATGTACTGAAAAGGAAATGATTTAATACAAAGGCTTCTTATATCTAAAACATCGTGGGTGATCTGGAATATTCTATTGTTCTGTCTTTTTTTAGTGTTTTAAAGACTTATGATCAGTTCATATGAAATGCTCCTTGACTACATCCAAAGAGTGCTTTGCATGGATCATAATTTGAAGAATAAATGCAGTAATGAAATAAATAACTTCTAGAATAAGAAACATGTTCTCTATCACCTTGTACAAAAGGGTAATAATTATATATATATATATATATATATATATATATATATATATATATATATATATATATATATATATATATATATATATATTAGTAATATATATATATATATATATATATATATATATATATATATATATATATATATATATATATATATATATATAAAATATACAGTGTTTTCAGAGGGATAAATACTGTACAGTATTAATATTTATAGTATCAATTCAAGGAGAGAACAGTTTGTCAATACAGTTTACAGATGTAGTGCAAGAGGTATCCTTATTTCCTTGGATGCTTTCATAGCAAGGAGTATTTTCCAAATGGAACTTAATCAAGCTTTTTCTAGGTTTGTGATCTAAATCATCACAAAGCCTTAACTGTGTACATTTAAATGTGCATACATATATACTTCCCAAATAAGTCTAAAATAAAAAGTAATACTTCTTTTGCACATGAGCATACATCCAATAAAATTTTTAAGTGTGTAAAATTTTACCAATATTTTATTGTCTAATTAACAATTTCCATGCATGATCTGATGAAGAGAAATACTCAACACAGAATGATTGTCATTATGCACTTTATTCTTTCATTGCAATAGTATGTATATATATATGTTCATTTTTACGTGTTGTATTTTTTCAATGTGATCAAAGTGAAAGGTAAAGCTATATTCTTAGGGCAGAAAGGTTGAAATCAAATTAAGAGTATGTGGGCCCCATAAACATTATGTAAACTCACTGTGTTAAAGAAGTGGTATTTGACAATGGTTTTTACACCTTTTATTACAAGAAAGTAGTGTGAGAAGTGCAGGAAATTTTTTTAGACATAGCTGCTTATAGTTTGATAGTGTTTAGAAAAAAAACTTTATTATCACTCTTCATGTATACAAATGACTCCTGGTAATGGCTGAGCCTGATTGCTGGGCTATGGAAGTAGCTGAAGTCTTTGATTTAGTGGCGTCACCTTCGATTGCACTATGTCATTGCCTTTTACTACTATTGAAACTAACCGTGGTCATGGTCATTATATGGCTAAATATTGAGCAGTTAAAACTGTTTCTGTAGTTATCTCACAAAATTAATACACGAGTATTTACTTAGCAAATACCCAGGATTGATTGTACTGAAGAAGTTATATTACATAATAGTTATAAAGGATTTTTATGAGTGAACTGTTATGCATGAATATTATGTGGAGGAGTCTGGCATGATCTTAATTCACAAGTTAAAAATGCTGCATGCACATATACTATCAGATTAGAATTCCTCATTTTGAAAAGTTTTGAAATGAAAATAATGAGGGGACATGAATACAATATGTATTCTGAGGTAATACCAACAGTTACCAGTACTGTAATTTACTTTGTCCTTGAAAGACAAAAAGTATACTTAATGTAATATATCACCTGGGTTTTGTGCTTCTTGATGTGCCATTTTCCTCTGTTATATTGTGTATGGGTACTGGAAAACATAATTATTGTGAAAGGTGAAAAAATTATACAGTATTTTGGAAAATATTTATATAAATAAGCTATTTTTGTTAGTTTTAGTGACTTATATAGGCAGGTGCTGCTGTTTATGTATATCCAAGAGAACAAGCAGTCTAAAAATTATGCAGTTTTCTGTTGAAGATTGTGCACAGATTCATTGGTACTCTGGAACATCAGCCCAGTTCTTGTGCACAGTTCTGTTGACTAAGAACATGTGCACAGGCTCATTAATTAAGAGCTTTGACATAGGTTCATTGGACAAGAACTTTTATGCCCATTGACCAAAAGCTTGTCATAGGTCAAATGGTCAAATAGTTTTCAGGTACATTGGCCATTAGCTTGTACACATCCATTCCGTTGGTAAAGTGATGAAATGCAGGTCCATTGAGTAAGAGCTTGTTATAGGTCCTTTGATCATGAGTACTTAGATCCATTGGCCAAGAACTTGTACACAGATCGATTGGGAAGGAGGTTATGTGTAAGTCCATGGACTAAGACTTTGTTCAGTGGTTAAGAGCCTGCTTACAGGTCCACTGACAAAACCTAATTAGTTGAGATGTTTTCCTACTTGGCCTTATTACAATTTGAGGAATTCAAAGAGGCCAGTTCCCCTCACCTATCATTAAGAACCACAGAAGGTACCTTGACCTTCACTGGAGGGAAAGGATGATGGCCTTACAATTTTGGCATCACGGCTACTTCAAGGGTAGCTCTCCTCTTTTGAAGTTTTTTTTTTTAATGTTGGGATGTAACCTAACTGAGCGTTGCAAAAATATTAGTCTTCCTTTTTCATGCACCAGTTCACAAATGTGCCCATAAAATTTCTATTAAATAGCAAAGGCTACTTGTGAAGCTCAAAAACATGAGGATGAGAAAAAAAGGGCAATATTATTGACACTAGAATTAAAAATTATGGAGAATTCCTGATCAAAATAGCAAATAGATTACTTGAAAGGTGGACCAGTAAAGCAGGAAAATGGACTGAAAGCATGTAGCAGTCACAGCATATTCCAGAATAAGTACACATACTTGCAGACCCCTGTAAACTTAGGAGATGTAAATGTTCCCAAAACAAAACAAGCTATCAGTAATCTCACAAGTGCTGAGTGAAGCAAAAGAACAGCAAAGAATTTATGGACGATAGCTAGTCTAACTCAAAAGTAAAATTTGGCCCCAGTGCTGAACATAATTTATAAACAAGCAGCTAGCTTATTAAAAGTCACGTATTATATAGTATAGCCAAAACCAGAGTGTAGAGTAAAACATGCTCAATTAATGTTAAGTGTCCCCTGTTGGTTCTCACTGCAGCCCTGTTGAAATTCAACCCAAGTACTCTGCAAGCAGTATGAAAAATTAAAATTGGCAACAATGTGAAATGTCTTTGGAGTACTGTATTTTCATTATATATATTTAAAATATTGAAATAACTCTTGTGATGGGGAAATGGAAAGAAATTTGAAACAGATTAGGAAATGCAGAAGGACTATCACACAAATTGTCAAAATGGAATCAGAATTAGCCTTACTGAGTACAGTACCTTCACATTTGTCACCATTAGACAATTGTATGTTCAAGATTTTTCTGAAGCAGTGGCAATGAAAACTATCAAGTCTTGTGAATGGGTATGCTAAAGATAGCAGATCAGCATAATAAACACATAACTTTTGCTTTTAATGTGCACATTCAGTTGAAACAAATTCTTTGGTAAGGAGCCAAATGAGTCTTGCTGCTTTGTCAACTCTGGGGATATTTATTCATCCAAACTAAAAGAAAAATAAATAATTGATACATGTAAACTGTAAAAAGTAAAAAGCTCATACTGAAAGAAAGAACTATTTCTAACTATTAAATAAAGGGAGGCAAGTCAAGAGCTACATACATCTAACTTTTTTTCTGATTAATGAAACCATGCTAATGAAATAAATGATTGAAGAATGGGGAAAAGGTTATAATTTCTGTAAAGTTCCAAATATGCTTATTCATAATGTTGAAAAGGTTATAATTTCTGTATAAGTTCCAATTATGCTTATTCACATTTGTGGTAGCAAAAGAAAAAATAAGGAAAAAAGAATAAGATATACACTGTATTTAGTTTTAAAGAAATTGGTGTGAAGTGAAAGTGTAGTGGCAATTTCGTCTAGGTTTACATATTGATTGAAATTTTTTGACTTCTTACCTAAGTATACATACTCACATTTGTCATGTTAAAGGTTTTCCTTTGTTTGTGCCCAGGAATAGACTAAACTACAGTACTGTACCTAATTTATTCTGATATTATTTGTCAAGCAGCAAGACTGACTGAAAAACCAGGACACTACGAGCCCAAGGACTTTCATAGAGAAAGCGGTCCAATGCAGAAAAAAAATAGGAAATAGGAGGGGCAAGAAATGATTTAGTACCTTATAATATGTAGGCCTATGCCTATGTCTAGACTCAAGCCTGAATCTTGGTAAATTTTCCTAAACACACAATGTACAGTATCTGGATACAAAGGTACTGCATTTAAGGAGGCCTGATTTCAGAGATATAGTTGCTCTCCAATACTGTGCATATCTTGTAACATTTACATAGAATTTTGTGTATCTTGTTATACTGTACTCAAATTGATTCTGATGATGATGGCAAAGGGGTAATTTTATATTTTGTCCCATATTTAGATTCAAGGGAGGATTTGTTCTCTCTCTCTCCTTGTCCTTCATTCCTTTATGGTTTACCTCATTTCCCCACCAGCATTGCTATTTGCAATGACCTTTCATTACCTAGTTTAACTTGGGTGTCACTTCAAGACACTTAGTTTTTATTGGGTCAACCAAGTTTTCGTAAAACCCAAGTGAATAATGTAGGTGTGTAAACATAATTTGTTCATGTACCATATTACTGGCATCAGTAAGAGTTGTTATAAAGGCTAGAGAGAAGTAAAAAATAGTCATGACAGACTGTTTCAAGCATGACCTTTCAAAATTTTCCAGATATCACTATATATTGAATACTAGATGTATGATGTAATATGGTTCTAGTGTACTGATTAACAGTATTTCCCGTTTGTTAAATTTCCATGTTCAGATATTTTTCTGTATTGTTCTTCAGTTCTATTCACTGTTTTCCTCTTTTTCACATTTTGGTACTGTATTCCATTCTGTGGAAGCTGTTTTGCAAGTTCATGTCCTTTTAGGCTTGTCTCTTATAAGTGTGTGGAAATTTTTAAAAATAATAATGCGGTATTCACTATGTGAGGTGTGAGATCGTTTTACCTGCATAGATGACCTGTCTTACCATTCTGTTGATGTAAACATAAATATTGCATATGTCTATATACTGTAATCTAGCAGTACAGTATACTGCACAATGTAGTACACCAGTTTACATTATTTGTAACGTATTCAGAAAATATAAAACATTTAAATGTAACATGCCTCTAACATTTTCTCAGCAATAAGTATTATTATTTTGAGCTTGTAGGCGAGAATCTTTGTGATAATTCAGGAGCAGCAGTGGGAAAGCCAGGAATGTAATAATGGTACAAAGAGAGCTTTAAAATTATAGTTCATTTATAAGCTTTTTAGTGCATTTGTAGAAATTACGGAGTTAATTTTTCTGTTTTACAATGAAAAAGAGAAAAATTAACGGATTTAAAGTTAGTAAACTTGCTAGAGTAGTTTTCTTCTTTATGATAAAATAGTTTGAACACTAGAAAAATTTCTAGGCTTGAAATTGTGCATATTGACAAGAGTTATTACTATAGGAAGAAGTGGTATGATTAATATATATCATGTCTATTAAATATAAGCAACACAAAGGGTTAATAAAGGACAGAACCCACATATTTAACTTTTACTTTATTGCTAACAATCTTAGAGTGAGTGTATGATTTAGCTTTAATTTTAAGGAATGAATAACTGGATAGTAAAGATAAAGACATTTTTTCTAGTGCAATATTGTATGTGATAGCCGTGCAGAATATGCTAGCATGATAGTGTGACTGTGTTGCCAAAAATATATTTCTTGTAGAACAGTAGATAGCATCTTAAGAAATTGTGTGTTCTTTTGGCATTATATTTTCAGGGTTTTGAAGGAATGAACATTTTGATAGATTAGGTTTTTAGATCTTCATGGATTTTCTGTTTCTACATGGCTAATAAATACGTTTGATGTTTAGAACTACTGACTCACTGGCATCCCATAAATTTCCCTTACAATAATTGTTTTTTGTGTGCTTTATTAGGGACTATCCTGAGACAGGGATTGAAGATGACATGGTTGAAAAGAAGCCTAAAGTAACTGCTCAGCTCAGCCAGACTCTGGGTGAAGATCCTGCAAATTATGTTGCTAAGGTGAGTTGATCCTTCAACTATAGATATCTTCACTGAAATTGTTACACAGTTGTGTTTTAGAAATGTTACAGTATAGTTTACATCAACGCTAGAAACACAATTATTCTCACATTAGATATTAATCTCGTCATTTGAGTGATTTGTATAAAATGTTTGTTCTGCTAGTGTTAACATCAAATGTTACACAGTTGTGTTTTAGAAATGTTACAGAATAGTTTACATCAATGCTAGAAACACAATTATTCTCAGATTAGATATGAATCTCGTCATTTGAGTGATTTGTATAAAATGTTTGTTCTGCTAGTGTTAACATCAAATGTCAAATATTTACATACTGAACAAAGAACATGACTGTTCGTAACTAATGACATAACCATATAGTAGGCAGGGAACACTGCATGTGTTGGTAAAATTTTGAAAGACAAAGAATTAGTTGTTCATGTTAAAAGAAACAGTGAAAGGATTTAGAAAAAATTAAATTGGATTTTGTTAGCAGCAGACTTGCTATGGCTGTCCTTGAAGAATACAGTACATTCTACTTATGGTTTATGAATTTTACAACTGATAGCTGAAAAACTTGTCACCTGGTAGTGAATTAGCTTTTAAAATTTGATATCACCGCAATGTCACCAATATTATCTTCATTGTTGTACAAATCCCACTCTCTATGAAAAATGAAGAACTGCTAATGGTATGTGAATTAATGAACTATTTTATTTTTCAAATTTGCATTTAATTTTTCCACAATTCAAATACAGTATCACTAAATTTGTTGTTTGCGCAGTCTGCTATAAGATGAAATAATGTCTCGGTTTTTGCTGGTCAGATCCACAGCAGCATTTTTATTCAGTCTTCATGGGGATTGGGAAGCTTGCCCAAATCATTAACATAATCCACTTTCCTTCCCAAATAGCAGTGACAATAAATTGTCACTAATTTCAAGATCTGCTTTGAAGAAAATAATGTATAATGAAGTGAAGCAAATTTGTGATGTACTTTTGGCACAAAGCTAGGCAGACATCTTAGAGGAAGCATCTGGATCCAGATACAGTATATTTTCTGAAAACCTATTAAGTATTTATGAGACCTACAAATTAAGAAGCATTTATTCTTTTTCTCATCACGTTTTGGTTGCCTTCAGCCAGAAACCTAAGGCTAAAATAATGTCCTGTGGTAAAAACTATAAATACTGTACTGTATTAGAGAAAGACAGTTGATTTTAAAAGTTCCCAGTTATAAGACTTGAAAGGTAGTTTCGGATGCCAGTAACATCCAGTGATTGATCATTTACTTGGTACTTAGGAGCATTCTTACCCAGTACCTCAAATTATTATCATACCAGACCCTTGAGTTAACTTTAACTTTCAGAGAGCTGGTTTGAAAGGTTTGTTCTTAATTATTATATACAAATTTAATAAAATAAACAAAAAATTATGAGAATTTTGACAAAATTTCTTTGCAAGATTTGTTTCCAATGCATTGCTTGCTGTGGCCAATTTGAAGATAAGATGGTAATACAGTACTTTCAACGTGGAGTTCTTTTTTGTATGAAGAACACCATAATCCAACTGTTGTTTTACTGTTGTGTTTTCTTGATTTGTATTCTACAATGCCTGCCATTTACTGATGACAGTGGGTTTTACATATACTGTAATACCAAATCACCATCAGGAACAGTTATATTTTAACTAGTCTTTCTGTGTCATGTTGTTAAGCTTGAGAGACTTTGTTGCTTAGTCTTGGATTTAATTCATCCTCTCTGTTCATCAAAGATGGGAATGATGTTTTCTTCTCAGTATTTCTTGGTGTTGTGTTGAGTTCTCTTTCCCTGTATGTTTTGGGAAAGGTTTTGGCTCTTGTTATACATTTTAGGCCTTACTTCCAGATTTGGCTTACTGAAGTGATTGTTTTTAGTGATGGAGCATTATCAGGTGGCCATTTATTTAATGTTTTATTGTTATTTCATTTATTCTCTCTTCGGTATTTTCATAATCAGTATTATCTTCATATTGCAAAGTAAGGGAACTTCGTATACATTACAAGACTATTTTTTTAGACTCAGTTTTTGTATTATTTTCTTTGGTTTTATTAGATTTTAATGAAAATTTTAATTTTATTTTAATTTGTTATAGTTTTCAAGGTTTTGCCTAGTTGTCATTTACATCTGCAAACTTTTCTTTTAGCTCTGGTTTAGTTTCTTTTATGGTTGTTCTCTTTAGTAGCAATTTTAATTTTGTATCATACATATACAAAATACGTACCTTAGATCCTGCATGACTACAGTTTTAACATTTTGAGCCTTTTTTGCAGGGATTTTAACATTTGTATTTTTCTGTTTTATCCAAAGATTTCTTTTCCACTGGTACACTCTTTCCCGCCACCCTCATTACCTGTTGGGCCATAAAGTTCTTTAGGAAGGTGAGAGGGTCCAACACCCTTAATTCCGTTGGCTTGTGAGCAAGTCGAGGGCCTCCACTCTATCAGGAGACATGAAGGCCTTGAAGAATACCTCCCGTAGCCAGAAGAAGATGGTGTTTTTGGATACCTATTCCTCGTGACATCCCATACAAAAAGGTGCTTACACTCTGGTCGGAGCTGCTTCACCATTTTCAAGTGTTTTTGGATACCCCCTCCTTGTGACATCCAATACTCACAAAAAGGCAATTACACTCTGGTCTGAGTTTCTTTGTCCTTTTCAAGTAAGATTGTAGGGAAAAAACTTGGCACAGCTACATCTTGTCTGGCTCTCCACCAATAAACTCTTTAAGGGAGGGAGTCTAGAAACTCTCAAACCTTGAGTCCAGAACCGAGGGATTTTGTGTCTTTGTCACAAATCTGGGGACAAAGGAGAATGAGTGAGATCATCCTTCTGAGAGCCTGACAGGGAATGATAATCCATGTAACTCTCCACCTCTCTTGGCTGAAGGAAGGATAAGAAGAAAGACCATGTTGAGGGTTAAGATCCCTGTTTGATAACTGGGACAAGGGTCTGTGTAGGGCTGTCCTGAGGCATCACAGTACTAACATCAGATCCTACTTAGGGGCCTTACCTCTCAAGGAGGACACAACTATTTGAATGCCTCATGAGATTTGTGATTTCTGAGAAAGCAGAGCAATTGAGCAAGAATTGCCTGGTAACTCTCTTAACAGTCGAGACAGACAGGCCCTTGTCTTGATGCAGGAAGACCAAGAAGTCCATTACATGCTGAAAAATGGTACTGAATATAGAATAACCCCTTCTGTGATGCCAAATGCAGAAGATAACTGACAGTTCTGCAAGAAAAGCTCTCTCTTGCAAGAGTTGCTGGATAACCTCCACACATGAAGATTCAGTAACTGCAATGTTTGATGATACCTGGTATGTGGTTGCAACAGAAGAGTGGGCCATGTGGGCAGGGTTGTTGGTATGTCTGTCAGGAGCAAAAGGAGGTCTGCGTTCCACTTAGATGCAACCAGTGTCATGGGAAAGACTGGTGTCATGAACACTATGTTGAGTACCTGGTAGAAGAAACTGAACAGGGGAAAGACGTAGATGTCCATGTTGTACCATGGGTGTTGAAATGCATCTAGCATCACTGGCCATGGGTCTGGGACTAGGAAGCAGATGGGAAGCTATTGGTTCAGTCTGGTGACAAACAGATAAATCATCAGATGTCCTCACAAGTTTAAGTCACTCTGCTAATGCCACAAACAGGCACAGAAGGACATGAGAGAGATTCCCATCTCTCTGAGTGCTAAATAAGCTAAGTCAGGTCCTTTAACTCCCCCACCCTTTTTACAGAGGCAAATGCAAAGTCAAAAAGTCTTGAAAATGAGGTAACTGAGGCCTGTGACAGAGGCGCAAAAGGAGCCCTGATAACACTATGGAGGACAAGAGACATATTCAGCTCTAAAGGCCATAACTCCCAAGGTGGACAAGACTGCTCAAAGCTTTTTGTTAGAGATCCAGCCCCTTTAGCTTGAAGACCTAGGACAAGGCTGAGCAAAAGCCTTTTACTTTGGAGACTAGAAAAGCTTGTCTCTATGAAGATGGACAAGTTAGTCTGCAATCTGCTGAACAGAGGTGTCTGGGAAAGATACCCCTTCTACAATACCAGTCACAGAAGATGGCCCACTTTCTTTGATACATGTTCAGGGAGGACAATAAAGGTACCCAGACATCTCTTGCAGTTCTGCAAGAAAAGCTTTTCTGTCGCAGGATATACTGGATAACCTCGACTTGTGATTGACATAGGAAAGTGGGCCATGCAGAAAATGTTGCACCTTAACCAGAAGTCAGCAGATTGGAATATCACCTCTCAGCTTGCAGCCAACGAGGAGCCTCCGTGGTCATCCCTAGATGTTGATGGACATTAATGATCACCTTGCAAAGAAGGTGGAAAGGCTTAAAAGTCCAGATTGTCCCAAGAGTATTGGAAGACATCCTCCAACACCACCTAAGGATCTGAAACTGGAGAATAGAAAACAGGGCATTTTCTGTTTAGCCTATACGTCTATGCTGTCACGTCCGAACATATGAGACTAACGACTGGGATGAATCGACTGCACATACGTGCATGTCTTCACAGACTCGGACGTGCAACAGGACACGGTCTTGAAAGCTTGAATGAAGATCAGAGGGCCTTCTGGAAGAGCATGGAGAGATGGTGACTAATGTCACGGACGTTTGAACATCATGTGAGAAGAGGTCTTCTCACATGAAGTACCTCTTCTCACATGAAGGGCTCCCATCATTCCCTGCTCTTGATGAGTCACGTCCTCGGAACTGTGAAGTTATGTTTGTGGGCATATTAAGAGTCACATTCTTGAATGGACTTGAAAAGTCACGACCATTGAAGAGGGCAAATGGACGTGCATCAGCCCTCAAACATTGGCTGTTGCCTACATGCTTGAATGGCACTGCACAGACATGCTGATGACTGGTTGTCACCGACGGACGTGGTCATGACTTGCATGGCTGTGGACAGAATGTGCACAGCCATGGCCATGAATTGGAAGACTGTGGACATGATTTGGATGGTTGTGGACGTGATTCGGCTCCATTCCAGGTGTCCACTGAAGTTATATCAGTGCTCTTCGCTCAACAGAATGAACGAGGCGGTGAATGGACGGGAAACAGTGCTTCAATGTGGCATGGCCATAGGGCATTCCATTTTCTTCTCAACCTTTCACTCGAGTGAGGTCGATGGTCCGTTCCTGGACACACCATCTTGAAACAACTTCCACAACCCCAGTGCGACAGCCATGTGCCAATACACAGCTGTATAGTACGTCCATGCTGTCACGTCCGAACTTATGAGATGACCGACTGGAATGAACCAACTGCATGTACGTGCAACAAGACACAGTTGTGAAGGCTTGAATGAAAATCAGAGGGCCTTCTGGAAGAGCGTGGAAAGACGGTGACTAATGTCATGGATGTTCGAACATTGAGTTGACAACAGTACTAGGGTGGAAATATGTCCATGGTCATGCAGAATCCCTCACTTACATCAAAGGAAAGTGCATCATTTCTTTGGCTGGACGTCCTTGACGGAAGAAGAACGTCAAACCCGGTCATGTCTGTGGATACAGGCAGTCCCAGGTTATTGGCAATCCAGTTTTTTGGGGCTTGTCTAGTGACGAAAATCAGCAATTTTTGGCGCCGACAGGTGCGAAAAAGCCCTGAAAATTGCAGATTTTTGGTTATCAGCAATTTTCACTTATTGTCATGCCATCAGAATGGAACCCCCGCCGATAACCGAGGACTGCCTGTATCTGAAACTATGGTGACTAAATCACGGACGTGCAAGCATCAAGGCGATAAAGCCTGCGCTAGAAACGTCCCCAAACGTCCAGAATCTCTTACGTCCAGCGAAGAAAGTACATCAACTCTCTGGCTGGAATGTATGCTAGAATCTCCACGGCTGCCTCTATCTTGAGCCATCTGGTGAGAATCGTCGGCTCGGAGTTCTGAAGTAAACTGAGTGTCCTGCTCAAGCCGAACCCCTGGCCAAAGCTGAACACTTGAGACAAGCATCTTCCGAGTCTCAGATTTCCGAAGAAACCAAAGAACTCGGAAGGCGCTACTGAATCACGTACAGGACAAATGTCAATTGCTCCCTCTACTCGATATCCTTAGAAACATGGGCAGGGGAGATACTAGTTCAGTGAACATCCCTGAACTAGTATAGGTGACACAGCTTACCTCTTTAACTTGCCATATATGAGGAAACCGTGCATCTGGTGCTTCGAGTAGCAGGGTCTCTGAGAGAGACCCACAACATGAAGAAGCCCCAGTCCATAGACGAGGGAGAGCGCCGATAGAAGAAGGCGAAGGTGACGATGGTGAAAGGATTCTCTTCTTCAAATTCTACTGTAACCGAAGGGCCTCACCACAATACACGTACATGTGAAGAAACAGCAAAGAATTGCTAAAAACCCCAAACATCTGAGATAGCAGAAGACAGGTTGTACTTCTCTTGAAAGGCCAATTCGATTGGTCGAAACTGTTGGAGGAATCGATTGATGACGTCATAAGAACTAGTCATGACGTCACAATCCCGTCAGTGATGTCACAGGAGCATATGACTCTTACCAAAGCAGAAATTGCTTTGTGTAAGAGTGGGTATAACCATGTATTCTAATAAAATTGTGTGATAATATAAGTTTATTTCATATATATGACACAAGGGCAACCAAAGTGAAGGGCATCAGATGACGAAACATCGGAAGGGAGACGAGAAGCCACAGCAGCAGATGAAGCTACATCAGAGAAGCAGTCCATCTAAGATTAGTACCATGAATGACAATGTAAACTGCACATCTGGAAAAGAAGAACAAAATGGTGTTGCCGACACTGTCCCAGGAGCGGAACAACCCCTAGAAGTCACCACATAGACAGGGCTCCCAGCCTCTGAAAGGAACACACTGCCATCAGATCTGGTTTGGTTCCATGCTTCCACCACAGAACTAACAAGTTGGATGAAGTACATCAATATGTGAAGTGGCAACACTGGGAGAGTGAAGAGAATGTAGTTACCTTTCAGATGTGTGCCCCATCCCTTCTTTGGTATGTCTAAAAACAGAGGCATTTCTGGATGAGAGTTCAAAGGAGGAACTGACAAAAGGTTCTTGTCATCTGTCCACCACACTAGAACCTTCCCTGTCGTCTCGACTTGAGGCACGACAAACTGGCAAGTGGCATTTCAGCTGCCACTGAAGAGAATGTAAGTGGCTCTGCCCATAAGGTTATGAACTTCTCCAAGGACAACAGATAACCAAGGACCACCTGTCAAAGCTGATTGTTCCTGCTAGGCTAGAGACTGTGGTCCAACCTCTCTGAACTTACTTGAGAGTTTGATTGGAAGGCTTTCACTGCTGTGAAATCTATAAGCACCAATTTACTATGATCCCCAACTTGTGGCAAAAGGAGAGGAGGCAGCCTCTGTCCTGGAGCAACTGTATCTCAGAATACTCTAGGACTATCCAATCACCCAGACAAGTAGCAAGCATATACCCCTTAAATGGGCCCAAGCCCAAACCAACGTGAACACCTGTAATTAACCTATAACTAACAGTCTTGTTACCAAGCTCAACAACTGCTTCATAGGAACAAAAGAAGCAGCAAATCATAATGCATGGCCACAAAACCTAATGCTCTTTAAGCAGTAGCCTATGCCTAGAAAAACAATGTGAATGGTTACCAAATTATTAAAAAAATGACTGCAAATGATAAAGCATGACCACAAAAGCCAATGCTTTTGAAGCCACAGCCTTTGCATAACAAAACAATTTGAATGGTTTCCAAATTATTATTTCCTTCATCACTGTACAGGAAAAGTTAAGGATGTAAGCAGGCTAAGAAATCACTAATGCAAGACTGAGGCTAATTCAGCATGTGTGCTGGACCCAGCATAATCATAGCTTACTTGTGTACAAAATGTTGGAGCATAACAACCAGTCTTTCAGTTTCACAAACCTTCCCAGTTAAGAAAAGTATTGATCAGTTCCACATATTGGACAGAAATATTACTTTAAATTTGGAAATATATTGGCCATTTTGATAAATTTTCTTAATGAAAATACAGCCAGGTACATTTCATCCATCTCCTGTACTGTAAGTCTTAAGCACTCCCAGCTATCCTCTCTACCATTTAGTTTGAGAAGAGTTTTTTTTCCCTTTTTTCAATACTTCTTGGATACATCTGTATAATATTCCCTTGAAATTTTTCTCCAACAGGTATCAAATGTAGCAGGGAATGTTGCGGGTAAAGTTGGAAATGTATTTGGTGGCTTGAGCAAAGGAATTGGAGGAATAACGGGTAAATTTGGAGGCGGTGGCTTCTTCTAGATTCTAAGCAACTTCTGCTCCTTACATGGATACATGTGCTTATTCGAAAACTGAATAATTCAAGAAGATTCACCAGAAACTATGCTACCTTGAAGATTTCTTGAACTTGACTCTTCTGCAATGCTTTCCCTAGACGACAATGATTCTGTATTTCTCGTAACTGTGCCATTTCAATTTTTGTAAATGCCTTTTATCTTTGAAATCAACTGATTTTACATATATTATTCTCAGGATGCTGTCAGAATTTATTCAGTGTAATTCACAAGGTTTACAGGAAAAAAGTGACAAAATACATAGTGAATATGTGAATGAAGGGTGCTTTTTAAGCATGAACAATACAGTATGTCATTTTTATTTCCCACATGAATGAAGTCAAGACATAATACATTTTATTTCTAGAATTTGCATGGAATCCATCCTATCATAATTGTGTAACAGAAAAACACAAATATAGCGAATGAAATCCTAAAAGGTTTTGGCATATAAAATATAGTGCCAGAGAGTATCTTAATTTTACACAATAAGTTTATCTGAAACTGTTCTAGGAATAACTAATCTGTTAGACTAAATATTAATTTTATTGCAGTATTTAAAATTCTGAATAATTCTTATGAAAGGAAATATTTAAAGGCAGTAAGAATGAAAGCAGTGGAATATTTACAAGAAATGTTTTGTGAAACGGGAAGAGAAGTAACTGCCTTTTGAGCAACTATATAGCAAAATAATGTAGTGTTCACAATAGATCATAAAGCCTTTCATTTAAATTGTTATATTGTTGATTTATATAAATATTGTATTGCCTTATTGTAAATGTAATTGGTCATAGCATAAGGAAAATACAAGAGCTAAATAAGTTTTATACGATAGAAGTTTAAAATGTACTTGGTCATAGATGCAGGAGGCCTATTCCTTGTAGATGAAAATGTACAAATTCTCATTAAAATATTTCAGCTACTAAAGATATACTATGTATATTTTCTTTAAATAATCAGTTTCCATGTTATTGGTAACTGTCATTATTTTGAAAATCTATTTATAATACCAGTAAAAATGGGCTGCTGATCATTGTAAACTTTAGTTACATACACAAAAATAAGTACAGTATTGTAGTCACAATCTTTAGTGTATAATTTAATATTTGAGTTGCATTATGGTGAGTTATCTTCTTCAACAAATGGCTAAAATCCTTAGCTATTACAAATTTATGTAGATTTACTATGAAATACTACCAAAGCATTTTTCCTGCAGTGTATATCTAGGTTTTACTGTAAATAATTTTTGCATCTCCAAAGTGGTTTATGCCCATTGCAAAATTGACAGAGCTAATATTTTTAGCTAAATATTTACTCCTCTTGCAACTAAGTAATCATAACAACGGCATCTATGCTGCCATCAGTAAGTCTGAAATGTGACACACACTTCAATGTTTACTGCTTGCAGTAGATATATTGAATATACTCATATAAAGAAATGCTTGCCATAAAATATAATACAAGCATGAAAACTACACATACATTTCTTAGGCCTTGTATAACAAACTTGCTAATAAAATCACTGAAATGTGTGTTAAATCAGACTAACACTTGTCTTGTTGACCATTTAATGTGTATTATACAATTTCTTGTTGCCATGGTATTGAAATAAGAGGTAGAAAATTACTAAGTAGCATAGGATCTACTTTTTTATATTAAGATATATATACATGTTAAAACATTTCTCAAATAACGTGTGGATTGCAATTTTGTTTATGGTTCAAGTAGCATATTTATCTTCTCAGTTTCCCATAAGTTTGAGAAATTTACTTAGATATAATATGCACTATGTTGAGTTACAGTGTGAAGATGAAGAAATGTTTTTTTTATGCCATTTTGTTCATGTTATAAAATAAAGTCAGCAAACAGCATTCTTAAAGTTTTGTGCCCTTATTTGATCTTCAGCAAGCTATCAACTGGAAAATAAGTAAATGAATTTGTGTGTGCATAAGCTATCCTTTAACTACACAAACATACTGTACACATGAAATACTATAGCTTACATTACTAATTTTATGCTAAAAACTCATGATTGCCCATGTAGTATATACACATTTTTTCTGAAGATTATGGATTATATTAACTTTTACACAAGATTAATACATATATCTTTATATGCATATATAAAAAGTACAATATCAATACAATGCAATATATATATATATATATATATATATATATATATATATATATATATATATATATATATATATATATATATATATATATATATATATATATATATATATATATATATATATATATATATATATATATATATATATATATATATATATATATATATATATATATATATATATATATATATATATATATATACAGTACACTATACATATAGTACAGGATACACAATTTTAAGGTTTTCCAAATTGAAGAAGTGCTGCATAACAAAGAAATATAATGAACATTAACACAGTACTTGAAGCTTTTGCACACACAAGTCATAAGCTAGCCTATACTAATGTATTAATAAGACATTTCTAAAGAAGTAACCATGTTTGGAGGTAGCAATTTCATGCTGGTAGCTTGGTAACTTATATTATTAACCACATTATAAATATATATACATACATTATATATATATATACACGTGTATGTGTGTATATACATATGTATATGTATATATAATTATATATACATGTGTATATATTTATATATTGTGTGTATATACATTTTTATATATGTGTATTTTTCACTTGGATATTTGATTTTGTAAACTGCTGAAAGGTTTTATTTTTATCCAAGGTCTACTAACCTATGGCAATTTTCTGAGCAAAATGTAACTTTCTGATGAAAACTGGTGAAAATCTGGTAAGAGAAATTAATTAGGGTTAGTACTGCATTGTGCTAACTGAACACACTTAGAACAATTTACAACACGAGCTGGATAAAATTCCAGTTATTAACATAAATGTCAGATGTAAATAACTTAGTTTTTTGCATTCTTCATAATGGAACTTTAATGACCAATATCACTAAAAGACAGTTAATACAGTGTTATACAGATCCATTATTATCGTTTGCACATCACGTTTGTTATGGTTAATCATGCCTGTCATCTTTTGTTCTGGCATTTCATGATCATGACAAAAACTGAGATGTACTAGTGTACTTGTGAGGAAAGACTAAGTCTTGAATAATGATCTGCCTGTCAGTGAGGCCTTTTGTTTTGTTACAAAATCCATGGGTTATACCCTTCTAAAATGGACAGCTGTTTATAGGTAATTTTGAAAATGGAATGCTGTAAATGTAAATGAAACTTCTTTTGCATTAACAAAAATTCCCAGTTAGACTAATGTTCTGTTTAATCTAAATTTGTGTGTTTATCATTCATCAGCCTTCTCCTAAAAACCATTTTTGTTACAGAAGTTTCATTACAGATACTGCACTTTACAAGCACCATAGTTTGTAAAGAAATTAATACAGAAAAGTTCTTGCCCAAAAGAGGATTATAACAAATGGTATGTTTATATTACCTATAATAATTAGTATTTAATTGACTTATGTTTCAGCTTTCGTTCACTTACGTTTAAAAACTATAGTATTTCAGCATTTATTTATATCAGTGGTGGACTTACTTTATAAAGGTATGCATTAAGAAATTTTGCTGCATCTCCTCTTCATTTGGAAAAAGGATTTTATGGTCAATGGAACTTCAAGAAATATTTAGTATGGTATAACATGTGGACATTATTCTCTTATTAATAACACAATTACTGTGATAAGTACTATGAAATTTTCTCTGCACATCAGGGTATTTTAATTCAGAAGTCCCTTCTAGTAGTTTTTCAATGAACTGTAGTTAATTTTTGCTGAAATACTTAAATATTTCAAGCTTTTTTTGATAAGCACTGTAAGTATAATTTGCTAAACAATAATTGAGTAATGCAGGAATACATGACAAATTTGTTCAACTTTCATCAATGAAAATGTCTACATAATTGCTATAAGATTGTTGTCATACTATACCTAAGATACTATAAAATTGTTGTCATACTATACCTAAGTAACAAGAATGGGGTACTGCCATGATAAGTTTTGAAAATCTTACTCTATTAACTGCCACGAATTTTCCATAAGTTTTGAAAATCTTACTCTAAGTTGTTTGCTTATGTGGTACTAATAGTATTTACATTTACTTAAAATGAACAGCACTAACTTTGTTTTAAAAAAAAAAATTCTCTTATGCAATGTTGTTCTGGTTAATACTCTGAACAAACTATATTATATTAAACTGACACATATGCAGACTGAAGTGTATGAAAATGACAACAGGAAATAAAATTTTATTGCAGCAGTTTTAAATAGTACTGCTTTATTATAACAATTCAGTTTAGAACTTACGTATGACACGATATATCAGCAAGTTTAAAAGAATGTACTTTATAAAATAAGAAAATAAAATTAAAATATTGTTCCGATATTAAAATTGAAGTGTTGCAGTTCAGTGGGAACGAACTGTTAACTGCAGTCATACTTTATTTTTATCAAATATTTGAATAATATTTTTCTTATTTAAAAAAGAACTGTGCATTGCTGTAATGTTTTAAACTGGTGAACTTCCTCAAAATAACTTCTTACAATTTTCTCTATGTGTGTCCAACTACATTTCTCTTTTATACTTTATATTCAGCAGTTAATATGCTGTAATACGCTGTACATATTTATTCATATGATAAATGCAATATGAAACAAAGCCTTTAATAGACTCCAGTAATGAGCTACTATTTTTATGCCTCTTGGATTAATTTGCACCTTTAAAAATCATTGGGAAAAACAAGATATAAAGTTTATTCAGAAAGTAACTTAGTGAGATTTTTTTCATGTTACTGCTCATAATTCTTTTTAGTAACTGCTGTAGATCATGCTATATAATAGGTTCAGAATGCATAATACTAATACTACTATTAATAATAATACAATACTAATTACTCTACTTCCTCTGATTTACATGATGCCTTAACAGAAATTTCCGGCTAGCTCTTGGTGAAGTTCTTTATTATTTGCTGTTTCAATCCTTCATGTTATCCAACGTGATAATTCAAGGCTGTTCATATCCACGTGATGCGAGTGAAAATGTGTTTTGATATAATGTTCAACATTCAACATAAGAAAAACATTTTCTAATTAAGCATGTGGCAGAAACTAAATCTGTTTATGAATGAAACTGTGGATGAACCTAAGATTTAAACAGTAAAGACCAGCTAAAGAGGACCGAGTTCATCCAATTATTTATATAAGAGTGCATGACCCTTGTTGAATTTACAACACAAGGCTGAATTCAAGGTCTGTGATCATGTCCCAATTCCTAGATCTCTTGCGACAGTCTTCTTTAAACCTGTTATTGCAATAACAAAATAACCATGGGATAGCATTGTTTTAGTATTTGTGTTATTGTGAAATTATTTTAAATGTTGACTATAGAAATAAATAAAATAAAAAAAGATGTAGTTTTTCTCCCCAAGACTTCATGCACCTTGGTGCTGGGCGAGAGGCTTCAGAGAGCAGCTATTTAGAGCCCACTCATTAGCGTAGCTCTTGAGTCATTGCTCTAGCTACATTAGCTAAACTAAATTTTTACCTCTTATTTTTTTTTTTATCAGGACCAACTACTAAACAACACAAGCTCAGCCTTGAATACACTTCTGATCACTAACAATATAAGGAAAGATGAGGTTGGATAACTTTCCTCCTCACCCACAGAATTCCAGTAAATAGTTGACATGGTAAAGCCAGATGGACTGGCAACACTGAAGGCACTGAGGGTAAGGTGTACATCTAGAAAGTTCTCCTTGGGTGGTCACCAACTAAGACTGAACCATGTTCATTCCCTGATGGTTCCTTTGGTGGGTGGAGGACTATACTTAACAAAATCTGTCATACTGCATACTATGCAAAATAACTTTTTACCCAAAGGCCGAGAAGAACCCTAAAAGGGTTCAGAGGTCTGGTTAAACAAATCATTTACAACTAACTAACTACCCAAAGGCAATCAACAAACAATGACAAAGGATATAGATATTGATACCCCTCCCCTACAAAAAAAATGAAACATCCAGTATATGTACTCCAACACCATAACAAGAACAAAACAAAGACAAGAAACTTGAAGGCTAATCCAAATAATCCTTTTATTTTGACCATATAGTTTCATTTCTTCTAAACAACTTACTAACCTAGACTAACTAGATCAATAGGTTTCTAAGGGCAAAAAAGAAATAAACCATTGGATGAGGCAACAAATAAAGTTCAGTTACCTATTTTCCAGAATATCAATAAAATACTGTAGAAAGAACCACAGTAATGGTCACTACCCAATGTATGCCAAATGACATCAAAGGGATGGCAATTTAGCCTCACTCGGAAGAGGAAGGACACAGGCGCAAAAAAAAAAAAATTCTAGAATCATTAGAATTAAAATATAACATTTATAATCTAAAACTATATAAAATTCACAGAAAAAACAATAAAGCAATAAAAAATGCAAAAATCAAATTCACCACACAAAATCTACCAGAACAAATGAAAATCCCTTGGTCAAAATAGAAAAGTAGGCCCATCTGTAATTAACCCACACCAGTGCAAGTCATGCTCAAAATCTGGAAATATGTTCTATGTTCAAGAAATGTATTATACATTAAGAGGTATGTTCAGTTTGCAGAAGATTGTACAAACTAACCTTGCACCACAGCAATTGCATCTGTGGATTTCTCACATCATTAAAAGTCCCAAGAATGTTCCCCTTACATAAAATGCAGAATTAAAGCTTATGATTGTATGTACAGGCAAGGCAGCATAAGAAGCTAAACTGTGAGTTTAAAGAATGAAGGCTACTTGATCCAATGAAAAATCCGTCTTACAAAACTGCTAAGAACAAGGTTTTCCTAAGTTCCACTATTACAGACAAAATACAAAAACATTCAGCAAAAACCAATAGCACAACAGACTCAAATGCATGATGCCCCATCAAATATGGAAGAACAAAAGGAAGTCAGCCATAACATAGACAAACTTGAAATAAACCATAATAGTAATTGACAACTGTACTCCCGCTCAAACATCAGAAAAATATTAACAAGAACATAACAGATCATTCTGTCAAGCCTAGAATACAACAATGTTAAACCTCATACTAACATAAAATAAAAAACACATTGATGAAATTCAACTTCCTCCAGCTGGAAAGGAAGAATGCCAATACAGAAAACACTACCAAAACCTTAACTGTAAAAATGTATTACAAGGAAGAAATTAATATCACCAGTTATAGGAGTCGTAGCAAAACTCCAAAATGAATAGAACAAATGAATAGGTATAACTAAAATGTTGCTGTAATGTGTTTCATGGAAACACACCAAAATGAAAAATTTAGCAAAATAATATTTAATTATAATACAAAATTTCATCAAAAGCAAATACAAAACTGAAAGTAACTTACATTTTATATGTATTAACCTTTTGACATACAGTATTACCAAGTCATATGTACCTATTATAAATGAAACCTTAGCAAAATTAAATTACAAGAAAATAAAAGTAAAACTCTTCAAAATGGAGATTTCACATGAAAACAAAACTGAAGTAAACAAAAGAAAAAAATAAATACCAAACAGTCAAACAATCAAGTCCTTAGGTCTTAACATTTGACACACTGGCTCTCTTTTATGGAAGATTACTATTGAAGTGTGGCACCTGTGGTGGGGGTTGGGGAAACCAGGCTGATGTTGGGGAGCAGACAGTCAACATTAATGTTGCTATATAAAGCAATCATATTATAGTTTTGATTGACTTGATGAAATTCAGGCTATCAATCCAAGGACTGAAAGACTTTTGGCCATTTAGTGCTTAAAATAGTGAAAAGAGGGAATTCGAATGGATGGACAGCAAGATAAAGAGATCCAGAATATAAAGGATCTAAGGGTGGAGCTAAGAGAAAACCCCACAGTTGCACTATGAAGTAATAGTTAGAGGGGCTGGAATGCAAGATTGAAGAAAGAGGAAATAGAGATAAAGTACAAGGCTTAAAATGTGAGTACAGCTAGGACCCAAAGAGCTGCAGCAAGCACCCTTTAGTAATGCCTAAAATGCACCACCTGAGGTGCACTGAAGACGCTATCCCCCTATAGGGAATGGTATTACAGTATTTGACAACGTAAGTCAAATACAGTACATATATGGATCAAAATTTGATTCAATAATTAAACAAGTAAAACATGCGTCGAAGTTTCTTCGGTACAGTCGAGTTTTCTGTACAGCATATAATGCTGTATGAAACTCTCAGCCACTGCCCACGAAACTTTCAGCTAAAGCCTGATGGTTGCCTGTGTTGTTTTCACCTATAGCAGTGCCAGATGTGCGATCATGGCTAAATTTAACCTTAAATAAAATAAAAATTACTGAGGCTAGAGGGCTGCAATTTAATATGTTTGATGATTGGAGGGTGGATGATCAACATACCAATTTGCAGCCCTCTAGCCTCAGTAGTTTTTAATATCTGAGGGCGGACATAAAAAGTGCGGACGGCCAGGCAAATAGCCATCTCAATAGTTTTCTTTTAAAGAAAACTAAAATGCTTTTAAATCAACTCCAAATCTGTAACTAAAAATTGAAAGAAGTGAACCCCCACTGTATGTATTGTGATCTATTAACTAAGCAATGGGCAATAAAAATACAAAACTTTTACTCTTTTATCATTTGTTAAAAAAAAATATGCATACACCCCTGAACTTCATAACAGCACACAACAGAACATATAAGAAATAAAGGTCCACACTAGGCAATTTATATTGGAGGTTACAAATCCCTATCAGGTGCAGACTTTGCCACAATTTCCTTTAATACAACTTGTCAATTCTCTTTACTTAAAAATGGTTCTATTTTTCACTGAGTGCAATAAATTCAGCACTTCACACTGGTAAAAATATTCAGCCACAATTATCTACTTTCAGTGACTTGAGAAGCATTGTTGAAACCCTTCAGAACTATTTTACTATAAATCCTTCTGCATAGCAAATTAATTTTACATTCGACAAGTTTTATGATGCTGGTGTAAATGGTGAAACAAGCCAGCTCGCTGCCCTTGAAAGAACAAAGGGAAATGTGAAAGTCAGATCAAATGTAAACATCCCAGTCAGTGGTTTATTTAACATTCCTAAAATCCATCATTTTTCATAAATGGCAGAATTTATGGAATAATGTACCTGATAACAAATTGATGATCGAACCCATAACTGAGTTAGGGCATTCTTCAAGCCAAAAAAGAACCCCATGCTAAAGTAACTCTGTCTCATCTTCAAATTGGTCTCAGTCACGTGACTCATAGCTACTTCATGAATAGCCCATGTGACTCAACCCCTGTATGTGGAGGATGCAGGTCAGCACTAACAGTTACACATGTGTGACAGTCCAAGCTTTGACCAAAAGTAAAATATGGAAATTTGTTCTGAATTTATTTTCAGTTTACCCAATTATCAATTATTTTAGAGAACATAAAGTTAGTAGATAAAATTTAAATTCTATTATTACAACAAACCCTTTGAGCCATCCCTATGAAGAGTTAAGTATCTTGACTCAGTGGTCAGTTTAAACTACTGTACTTAATAATAATAATAATAATAATGAGGTGACCTTCACTGATGGCTGTAGCACTGAATGTAATAACTGTTTCTAAGGGATTTTATTTGTATAGGGTCTTCTCTATACTTCTTATAACCCATGTATTAGATTTTCCTAATATACCAGCTACATGCACAGAGAAGATTATACAAATTAAAAGCTGTAGAAAGAGCAATAATATTCAGTACTAACAAATTGCTGCATAAGCTGCATTCAATTTGTTTAGTTTTTTCAATCTGTCTTATGGTTCGTTTTCCACAATTACTGTATTTTGAAGTAACTCTCCTATACTTGTTATTCAATCAAAATGGAGAGGCACCATTCTCTCTTTGGTGACCATGCTTTAAATAAAAGCATACACTGCATAAAAGTTGCAAATTAACTATGATCTTTATGGAGAAGTCTTGAGCCGGTAATGAATTATAGTGTGCCATCCAGAGGTTTTTCATCATCAAGGAGTTCTTAGGGTACATTGTTTCTAGGCCACATTCTGCTCAGGCTCTACTGGGCATGACCATGCCAAAAGACAAGAGTAGACTGATCTATAACAGTGAATCTGGCTCCTTCTATAAAAGGAGGTTGACTGGGGGCAAGATTTTTGCTGGCCACAGATTGAGCAAGATTAAAATCTCATTTGCTGACTGGCTGGTGAAATTCTCTCGTATGCCAATTTTTAGCTTTAGTGGTTACACTGCTGCAACATCAATGAACAGTGCAAACAGTTTTAGCTTTTTACCTCTGATTACTCACCCACTGGTATTTCCCAGCAAATATTTTCACTTGTAGAGAAGCAGCTATCGACTTCTTGACTGCATTGGTGTTGTTCACACCTGGGAATGCTTATCCCATTGTCTCACTTGGTGTTAGCCATCATCGGGTGTGGGTTTTGGTGGATCCTGGTTGAGACAGTGTCTTCACAAAAATAAAAAAATAGATATCAACTCCACAGGAATCAAGTTCATGTTAAAGACTTAACTTCATGTGACCAAAAAGCCAAACTATGCAGTTTAACTTCAGAAAGACAAGAATGAAGCACAGAGTTTCTCTTACACTGTTTACTGCCCAATATATCAGCCAAAAAAGCTAGCTCTTTCTTTGAATTTAATGACAGAACTAGTTTAAGAAAAGGATGCACTGCTGAGTTATCAAAAAATAATGTGAAAGTAGACCATTTATGCCTGTACTCCTAACACAGCAGAGCAGTTTCTCTGCAAATTCCTCCTAACTTCCTGTCGGCAGGAATGGACATTATGTGCCATTACTTCAATATGTATGAGAGAGGCCAAGTCACTGAGAGAGGGTGCAAAGTCAAAAAAGATGGTGCTTTTACTTAGCTGTGCTGCCATGCTGCACATGGCAACTAATGATCTCCCCAACCTCTTGTCTCCCTTAGATGTAAGGATCTTCAGGTCTTGGATTCTCTTGACCTATTCTTGTATTTAAACAGCATTACAAGTTCTCAGAGATGACTTTTACAATAACCAAGGTGGCAATGTTTAACAGCAACACATCGTCGTCTTCAAGACAAATGGCTACATTAGTTAGACTGATCCAATGTCTAGGAGAACAGTCACTCTTCTTGTGTCTGAGGAACACCAGATGATGTGGGTCTGAAGACATTCTAGACCACAAATGAGGGCTCAATATGACTGAAGGGTTTGTGGTGAAATAAAAAATGGTTATCATTGATCATTCATAAACTTCAAAGCTTATCAATTGCAGTTTTACAAAAATTAGAATTTTCTAGTACAGTTAGCTCTCAGTATCTACTACTAATTAGTATCCAAAAGCTTGCAGACAGTAAAATTGTGATTACAAAACATATTTTCCAAGTAAGAATACATGAAGAATCAATGTAATTGGACTGTACTAACAATTTCATCAATCTAAATGCATTTTTCTTTACCCAGAAACAAATAACTTTATTAGAAAAGTTTAAAACAAACTTACCTTGACAAATGTGGTGAGTGAGAAGCCATCAGCAGGTTAGCCTAGATGGCTTGTAGGTGTTGGTAGTAATGGTGGTGGAAGAGGAGGACTGTACCAACAATTTCATCAGTATATTATATCTAAATGCACTTTTCTTTACCCAGAAACAAATGTAACTTCATTAGAAAAGTTTAAAACAAACTTACCTGGACAAATGTGATGGTGAGTGAGAAGCCATCAGCAGTTAGCCTAGATGGCTTGTAGGTGTTGGTAGTAATGGTGGTGGAGGAGGACGACACCAGTTAGTTTTGTACAGTTGCCACTTTCACAACTCCATGGTCTTTTTCAAGAATCATTTAATCATCACAAGAGATTATCATCTTAATTTCATTAACGTTATGCTTTTGAAGGATAAGATGGGATGATGAACAAGATTATTGATGATTACTTCCTATTTGAAGCCAATTCCTGAGTAACAACATCAGGGAGAAATGAATCCAATCCCATGATTTATCACATAATCCACAGAAAGAAATCTTGCGAGTAAGACTCTCGTGCACAATCATATGATTCGATTTTCTCATAAATACCATAACTATGGTTTTGATGTCAAGCCTGTAGTTTGGGTCTTGATGTCAGTGGTTCATGTGTTGATTGGTAAATTTCTTTCCGAGTTTTTAATATAATCATAAATTTTTGTGGCCTTACTGCCAGAATGTCCCTCCCTTTTTCAATAACATCATCATGATTGTTGAATTAGTTGTTTGCTCCTTTAATGTTTTGCTTCTCCTTCCCTTTCCTTCTAAAACTGCAACAAGTCTCGAGTCAAGAGACACCAACGTGTTTAACAACACCATTAATGCCAATCGTCTGGCATGAACTAAAACTTCCTTCTTAAGTTCCAACTCCTCCATAGAAAATCCAAGAAATTCCATAAAAACTTCAAGAGCACAGTTTCCTCCAGGATGATGTACTTCACCAATTATGTAAATTGCCTGTTTAAGGTTAAAGCTGTTCTCCATCTTCTGTATCAGGGTTTAAAGTTACTCCTGCAACATCCAATGTCAACAAAATTCTGATGTACTTGACCTTAAAACCTCCATGATCCCTGGATCCACTGGCTGGAGCAATGATAATTTACTTTGGGGAAGAAATAAACAAAACAGTGGTATGTGGTTATAGAAGGCTGTAGGGCTGGAAAGCTATCATTTAATAGCAAAGCCTGAGGTCATTGTTCAATTCTTGGCAATACTGTAGTAGCAACATTCATCCTCCAAGCTAAGGGTAATGTAGTAATCCTAGATAACATGCATTCATCAGGCTTTTCTCACTATTCTAGAAGTAGAGAGGTAGGCTTATGAATAATCAGATTCATGCCTATGAAGACGGTGATGCACTGCTTTGAAGTTTGGCTTTCTCCCCTCATTTTCCAAGAGGATATGTTCTTTGAAAATTCTGGTAAAAATATCGAGAAGTTGCACCCAAACTGAAAAACTACTCTGACTGGTATCCATACTTCTTAGTGTAGTACTTAATCATTACGAAATCATTCAGTGCTGGTTTATTGGCAAATGCAGCCTCCTTATTAAATTTCACACTGTGGAAACCATGCAGACTCCTGAATTAAAAACAAACAACCAATGCTTGCAGTAAAAAGTTTAGCATTAGAATTATCCTTAACCACAGTTTTATTTAATTTAGTCTTTATTAGAAAGTTACCCAAACTCAATAGATGCCTTGTGGATTTTGTTTATGCATCCAGTTCCTAAGCATCTCATCCATTCTATAAAGAGCAAGATCCCACACAGTGTGCAACTTCTTGGCTAACAAAGATGAACCTTGGGTGATGCCTGGCTCAATATTGTTTTAGCCATACAAATCATTTGCAGTGTCAATTCAGAAAAGCCAGTATCCCTCACAAAATCTGCCATGTGCTGCCCATTGTTATAATGACAGATTACGTCTATTTTACCTTCCACTGACATCACCTTAAGCCTTTTTACAAAATTAGAGCCTGAAGTAGAATGCTTGGCAGACTTTGCATGCTACGGTATCACGAATCAATGCATAAAATTACTTAAAACAAACTCTGGTTCTCAACATTTGCTATCAGCTGCTGGTGAAAGCCAAACATCACGCACATACAACAGCAGAATATTTCAATATTTTAGTTTTTAAAAGTGATACCACTTTATTTTTGCCACAATTTTCATTCTGGATAATGCTGGCTGACAATATTTTGCAACTGCAAATTTTCTGGGTATCAGTGCATTTACACTGCACCAAATTCATGGTTATCAAATGATAGTGGCTGCAATTTGGAAAATGGTATTACATTCCAGTGGAAGAAAGGAATGATTAAATGCAATCATAAATCACATAATATTTATTAACAATGAGTGTAGCTGGTACAATTTTTATCTCATTGGTGGTTTGACTCATCTTACACTAATAAAACCATGTTCAGATATCAAAATGAAATTCTTTGTTTGTCTCTGCATTTGTCAGAAACATGAGTTTCAATGATGAAAACTCAAATCATACAAGGATAATTATTCTTCAGCCTCAAGATGATGCACAAGCTGACAATGAATAGCCTCATATTCTGACTAAATTAAGTCTATTGTTGCATTAAATGTTTGGCACTGGCATCATGCAATCAACAAAAATATATTAAATTTAATCACACAAGTGTAAAGTTGCTCCCAAAAGATGTGCTAACTTGAAATATCCCCAAGTCATGATAGTGAAACTGCAAACAATCACTAAGGTGCCCTGCTTTACTAAAGTCAAGGAGACATAACAGGAATGAAAGCAATGTCATGGATCATATGTAGATAGCTTATGCCAGATATGATTAAGACAAATTCAAATTAAGGAAGAAATTTAAATGAAAAACTAAATTTAAAAGGCTGTAAGAGTATGGACTATTATAAAAAATCTAACTAGGTTGCCACATTACTGGCAAATTATAGCTTCCCATGGGTAAACAAGGCAAGATTTTGAGTGTATAAAACTGCTGCTTCTCTTGCAATGGAAACTTGGGCACTTACAAAACACAAAAACATGAGATTCTAAAAAGGTGCAACTAAGATATCAAATGCACTGAGTGATTGCCAAAATTCATTCTTTATTTTTGTCATCTCATTACCCTCTACAACCAAAATAAATGACGAAGAAACTAATAACAATAATTATGTAGATATTAAACTTAAGAGATAAAAATCACAGATAACATTCTGCAGATTCTGAGAAAAGTTGTAAACAGTATGTGGTGCCAATCTTGTGGCTGCTCAACAAACTAATGGTGGCTGATTCAAAATCAAGCCGAACCACAGGAGTTCCTGGACCACAGAATGCTGGTTTTAAGAGGTTCAACTGTTCGCCCGCATGTGTGTGTATACTGTATACAGTATATATATACATATATTGGGTGGGCGGTGCCCATGCATTTTTCGAATATGTGAACCTCCCTCTAAAGATGATATTATTACTGGAAGAATGAGTAGGCACTGTCAGGTGACATCTGGCAACCAACTCCTCTCTCCCTGAGAGGGGTAGAAGTTCCCAGTAGCTGCCGGTCAATTATAGTGGATTATTTACAAATTTTTTTGTCCGCATGGACTTGTGAGTTTGCTGTTATTTAGCCCCTATTTAGTGCTTTTTTTCTTATAATGAGCCGCAATAAGCTCTTGTCAAGTGAGAAAATAAGTCAGATAATTGCTCTGCACAAGGTGAAAACTGCAACTAAGGATATTGCCCATGTTGTGGGCGTTAGTGAGCCATCTTTGAACTTTTTTACCCACCGCTGCACAGTTCGCTCACTAAATGCCCACAACATCAACAATATCCTTAGTTGCAATTTCCACCTTATGCAGAGCGATTATCTGACTTATTTTCTCATTTGACACTAGCTTATTGCAGCTTATTATAAGAAGAAGAAGAAGAAGGAGAGAAAAAAAAAAGCACTAACTAGGGGCTAAATAACAGCAAACTCAAGAGTCCATGCAGACAAAAAAATTTGGTAAATAATCCACTATAATTGACTGGCAGGTACTGGGAACTTCTACCCCTCTCAGGGAGAGAGTAGTGGGTTGCCAGATGTCGCCTGACTGTGCCTACTCATTCTTCCGGTAATATCATCATCTTCAGAGGGAGGTTTGCATATTTGGAAAATTGTGTAGGCGCTGCCCACCCAACATGCCGAGACTGTGTGTGTGTGTGTGTGTGTGTGTGTGTATGTATGCATATATATATATATATATATATATATATATATATATATATATATATATATATATATATATATATATATATATATATATACAGGCAGTCCCCTGGTTATCGGGCGGGGTTCCGTTTCTGAGGGTGTGATGATAACCAAAAATGCCGCTAACCGAAAAAATCGGCAATTTCGGCAATTTTTGGGGTTACGGCGCCCGATAAGCAGAAATCAGCGATTTTGGTGCCGAAAATTGCCAATTTTCATCGCTAGACAAGCCCCATAAAACCGGATCACTGTTAACCAAGCCCGCTGTTAACCGGGGACCGCCTGTATAATATATATATATAAATATATATATATATAATATATATATATAATATATATAATATATATATATATAATATATATACAGAATGTATATATATGTGTATGTATATATATTTATTATATATGTTAGTTATGTATTTGTTCAACCAGACCTCTCACTTATATGTGTTAGTGTTAGTTGTAAATGATTTGTTTAATAGATATATCACTTATAAAGTATGTGTATATATAATATATATATATATATATATATATATATATATATATATATATATATATATATATATATATATATATATATATATATATATATATATATATTCCTAAAGATGCAATTAATCAACTGTCTTATCAAAATGTAAAAATCATTAAAATAAAATTATAAAAAATCCAAGACAAATGGAACTTAGAATAAATAAACTACTAAAATACGACAAAATTCATAATACAAATGGAAATATTCATAGCTAAACCTAACAAATATAAAGTAAGAAGTAAAGGTTCAGAAACAAAGAGGTCAAGTGTGTTTACACAAAAAAAGGTACTGTAAAATCCAGCTCATATATTGCACACCACACAGATAAAGATATCACACCTGAATTAAGGTCACAAGGAAGTAATGCCTCTCCATCACCAGTGACCCAACCGTAAACAGATTTGTAAAAACAAATTTTAACCTACTTTGAGAAAAACTGTTTAACCATTTCTTGGAGCTTTTTTCAAATCATATAGCTAATATGCTCAAGGTGAGATAATCTGATGTACTTTATGTCTTTGTTGGTAGCAATGTAATTTGGTCTAGAATAAAATTATAACTTCATAAATTTCTTACAATTTCGTAAAAGAAAAACACAAGGTAGGAGTTACTGATAAAATAAATTTGAGAGGTAAACCATGCCTTGATGAAAAAAGTTTAGAATCTGAACTGATACTGTGAGCTCTATCTATCATAGTACTAAATGAATTATTCATACAGTATAGCTGTGGTGAAAAATTGAAGTAATTTAATTCCCAAAATGTACTGTATACAGTACATTCTTTTCCTATAAACTGAAGTTTCAAGTGTATCTTTATTCCTATAAATCTGAACATCCAAATATAACTTTTCATGCTGTTCTGTTTCACAAGTGAATGTACTAACGGGGTGATGAGAATTAAAATTTTAATTAAACAATTCCACATATGAAACTTTCTTAAAAACAAGGAAAGCATCATCCACATACTTAAAGTGCAATGGTGGTTTCAAAGCTATAAAGTATTCAGATAACCAAATCTTTTCATAAAAGCCCATAACACAATCTGCATATCAAGGCCTAAGATAATTTCCTATTGCAACTGCCTACTTGACTGTACAGCATACAGTATAACTTACCTTCAAAAGTAAAAATACTATTGACAGTACTGTACTTAATTCGAATAATTTTCTCAAGTCAGCTTTTCGAGTCCAAATGCTACGTGGTTTTCACAAGTATTATTAAAAACTAAATTGTTCTTTTAATTGGGTGTCTGTAAAATGGAAATTACATCAAAATTAGCTATTAAAACATTTTGGTCAAAATCAAAAGAAGGGAATTCTATGAAAAATTCAAAAGAAAAGCAATGTTAATCTAATTAAAGTGAAACTACTACTGTAATTTTGACAAATGCAACCAAAAATACCAACTGAACAAATTCATAAATAAAATTTCAGCAAAGTCTGACAATCTCAGTGTAATGGAAACAATTCACCAGACAAAAAAAGCAGACGCAGCTGGCTAACGAATATTCAGGGAACCAGTAGCACAAGTACAGAACTAATCGTTGACTACCACTTTTCTTTTGCTTATTATAACAGGTATCTCTAGAATCTCACAGACATGATACTGGGCTAAAAGCAAAGGAAGGATGAATCATTACATCTGAAGGGTTACATGGAGTTACTCATGTTTTGTATCAATTTTGCACAATATTAAGACAGGAAACCTTTTAATCAGTAAAATGAAGCAAAACCTTGCCCAATGTAGTCATTAGTAATATAATAAATATTTATGGTTTTACAATCACACTGATATTTCTAGTCATTTTATTTGCTAAGCTATTGGCATAATTTAAGAAATTGAGCAAACAATTCTCTTCAGGTGGCTACCTAGACACAATTTCCAAATGAATTATATCTGTTACATTATCACCCCCTGGGCAAATAAAGCTACGCAGTTTAGAATTCCCTCTCATTCCATCTTCAATTCCTTGATACTAACAAAAGGTTGATGGTTAATGAGTAATTTTTAAATGATATGGCAGTTTACCCAAATTTCAAAGAAAATCATTTATTTTAACAGTTGGCTCATTTCAGTAAGGTATCCACAGTGGCTGCAGTTACATCTGACTTGATCAGTAGATATGTTATATTTTGTACAAAACTGTGTTGAACCAATGACTGTTTAAAGTTAGACCTATGAAATGGTGGTTATATGATGTAAAAATTAAGTGTCTCACGAGCTCTCAGCCATCTATTAAGAAAATAGAGAAAAGTTATCAATATCAACTGAGCTGCTACAAATCTGTAAGCAGGAAAATAACTGCTGGCTCAATTGTGCAAAAGTATCTTTAACTTCATCTTGAGGGAATTGTTACTCATTGCCTACAGTGCATACATCAATATTGTGCTAGAGCAATTAAAAATTCACTACCACTATATCTTACAAATTAGTCAACAAAGCTATAAATACAATACTAACACACAAAACTTCCATATTTTTACTTATATTCTTAGCAAATGTTTGTGCAATGCATTTTTTGAATGACTAGATCAAATCTATCACGCTGGAACACTAGAGAAAATACTTATATGTACACACAACTACAAAACTATAAAAAAAGCTATTTTGACATTAATATAATCAGAAACACAGAAAAAGGGAGCATGAGGAAGAAGCTGTAAGCCACAAAAGACAAAAATCAAATAAATGTCCAAGTGAATGCTCAATATAAACATTAGGCATATTACAATGTCACATCACCCAAACTATTTTTTTACATACTTAGCAAGTGAAACCATTGTTAACATTCCACCAGAACATTTCAACTACTACTACTACTACTAATACATGATAATAATAACAATAATAATAATAATAATAATAATAATAATAATAATAATAATAATAATAATAATAATAATAATAATAATGATGAGGTCTAAAGGACCTATGTTTGTTTTTACATATGTTCAGGAAAATTCACTTGCACTGGGTAATTTCCTAGTGGACTTACCCTAAATATTTGATTTCCATATAATGACAAACCAACTATTTTGACATGTCTAAATGTCTGACACCAAACTTGGGAGTCTTTTACCATAAACAAATAAACTGATTAAAACTCAGAATTTCTATGGGCATAAAATGATAATATTTTTTCTGTTGGTACAATCAGTGTAATGAATCAAGATGCTAGTATGACAGCTGGATCTTTTTTCTTGCTTTTCCAAGGGAGTTTGTTGCTTTGGTAATCCTGAGCTCAAAGCACCTTAAGTTAGTGAGGTCATACCATCTGTTACTAAAGCAGCTTCCCTCTTAATATAAGGTTCTCTCCTACTTGCCAGTAATCTGATTACTCCTGCTCCTAAGGCTATTTTGAGAGAGGCTTCAGTTATCCTTAGTCTTCACTTCGCTAATAAGATCATTTTACATTTTCTATGAATTTTCCAAATCCATGTCATCTTTCCTTATAAAGAAAAAGTTATAGCAGACTGTAAGCATATCTAATACCCTAATCTTGTATCTACTTCAAGGACTTACAAATGTTCCAGAGAAGTCAAAGCATTAATGCAGAGGTTTATCAAAATCTACACCCTGATATCCATAGAATGGTTATAAGGGAGCATTCTGACTTCATAACTGATTATTTACATTTGAAAAGATATAATGTAGCTCACATTCATCCCACTGACTTCTTAGCAAACTTTTCTCTAAGGCTCCTAATCCGCCTACTCTTCACCTTCCAGACCCTGTACAGTATCGTCCATTACTGTACATTCGTTGTTTGTAAGATGTATGCTGTTTTATTTTGCTGAAAGCCCTATGATGCCTCTAGCTCTAACTGTAACTGTGCAACAGCCTTCAGAAGTTGCACACTCACTCTTCTTGCCTCTGTTTTTGCAAAGAAAGAGTGACCTGATCAGTCATTCTCCTTTCCTTTTGCCATTTTTCTACCACAAACTAGAACATTATCCTAACTTACTAAATTCTCACTTCACTTGAGACTTCTGGGGAACTTCTTTAGCTTTCCCCTCTGAGCCATCCTTTATCATTGGCACTACAATCTAGGGTTTTCTTTCTTTAACTCTCAATTCTAATCTTGAGAAAATGGGTGAAAATGATAAAACTTGGTCTGGCCAAGTTTACTGCCCACAAGTTACAGATTGTCCTGAAGCAACCCCATCAAATACATATCTTACATTTGTGTTCTCAATATTCTCCAGTTTCAAAAGTATTTTGGCCAACAAACAAAAGTAAGGCCATCTCCCAACACTTAATTTCTAGACTCTGGTGTGTCTCAATCATCTTTCTCACTTGTTATGAACCCGTAGTGCCATTACCAGCTCTGTTCACTGCTTCACCAGTGTTCACCTGTGAAGTATGTCATGAATGGTCACTTGATGCACGATTTCATTATAAAATAAGAGAACATACACATCAACATGGTAAAGGAAGGCTGCTGCTGACATATCTGCTTAATCTTCTTTGGAGTCTTCACCCTCCTGGTTGACAATGTGCTCTGCCCACTGCCCTCCATGGCCCTTCCACAACTACCTTGCCCACTGACTAGCCTACATAATTACTCCCACTCTGCTAGTCACCTGTCCAGCAGATGTGGCTGTGACTAATGATTACTCATGCATGACTAATTTGAAGGAAATATTTTTTTCATCAATTAGTGACTTCTTGCAAATACAGAAAAGAGAGATGCAATGGTTGCACCCCTTCCAGTTACCAAGACTAACAACAACTGCTACAATGGTAATAAGTGCTTTACTACCCTGACCACTTCTCCAGCTGTACCAAGACTTGAAGACATCCCAAATCCTCGGCCAAATCGCAGAAGATTCCCCACCTCCAACACCAGTCACTGTACGGATAAGAAATTCATTCCCATTCCTTGAGGACTGTTGTGCCTAGCCAGATTCTTCCTTGTTAGAGGTTGCACTTTGACAAAAAAAAGCACGCCAGCAAACATCAAGACCATGCCTATCACAACTTCAAGATGTCCTCTTCCAGCAATGACACACCAGTTTGATCATTCCCAGGTTGAGAAAATTACAAAGATTGTGAGTATAGATATAATACCAATAGTAGTGACTGCAATCTGTCTTCATGCTAGAGGATCAGTAGCAGTTCCTCTCAACCTAAGGACAGAACTTTAAACATGTTACTGCCTTCAACCTTTAGGATGCAAGAATAACAGGGCACTAGCAGTTTGCACTGGGATTCTTTGGGGGAAGAGAGATTCTACACCAGACTCTGACATTACTACAGGTCACCTCCTAAGGAGATGCAAACAACCAACACTCTCCTTTGAGAAGGGCCCTTGTCTATGAGGAGGTTGTTGTGCATCATCTTCCTCTCATTATTTTCCTCCAGTGACATGCCTTTGTCAGCAGGTTCTCCGATGTCTGAGGAGGAAGAGGAGGTAGTTTTCATTCCTGGAGACTGGAGGAAGCCAGCTGACCTTCAACCCTCTACAGTGAGGACTCAAGCCCCCATCTAAAAGACCAGCTACAGTGAAGACGTCCACTAAGCAAGGGTCACGTCATGTTTGTTGAGGGATCAGGAGAGAGAGATCCATAGTCCTGCAAGCTGGAGCTTTCTTTTCAGAAATTCAAAATAATGTTTGTGACACCTTTAAGATGCAGAGACTGCAAAAAGCAAGAAGAAATTCAGAGCCACAGAATTCATAAACACCTGAAATCAAGATGTACCAGGCAACTGAGAATTTGCCCTGCCACTGACCATTAACTCTCTTGGATATTGTCCCCCTCATAACTCATCTCCATACTTCATTAGCAAAGCCTTCAGAAAATGTAGAAGTCCTGAGATATCAACTCCTAAATCTATGGTAGATACTAATTCTTTTCCAATCTGAATGACATACTGATACAATTGTCTTGCTTCACATCTCATGGATTTAATCTTACTATGAACAAACATCTGAGCTACCAGAGCCACGGCTCTGCCTGATGTCAATCCTGAAGTGCTCTTCTAAACCCAAAAAGCAAATAAAAAGGCTGCATTTGAGACTACCTTACCAATTCTCCCTGTCAGACAAAAGACCATTAAATCTGGAGAAAATTCAAGTAACAAAAATATGGCTCTAAGGATTGCTCTCTCTAATAATGCCCTCCTTTGGAATTCTGTTTCCATTTTCCAGATTCTTATAATCATCTATCTTTCCAAAAGCAGCTCTGTCATTCCTTCAGTTAAACCCAATGCTTTTTCTCTCACTTCCCTCCTTTTTGCAGTTTCCTTCTGGCCCGCCCCAGATACGGCATTACATTGTCTGACCCTGGACCTTTGCTTGGAAAGCACATAAAATAAGTGGTCTTTTTTACAAACACCTCAACATTTCAATACTTATAACATACTTTCTACATACTTGATAATAATGCTATACTCATCAGCTCTACCTCCTAAAATTTAAAGACTCAATAGTAGTACTCTGGATATAAAACTGGAAGGGTGTGAATTCAAATTTCATTTGGCACACATGAAAATTAATTTGGAATTAACACTGAACTAAAAGCTAATGCATTCAATACACTCAAAACATAAGGGGAATAGCAGTGCACATTTACACATGGAAGACAGTTTATCCATAAGATATTTTCATGAAAAGCTGTGCGAGTTGATAAAGGAGAAAAGCAGTTGTCTTACGTAGACCTAGAGAATCCCGATGACAGAACAGATAAGAAGATACAATGAGGAGGATACTAAGCTGGTATGGTATATAAAGTACTTTGCTCAGAGCAGTTATTAGTTTTTATAATGAAAGTGAAGTTTGCATTACCATATGAAGAAACAAAAGTGAATGGTTTGGTGCAAGAGTGTGAGTTATGCCTTCTAGCCAATTAGAATACTTATATGGAAGGAGTAATAAGAAATGTTCAAGATATAAGAGCGAGAAATGTTCCAGATATAAGAGCAAACTTATGGAATAAAGAAAAGGATCAAAGGGGGAGTAAGGCGCAACTGATGTATGCTAATGAAGCAGTGTTGGTTAGTATTGGTGTAGACAAAATACAAGGACTGCACATTTTTAAGTATACAAAGAGGAAGATTTTCAAAGTAAAAAATAAATGACTGGAAGAATGGTGAAAGACTAAGTGGCTGATTTGTATAGACTCTTAAATGAATGATTCTTACAGGTACTTGAGAATCAACGTAATAGATAAAAGAAAGATTAAGAAACAAGTTACTGAATCTCTGCAAGACAGAAATGTTGGAATGTATGAATGTACTGTTTTGCCAGTTCCACTATGTAGCAGTGAGATGTTGATGGAGGGGGCAAATGAAAGAAAAAAAAGGTATAAGCTATCACAATGCAATGCTTGCAAAATACATGTGAAGAACAGCTTAGAGAAAATGTATATACCAGATAATGATGACCAGGAGAAAAATGGATCACAGCACTGTCAAGTGGTATGGTCCCATGGAAAGAATGGAGGGCAGTAGGTTGGTGAAGAAAGGGCATAATTTAGCTGTTGAGAAGTAAGAGTTGGCTGGATGGTGTGGAAAGTGACAGAATAGAAGGACCTAAATATGTTAAAGCATGAGAGTGAGTGCAAGACAGGCAAGTGGTGCCAGGTGTCGTGTGAGAGTGGTCGATAATCTGCTTTCTTGCACAGGGGTTCACCCTTGCTTCTGCAGTTGAAGGACAAAAAATGGTAATGCTTGTTTTTTATCTCTCTCTCTGAAGCCTACTGGGAATGTGTACATGTGTCGAATGTTTTCACTCATTACCAGTTCAGATTTGCGTAAACTTTACCATATGCTGCAGTGTAATTAAATAAAAAAAATAAAGAAATCTAACAATTTCTTCTCATGGCTGTCGTCCTGATATTCAAACTACATACCAACAGAAAATATATTTCATACTTGCAAAGTTTGCACATTCATTCCTATATCAACTGCCTTTTTCTTGTATGATTCTATTACAGTCTTGGAATCTGATTATGTACTCTTGTATTTAACCATCACAAGCATGAGAAAACTTTGAACATGATATGCATTTCTGAGAGAAATTGAATACAGTATAAAATATTCACAGCACAAAAATTAAAACGATAAACACAAAAATAAAAGCTAAATAGCAAAAATAATAATGGCAAATATACACAAGCACTATTCATCTAATGAGAAGTAGGAAGTTTACTTGCACATTTACAATCTTCAACTTAATCACAAATATTCAAACCCTGAAATCACAAATTTAAAAAGTATATTTTCACACTTCTAGGAAAGGAATCTCATTTCAACATATCTAGTAGCTGTATATTTTTTAATACAACAATCTTTTGAGTAAATATACAAGTATTTTTAATTACAGTCAAGGTTATCAGATATTTTGATAGTTGTTATTATTATAAATACAAGTTTCATACAAAATCCTTATATAAAAATAAAAATACTGTAGTTAAATTTCAACTAATTATGTTGTTTTCACAACAATAGCTCAAACCTTAAAATGAATACCATCACCATAAAACTATCCCATTTTGTTAAAAACTACCCCATTACACTGTAGGTCCAGGCAACCTTGCTTTTAATATAGCCAAATATAACAAATAATATTGTATCAAGAGTGATTCAAAACTGATGGAAGTGCTGTAATGTATAAAATTACTGTGCATTCTGTTATCTACAATTCTCCTAAAATACAAAGAACTCGATACTCCAACTACAAAGTAGACTCAATTTAGTGTCCAACTTTACACAGTATCTACCTACCAAAGTTCAACACATCACACAGTAAGGTATGTTACCCAATTTTCAACACAGCAAGTGACTATACCTTATACAGCCCAATGTGTTCTGTGGAAGCCATCAGCTGAAATATATGAGAAAAATCAGTGCTGATATATCAGGAGTACAGTATATGCAAAAATTTTTCAAATCCTGTAATGGAGCACTAAACCTGTTTACTAGTTTATAAGCATAAAACAGGCGAGTGCTCAATTAATGATGAATACTCCTGACAATTTTAGAAATAGTGAAATAATGGACATGGTGGTAAGATTTGGAAATCAAATAGATTGCAACTGCATTCCAAAATGAGACTATACATTTTGTCTAGTATGATCTGTATTACTAAACAGACATAGTATGATAATGAAACTACATCTAAAAGATTTTGCAAAATGAGAATAAAGCTTTAAGATGAATATTAAGAATCCCATGGCAGGATAGTTAGAAATGATGCTTCAAGGGAAATTAGGAAAGAGCCATATATAAAGAAGACAATGATGAAAGGGAGATGGAGATGGCTTGAAATTTGGAAATACCCTTTTAACAAGCCCTGGGTGAATAGTACATGATACAGTGTCAGCTGGGCTCCTGTGGGTACCAGAAGTAGTAGAAGACCCAGACCTACTTTGATGTGAAGACGAGAGGAAATTTGTGAAGATTAAACACAAGAAAGAAATGTGATGGAATTTCACAGAGCCTCTTTGTGTTATGTGTTGGACATATAATGAAAATACAGTGAGAAACCTATTACTATTCAAACAACTAAAAACAAGCTAATTTCTAAATGAATTGCCTAACAAGACCACAGAATTGTATAAAATCATGATTATCAAACTTTCTACAACTCTACCACACTTTGAAAAGCAACTGAAAAAGTGGGACTCATTCCATATAATTAAATAAAGCACTCTCCTGAAGTATGGGAGAGCACCCCTTAATAAGGCTAATACAAATGAGCATTCCCCAGTCTGATAATGAGGACTGAAATTGAAATTCTGCAGGAGTTTATGGATAATGATAAATGTTCTGGATAATGACTGATAACCTGCAATAAACAATGGGTGCTAAGGAGTTCAAAGGTACCATCAAAGAGTGGAAATCCTTTGGCAATAGAATCTATGGAACTATTAGTAGTGAATGAAATCCAATTTTCTTTCTCCATTTTTCTGTATTTCACTTTGGTAGTCTCTAAACTAGAGGACTCTGAGATATATGGATGTTCCGGGGAAGTGACCAATAGTGCATTTGTTGAAACAAGACCCTCTTTCATGTAAGTAGGCTACATGTACAGTGCTAACAGTAACGGCTGCTTCCAATTTATTCAATTTAAATAGTGTATTCAATCTTTCTCCTAATTACTTTTTCTGTTACTGTGTTCTTTCATGAATGGAAATAAAGGGTCACTGACTGGGATTCTTTCATTGGAAAAGAATACACTAATACCAAGTTAAAGATTTCGATGAAGTCTTTGGCCAGTAATTGAAATGTGGTGTGGGTTGTCCTAAGGGTACTGCTGTATTCCTTAATTAAGGAGTCATTATTTTAGCTTCTAGGCAGTGTTCTGCTCACACTACTTAGCACAGTCATGACGAAAGACAAGAATAGGTTAGCTTATCATGGTGAGTACTACTGCTTATACTGTATACAGGTTAGCAAGGGCTGGATGTTTGCTGACCACTAATTGGCTGAGGAAAGAATGTTGCTTTTAGACTGGCCAGTAAATCAAAATGGTAAATTTAAATTAAATTGTATTTTTCATAGCTGACAAACCTGTGGTCTTAACATTAGGATAAATCTTCTGGCACCAGCTGGAAACAGGTAAACATAAAAACAAGGGTTGCTAATGCAAGGAATTGGTGGCATCTGGCATGGAGGTAAGATGGGAAATGGTAAGTGACTTTATTTCAACCCTGTGACGTCTCAATTTTCTTCTTACTGCAGTTGTGAGAGGTCGTTTCTTTCTCTCCTTCCTCTCCATAGCCGGTTGTTTTTGCCTTTGCCTGTGTTTCTTTGTTGTTGTGTTCAGTGTTTGTTTAGTGTGCAGATGTTTTAGTTTATATCATGCAATCCCAAAACCAGCTAAAAGTTACCATAAGCCTCAGAGACAATGTCCTGGTATGGGCGCCTATCCTTGCTTGTGTTATATGGCTTCCTTGGAGACTGACCCACATTCTACTTTTAGCATGTGCAGATCAAATGATTCTAATATAATTAACCCTTGCCCTGTGTGTCATTCTTGGCCTCCTGTGCAGTGGAAGAGATTTGCCATGAACAAGCAGCACAAGAGAAAGTCGGAGGTGCCATCTTGGGGATTTTCTCCCCCTTCGATGGATGTTTCTCAGGTTCCCCACTGTTCTGCTTCTCCCCTTGCTTCTACTTCCTTTTCAGGTTTGTCTCCTTCCTTTTCTTCCATTGATTTGTCTTTGAAAGTTTTGGGAGAAGGTTCTCTGAATATATCTCATGCTGCCCCATCTCTCTTGGGGATGGAGGGGGAATGTTTCCCCTCCCAGAGGGGCAGGGGCAGCGCCATCTTTTTCCTCTGTTTCAGGCTCAGATGCGCATAGATGTCAGTTGTTTGGGGTTTGTTAGGCCTACCAGGGCTACCAACCTTAGATGGCTGCTTGTTCCTTTTCATGTCTTCACACATCCCAGTGTCAGCCGCCATGTCAGTTCCCAGCCCTCCCGGCCTTCATTCTACTGGGTCTGTACTACACCTTCTTGTGAGATGTCATTGGTTCTCTCAACACACCATCCTGGGTCACCTCCCGTTCAACCTATGGTTGCTCCCACAGCTCACATACAAAGTTTGTCTGCTTCCATGATGTCACAGCCTAGTTCTTCTATGACATCATCTGTGGCTGCACTGTCTGCTTCCTCTTGTTCAGACTGTGCTAAACACTGTCGACTCGGCCCTTCAAGTGAAATATGGCTGTATTCTTAAGAGGAGATGGCATAGATCTCCTTCATCTTCGTCATCTGCCCCTCCTGTTTGTTCCTGCATCAAACATTGGAGGATTATGGACTTTGTTGCAGCTCCGCTCAGAGTACCCTGACTTTACTAGTATAGTTCTTGCCCATGAATAATCAATTCATGGATAATAGGGGCACCTGATGTTGGTGGGCAAGAGGAATGTTTTTGGGTGGTTCCTCCAGCTGTATTATGGGTGCCTTTAGCAATGAAAGGCTCCTCAGGTCCTGGGCCTTTCTGTTCCCTACTATTACATTCCTTGCATTGTCAATGTGGTACAATATCTCACAACTCATTTTTTAGTACCTTTATGAGAGTGGCAGATCCTTTTGGCCAGTTTCATGGTGGTCATTCCAACTTAGAGTTAAGACATCCATGGACTGGACACTTGAGCTAGTATACCACATTAGTTTGTTTCAGGGGATCTCTCAATGGTGGGGCTTGGTTGTTTTTTATGATTGAGTTTCTGGTGCAGCTATTTTCGTAGTATATAATGAGGTCTAACCATGTGATGACACTTCCTGTAGAGACACTGTCGGCAATGACGTTCTTTACGGCAAGCTCATCCTCTGATTACCTGGAATGCATCCTCACCTTACAAAATAGTTTGGTGTTTGTCTGGAGATCAGGTTTTTGTTGTTCATTGTTGTGCCACTGATCCAAAGCAATATTATTTCTTTATTACCTTGTCTCCTAGAATACTCATTATTTATCAGCATTTGTGAAATGCGATCTAATTCCTTGTGGATGACCTCCCAAAAACAGCACGTAAAGCTCTGCTAACACAGGCTTTGATGGCAGTTTTCTTTTATCTTGAAGGGAATATATTACTGCTTATAAACTGTGTATAAACCTATCTGTTTATATGCAACAACAGTCTGGCCAATTATGGAGGCTGAACTGGCAACTTAAAGACGTTCTGCTATTATTATTACAGGCTATATAGTATAACAATAATATATGTATGCCCATGTGCAAACTTAGTCTAGCATCAGTTTTTGTGAATCATTAAAATTTTCAAAATCTGAATATTTTGGTGAAATTAGTTATGAAGCTCTTCCCTATCATTAAATTTTAATTTTACCATGGAACGGCATTACACAGTGCAAGTTAACTTGTTTACAACCAAAGGGGTACTTTTATGTGTGTATTTTTACTTTAAAAAAGGGGATAAAACAAATATCAAATATTGCCCTCTGATTCAAAACCAAGCATAAATATCCAATAAATAACAGTGCCCTAAAAGGGGTTTTATATCTATGAAAAGTATCACAGGATGAAATAGATGAAGAAAAAGCAATTCACAGCAGTATAACTCTTGATCACGAAAAGCCAGAAGAGAGCTCACAGTGGGATAAAAAGATCTATAGGAGCATCAAATAGGAGAGAATACCATTTGGGAACAGCATTGATCAAAGGGAGAGTAGTAACATTGCCTCCATCAAATGCAATGTCAAAGCGGGAGGCAGCAGTAGGAAATTGTTATGAGTTGCAAATGCAGTAAAAAATAAAAGATACCACAAAATAAGGTTACAATTTCATTGTAATTTTGACTCAATGAATTGAAAATTATCCCTGTAAAAACAAAGGCTGAAAACAGAAATGGATAATGAGGTAAATTGTTAATGTATTATGAAGCTACAGCTTCAAAAAGATATAAAAAATCAGCAGTCCCCAAGGGCTAAGAATGAAGAACATAACTAAGTTACTGAAAAAGCAATTCAACTGACATTGACAATATGGAAGCAAATGATATCACCAACAGAAAGGAAAACAAAAAATAAAGCACAAATTCAACAGCCACCAAAACAACTCCTCAGAATATAGCAGCAATATGAAATAATGAATAACTGAACAAATAAAAATAAATGGAAAATTACAAAAACTCATAAAAGAATACGACCTAGTTAGATCACTGAGTATGGCCTTTCAAGTTTTCAGTCAAGTTCTTGCAAAATGATAAGACTGGACAGCACCTGTACAGAATAAGACTATTTGTGATTAATGTATTCATTATGAAACCCAAACACTTTAACTGAAATAACTTGTATAGGCAAAGGCACAAATGCAGCATCAATGTGACTAGAATTCACACACCAACATCACTTACCTAAGAGGACACAAATTAACCAATATAGAAAACAATGACAAGTAAATCCTGACTTCTACAAAAGAAAGTAAAAAAAAATTAAGTCAAGGAAAAAAAAAAAAAAAAATGCAGAAACCAAACTACCAGGTTGGGCTGTTGAGAGGATGATTAGAAAAATCCTGTTTTAAATGTGGCTGAAAACTGGAGTACAACAAAGTTGAAGATGTTCAACTTAAGGAAGACAAAGGATATGGATAAGACATAAAAGCAAAGACACAATGCTCTTGGGGACCAAAGGGTCATTGCAAACTGACAGCCTGCCCTATGCAATGCAGAGCACACACTACTCCCACATGGTGACAAGAGAGAGAAAACTATACCATTATCATCTTAACACTGAAATACTCATCAAAAGCAGATATCTATTTCTCACTCTGCCTCGCTTAGAGTGATGTGCAGAAATAAAGGAATCTGGTTTGTCATTCACATAAATACTTTTCCAAAAACCCTACGGTATAAGTTTTTTGAAAGGGAAAGTGAAGTTAGTTTCCTCACTCACCTTCCTTATTTGTAGTACAATAATGTCAGTGTCATTTCAATATTTTATAGGATTACTAATAAACAATTATCCCATCTCCTCAACCTCCGAACCATTATTGTTATAATTTTCTTACCTGTATAATATACAGGACAGTGTTTGAAGGTATTATGATTATTGGATGTTAAGATATAAAGCTGAGCTGACAAGCTGTTCAGTTTGTAAACATACTGCAGTTGATTACCTTGAATTTATTTGTACAGTCTTTCCCTTCCTGTTATGTCAAAGTTATCGATGTCAACTTTTTGAGGTCATTAATTTTCATATAATGTCATAGTAATTTTTTTCACGTAATGTCATAGTAATTTTCAAGTCTTTTTGGTACGTCAACTTAATATGTGGTGTAAATTTTGTTTAAAAGTGATACATAATCCTTTGGAAATATTTTAATATTTTTTTATAGTGGTACTCACAAGATTGCAATTTTTAAACTTTTATAAACTTCAAATTAAGATATGCAATATAATGACAATGACTGTCATATTTCTTATCTATAGATTCACCAGAATGTTACTGACATGAATAAAGTGGTACCAGAATGTTACTGACATGAATAAAATGTTCACCAGAATGTTACTGACATGAATAAAGTGAATACCAATAATGATGTCATGTTATTGCTAGCATCAACAATTATTACGATTCTGTAGTGCAGTTCAACTTAACCAATAACTTGAAATGCTTATAGATAAATTTCAAGGATATTATTATTACAAATTCAAAAATCCTCGACTGTTTACAGGTTTACTCACCCAATGTCAGAAGAATATCTCGAGACTGAAAATATAATAAGAGATTCTATTACTATTAAAATTTCTACAATCTAAAACAACAGTACATTAATACAAAACATATTTACTATAAAATGCTTCATAATAAAACAATCCATCCATTCCCAACCCTTAAAAATGCTTGGCAAACTCCAATTGTGTATCCTAATGATATTTAATCTTTTTTAACACCTTTTTAATCACCCTCCTTGCCCTAGCACACAGCATGCAGTAATGAATGTTCTCTGCAGCACTCCCTTTCTCCTTTGCGTAATGTTTACTATCTTCTTTCTCAATTTACCATCTGCTCTCTTCCCATTTGGCTATCAAACTTGAATTTCACTCTGCTCTAATATTCAGGTATATCTTTTGAAGAGTAATTTTCCCTTAGATCTGAATACAAAGCCTAAATCTTGGACTGATTTCTTTCCCTGCTGTAGTAAATATGTATACATATCCCGTCTTGTGTATGCAGCTATATAACTAAACCACCCATTTTGACTAAACCATCCATTATGGTATAACTCCACGAAATCTATGCCATGTCTAAGGCATATTTCTGTGTTCCTTATATAGTTTTTCTGACTCTTCATTTGTTCCTATTAGGTTCTTCCCTCCCTGCTGTCCCAACCTATTTTAACTGTGATTTTCTCCATTTTCAATTCACACTGTAGAACAAATCTTCTCTGAGCTCTCCAAGTCTAGAAGTAACTACAGTACTTTATAACAATTATTTACCACGTACTTCAGAGTATAAAGGTATGGGGCAAACATATCTGAAGCTATACATATACCCAAGGCACTAAATAAACAATAAAAAGAACAGAAAATCCTTTAAACAGTTTCTTAATTTGGGTAGTTTACAGTTTACCGGGGCAACCGCGCAACAACCAAATCCCTCCACATAGGTAAGTAGTTTGACCTCGATCCGACCATACGCCCCCAAGCGACCTCACGCAACCCTGAGCGGCCCGAACGCATTCATTCTAGCACAGAATTCAAACTGTTAACATGGTGTCTTCCCATCTTTTGAACAGTGATACAATGAAAAACCTGTACCGCTCATATTTTTCGATGTATTACATAAAAAAAAGGTATCTCTCTAATGCTGAATGTCCGTTCAAAGCTTTTCTAGAACTTATTAAATGGACATATCCATTATCTAAAGTGGAGTCAACGCCGAGGAAAATGCATTCTTATTCCGGTGACACTCCAAACACACGGGATGTCATGGTACAAACGGAACAGCCAGTGCCCGTCGTCCAAAACAAAAGAAGAAGAATCGACTTGCCACAATGGTCCGACAATTCTGATTTCGAATAAGGTATGTGTGTTTTTTATATATATAATATAAGGTGGGTATGGTAGGATTCTCTTGGTTAGGATAGTAAATCATCGATAACTAAAGGTTAGGGGTAAAATTTCATCCCCTGTAACCCCTGTGGCAAGTGCGCACAGCGCAAAATTACCGCTTGCCAGAACATACGTGCTTGCCAAGAATCTTTCAAAATGCAGATAAGGCATGAAGCACCGTTCCACCACGCCGAAACTGAAATCAGAAATGTGCAAAAAAAGACCGCTAAAATTTTGTGATAAACATCAGTTTTCATCTCATCGCCATTTTTGTTGTGTTCCCCTCCACCAATTTTCTTGTCAGAGCTTACTGCCATCTAGTGGTGGGTTCTGACTAGAAAACTGGCCGAAGATAGGGTTGCCCCGGTAAACTGTAGCCACTGCCTTAATTCAATACTCAAGTAAACTGAAAGTATACATACTGAATTTTGAAGATTTGAAGAAAATTATTACAACACAATTAACAATGCACTTTTTTTTGCCCTAAACAGGGCTAAATTCCCAAGTTAGATTAATTTCCTCAGCTAAATTCAATGCACATGAAAAACTATAAACTTACAGAAAATGAAGTGACTCAAAATCACAGAATCACTCTTTTTTACCTGCTCAGTTGAACTTCCTTTGAAGACATAGCAAGTGAAGTGAGATGATATGGTACAGCTTGTGTCCCTGCAAATAATTGCAGATCTTCAATGAGAATGTAATTTTAAAAATCAATTTCTTAAATACATATCCATTGCTTTAAAACAAGCTAATTTATGCACAGCAAGAACTCCCAAACATCTTTCCCCTGAAGACGAAAAAGGGAGAGCAACTGAGGATAGTAGGTTGGTATTCATGTGGAATGTCCACGATCCTGGAGGTTAACTAATTATTCTTTGTATACGATAATCTAGATATGAAAAAACCATGGGATCCTGATGAGGGCAAATCTGTTAAGGTAATATGTTTGTATTTTACCTTAACTGTTCCCTAGGGTAAAAATGTTATTTTCTTAATAAAATTAAGTTTCATATATTATTAACAAGTAATTATATAGCTATACTTTCCACTCGTGCGGCAGCTCAAATTTTAAAATCAGCGGTAGCGCTCCGATTGTTTAGTGTCGGTGACCAGTCCCGCCCACTAACGGGAATACTAGGAACAACTTACCAGAAAACCTCATTCTGTTTCTGCCCTTATGTCCGTTACAGGAGAGGAGGGTGGGCTCTGATTCGGTAATTACCTGGTAAGTATATATGAAACTCAATTTTATTATGAAAACAACATTTTCATATAAGTATCTTACCAAGTAATTACATAGCTGAATCCCACATTGACAGGTGGTGGGATACATGGACATATTCCATTCCAAAACACTAAGATAAGTAATGAATTTGAAATAGAAAAAAGCTGCTAGCATTGGAAAACAATGCTTGTTGTTTCCTTATCAATTATGAGAGCCACTGCATGAGAACACTGCCTCTGGTTGGTGTCCATCTTGACTTGTAGTAGTGGGGCAGTATAGCGCTTGGCACCAAAGCTAGTGGGTGGATGTCAAGAAAGTCTATTTATCCAAAAGCCCATCGCCACCAAAATCAGTAACTTCTCTCCTCACTACGTTCTGCCCTTACACTTTTTCAGTTCTCTACAAAGGAAAGTGTATTAAGAAAATGTTCTAAATCAATTCTTTACTGACAATTGTTTTGAAGTACATAAGTACCATCACAAAAAACATACCTCAATTCCTTATCAAACATTACTTGAGACTTGCTGACATGTATTCACCACTGAAAACATCGGTTCAGTAGCAAACACAATATTTATGTATACAGTAATACACTACTTGGTAAAGAAGAGTTAATCAATTGACTGAAAAATTGCTGGAACGAAACATGATAACTTGAATCAGATCTTAATAACAAAACAATAAAATACTGATCCTGAAAGCTTTAGGCTTGAAGGCTACTTGAAATCAGTGATAATATTTCACCGAAATCCGGTTATCCAACCAGCAAATAATAAACAAAGCTGCTACAGACACCTGATGTTTACACAGAGCGCAGCAGAAAGAGAATGAGGCTGTCTGCTAAATTGTTCCTAGTATTCCCATTGGTGGGAGGGACTGGTCACCTACATTAAACAATCAGAGCGCAACTGCAGATTTTAAAATTTAAGCTGCCACACGAGTAGAAAGTATAGCTATGTAATTACTTGGTAAGCTACTTATACAAAAAACCTTTCAGCCCCTAGTGGTCAGTTTAATACAGACTGGTTAACAATTCATGATATCCAGAGTGTCAGCAAGAAGCAGTAAGCAAACATGTTTAGATAATATATTTCAAAAATATGTATATGTATTTCTAGAGAGGTACTTTTTATATATACATACAAAAAGAAAGGCAATACATATTCTTTCCACTCCAAGACTTACCTAACATGCATTCCAACTATGGAAAGTTTTCCAATGTTTTTATTTTCTCCATAATTGTTCTTTTTGTTTATTTACATAGCATTAGATTTCTTTTCTTAGAACTTTTTGTTTTTCTATTTATGATTTACCTTTCTTATTTTCATCTCTTCTCTCTCTCTCTCTCTCTCTCTCAATCACTGTCTGTGATTACCTCAAGCAGTTATTTCCCATTTTCTCAACACAAATACTTTTCTTAAAATATATTTCCTTTTCTTTATTCACTTTGGGATCTTTATAATAATTTGATTGTACAATGACTGAAATTTCATATATAACAGTTAATAAATTTGATACTGTATATATAAATAACTTTGGTTATTTCAATAACTATGCATCAGGCTATGATTCCATTAAGGCATTTGCAATGTATTTGCAGTAAGGCTTAAAAATGGACAGCTCAGCAAAGTTGCAATTGTAGCCCTTCTTGTAGTCAAGGCTTTTGGTTTACAGAGCTCCAACCTGTATCATTATACAACAGAACTTATAAACTAATTACATAACAATTAAAAATAACTGAAAAACCATGACATGGTAAGCAGAAATTGACAGTAACCCCAAAAGATTAATGAAGAATGGAAATCCCAGTTAACTCGAGCTGTTAATCAGCTAACATGAGACTTGGTTAACAACCATGAATCATAAAGGACCTTACATGCTTGTGTCAACCTAGTAGGCCTAGTTATTCTTCTATATCTTCTTCAGTGGTTTAGGTGTCTGGAAATTTGCATAAGTCACTAAGGCTTTACAGTATCTGGTTAGTGGTTAAAAAATTACAATACACAAATAGTTACAATAAGCTGTTTAAAAGTTTCTGCCCAATAAAATAATCTAAGAACAAAATTCAAAGTACATCCAATTGTCCTCTAGTGAATTCAGTAGTTTCTATTAGACAGCCCATGCACATCTAATAAAATATCTAATTCCAAATCAAATATTTAGGCTACAATATTCTTTAATTATCTATCATGAAAAGTGGAGAAAAATATTCAATTGGTAAATCAGCCTTCTTATAATCTTATTTAGGCAGCCACCTTTAGAAAACTAAATGTCACTCAAGAACTAATCAACAACTATTTCTGAGCAAGATCCGAGAAATTATCAAATGGAAAGCTATCTTTTGACTTACCCAGCGATATAGGCAAAATATTCTGGCATGTCATTTCTTCTGCCACACGAAGATATTTCTGTATAGCTATGACTGAGAATCATCTGGAAAAGAGAAATGATGATTTAGTACAGTATTTAAATTTATTCTTTGAAAGCAAAAGCCAATGGGACATAAAACTTAATACACTTACACCTTGACTTGATGGGCTTCAAATCATCAGATTGTGTTTCTAATTTTCGTAAGTCTGGTAAAATAAAAAATACAGGGAATAACCCAGTAAGTATCCTAGGCTTTAGTGGAAGCTGAAGAGAGTGCAATTATGAAACACTATAAATACTCTCTCTCTCTCTCTCTCACCTACCATCACTGACATTTATTTAATCAAAAAGTGTTGTACTTAAAATTGACCATATATTTTTTTAAGTCTGTATGTGGACATGTTTATATGTACATGTACAGTATGCATCATGTTAAGAAAAACTACAAACTTGCTGTGTTTTTCATCTCTCTCTCTCTTTCTCAATTTTTCAGTCTGTATGTGTGCACATGTATATATCATGTTGAGAGAAAAAAAAAACATACTAGGCAACTCTCTCTGACTCATAGTGCAAGGTTACAAACCAGCCACATTACAATAGCAAAAGGCCCTGTCACTAAGGACATCACATTTTCCAGGAGTACAAGTGGTTACAGGAGTCTTCCTTCCCCAGCTCACATAACTGACAAGGATGCTTACATTTCCAGTAAAGAAATCAACATCAGTCATGATATCTGGACAATATCCTCACCTAAGGAGCAAGTCTCCAAATAAAAGACCAAAGCTTGCAGTCTCATGGGACCAAATCACAAATATAAGATAATTTGCATTCTAGATATACAAAACTCAAGTCTTGAATCCCACCCCCAACATCTAACCAAACCCAAATTGTCCCTGTTACAAAAGGAAAATGGGTGCACTATTTACTGAGTGAGTTATGGTTCCCTCATCCATTTGCTCACCAAATAACTTCTATGAAAAAGATGGTCAACATCTTAGCATCATCATTATATCTATAACCTTAATGGGTTTAGCAAAAAAAAAAATGATTCATGATTATGACTGGATTTTATATCAATGTTATGGTGGAAAAAACTTACCTTCCTGTTTGTCTTGAGCAAGGTTTGTACACCAATCTCTCCTGTTATAAGATTGACTGCAACACTTTGTCTATTTTGTGTGGAGACAGCCATAACAGCATGTTCTATTTGAGAAACATCACCACAGCTCCCTACAGAAACACTACCAAGGTAATAGACAGTTTGGCCCCTGTTGAAATATAAAGAACAATAAGTCTGAATCATAATTATCAAAAAATTATTCTTTTGATCTATTACTACTTGGAATAAACCAAAGCAAGGAGTTTCAGGTTTTTCTTATACTGTATATTGATTAGTATATACCTATACATTACACCAATGTACTTCTTTCTGACACAACTGGCTGTCTTTGCTCAAACAGAAATTTTTTTACTCAGGTGACCTGATTATAGATACTGGTATCTTGTTACCCCAGAGGATTATTTCTTGAGGAAGAGTGAAAATTGCCACAATATAAAACTGATTTACTACAACTGGGCAGTTAGATGGTGACAGTGGAACAAAGGGAACAGCTTAAAAAAAAAAAAGCAGAAAGCAATGCAATTGTGGTCTAAAAGGACACTAAAGATAACCTTTGATACTTTGTACAGTACACTGTATAAGGCACAATTGGTAACAATCAGTCTTCAGCTTTCAGCTTAATTGCTTTCTGTATTTTACTTCCCATTTGTTCCCTTTAGTCTCTCTCTTCCTACCTGTTCAAGCTCCTAAACTGTACCTTGCTCCAGGTTCACCTCCCATTTAGAAAAAATCCTTTAGGAAAGCAATGGGAGTCTAAAACTATGACTCAAGATTACTGTATTTCCCAGCATTTAAAGACAATAGACACTCCAACTTTGAAGGTGCATCCCAATTTTGACTAACAAATTTTGGAAAAAAATAAATAAAAATATGGCCTCACCAAATTCATGAGATGATGGCTTTGTTTTGGTTGGCGAGCTGTACACATTCAATTGTCTCAATGCACTCAAGTACCATGGCTTTAGCTTCTTTACCATATTGTAGTTTTTCAGTTCATTTATTTTATGAATATGTTCTTTTATGTTGTTTTTAATTTCACTGATATCAATATCTAACAAGCTTCTGAATCTGACATACCACCAACAGTGTCTCAATGCATGTAAATGGATGACACTTCAACTGATGGAGTATTTGAATTCAAGATTTTGATAGCTTTGGATGCCAGACTTATGGCATTTTTTTAATCTCAGACAAAGTAAACACCAAACACCACAACAGGAAATAAAAACGTGGAATAACATTTTACTGCACAGTTACAGTTTGTAAAAACACCACATGAACATGATATCCCAAAACAGAACAAAACAAAAAAAGTATAAACATACAACAAAATAAATATCGAAATACAAATGTTAAATATAAGAAAAAGCATTTTAATAAGCAAAACCTGAAAATATTTTACATATTGTTACCATTTGTGAATGTACCACATAAGCATGGCACAATAGATTTACCAATTCTGAAATGAATCTTCATGACAACATTATTTCTTTTCTTATTCATGTGCTAGTACTTTTATGTATCTACTATTTCAAGAATAATTTATACACTTAATTCAGAGGCCATATACCAAAGTCCTAATTACTGTCTAACAAAGATAACCATTCTCTTGGGTTATGATAGGCCTATGATAAAGTAACCTTTACCCTCTAGGATGCCCATTAAATTTCCAAGTCTTATCTTAAAAAAAAAAAAAAGCACCTCCATGCCAGAAAATACAGTACATTAATTAATCCTCTTCACTTTATATCTACTGTAAACATTTATAGTCCATTTTGATGAAAAAATTAACTTCTTGATTTGTCATCCTATCACAATACAAATTCAACAAAAAATTTATGCATACCCTATATGGCTTGTAGACAATGATGTTTCCTGACTCTCTAAAAGAGCAGCTTCCCTATACTGTTCTTGTAGGGATTCAATATCTAAATGAAGACGGCGGAGTAAGGGCACCACACCAGGAAAAACTGATCCATTAGGATAGTGGCCCTGAGAACAATGGGAAAACAATCTTTGGTAAATAAAATTGTAATAAAATCTGCTCAATTTTCATATACTTAAGCAATTTCCTTTCACTCAACTATGATAGAAAGTTCACAACAGCACTGGTCCTGGTATTTATACTAATTTTAAAATATGAAAGACTTTTCAAGTGGTGAGAAAATAAATGCTCCAACCACCATCACTTTTACTTGAATCTAATAATGATGTAACCCCCTCAGGTTGCGCAGTCAGTTACATGCTTTATTGCTGTTTTACAAGGTCTGCTGATTAAAATACCTCAATTTCTTTATTCTGTGCCCATTAATGATTTTATAGCTAAGTTGAACACCTAATGAATATATGACAAATTGGATGGAGCCATGATTCAGCTAAGTGACCATCATGAGAATGTCTAAGTATCTAGGTCTGATAATAATACAGTTGATAATACATACTGTATGGATAAAGAAGTTAATTATCAAATTCAAGCCAGAGGGAATAACTGGAGTGAAGTATCAAGTAAACCTTGCAATAAGAGAGTCCCTATAGGCTGAAGGGCAATACAGGCAGTTCGCAGGTTACGGTGGAGTTCCATTCTTGAGGCACGATGGAAGTCATAAAATGACCTACAGTAAGTCAGAACACCATATTAAAAAAAAAAAAAAAAAAAAAGTGATGAATTCCTTACCTAAACAATTTATAAAAATGAAAAAAGTGAAGAATTCCTTACCTACACCATTCATAAAAATGAGAGAGAGAGAGAGAGAGAGAGAGAGAGAGAGAGAGAGAGAGAGAGAGAGAGAGTGTGTGTGTGTGTGTGTGTGTGTGTGTGTGTGTGTGTGTGTGTGTGTGTGTGTGTGTGTGTGTGTGTGTGTGTGTGTGAGAGAGAGAGAGAGAGAGAGAGAGAGAGAGAGAGAGAGAGAGAGAGAGAGAGATGCGTGTGTTTGCCTAGCACCCTTCACGTCAATATGGCAAAATGACTGACAGTTAAGCCTACCTCCCTCTCCCGCTTATTGTGCCAGAAAAAGATGGGAATGCCACAGAATTATGCTAAAATCTTACCTAATTTATTATATTTTCCTAGTTATTGAAATGCAAAGTTGTAATTACAGCATGGAAAATATGAAAAAATGAATGACAAAAAATTCTCTCTCTCTAGCTCAGAGAGAGAGAGAGAGAGAGAGAGAGAGAGAGAGAGAGAGAGAGAGAGAGAGAGAGAGAGAGAGAGAGAGAGAGATAATAGCCTCGGGAAAGAAACAGGTTTTTAAGCATTGCCCTGGTTATAAATCAGTTTTCTCACCTCCTTATAGTGAACCCTCCTGGGGACTATAACTACCTAAACTAGTTTTCTCACATCGTTATAGCACCTACAGGTATACCACTCAAAAACTAGTTCCAGTCTTCCATCACTTATGGCGCTGTACGACTGAAACGCTGTAATCCGGAACTGATTTTTTTATTAATATATTTGAAAAGCACCGTAAGATCGAAACGACGTAAGTCAAGTCCGATGTAACCCAGGGACTGCCTGCACAGGATGGTAGCAAGACATGGTATGTTGTTTAGGCCAGAAGAGGCACAGTTGAAGACAATAAAACAAGTCAATATGGCTGGGAATGACGATGCTCAGATGGACAGACGAGTGGAGTGATGAGAAAGATGAATACATCTGGGGACTACTAAAGTCACTGAAATATAAAAGAAACCCTGAGTTAAGCCAGAGATGATTTGGACACCTGATAAGGAGGGGAGATGATGATGAGCAAAATGTTGCAGGAAAGAAAATGGAAATGGAGGTGCTAGTGACATGGAGAGGAAAGCCTGGAAGCAGATGAAGAAGCCACATTCAAGAAAACATGGGAGACTAAGGAACAGACAAAGAGAAGACCCCAAGGCACAAAACCCTTAGAAGGGCTCATCACAACCAGCAACCCAACTAAGGATTATGAACAATAGTAGTAGTAGTAGTACTGACTAATGCTTTTATGCACTGTCTAGTACAGCTAATGTTAAGAAATGATTATCATGATGAAAGCCAGCAATCATTATCTATTTATTGGCTGGTAGTTACATTCTTTTGTTTTCTATTTATTTATGTACACTGCCTTACAGGTCTCATCATGTCCAAATATTAGTGTGTCAAGATGGTTTTTTATACTGCCCTTTTTTCTCTTCTTTTCAACAAATGCTCTAACTTTGATTATTATATGTACATATTCAGTAAATGTTTTTTCTTTTAAAGTATTTATACCTGCACTTTTCACTGTTTTTGGCTTGAAAACTCTAATGGCATAATTGTTTCCAGTTGCATCCAAATGGAGAGAGAGAGAGAGAGAGAGAGAGAGAGAGAGAGAGAGAGAGAGAGAGAGAGAGAGAGAGAGAGAGAGAGAGAATACGGTGTTACCTTAATAACTTTTAATGAAACTGGTAGACCTTTCTTCTGTCTTAGGAGAGAAGTCACACGTCCACGTCGCCATCCATTAATGCAGATGCCAAACACTTCATCAATGACATCCCCAACTTCTATCTTATTCTGTTTAAAATAAAAGGTTAAGTGATAGACAACACCCCAGCAGAATCAACTTCTTATACAAGAATAATTAGGTAAGCAGAGAAAAGAATAAAACAACAGCATGGCTATTTTCCTAAGCTACCCTTTATTCAAACTATTAAAATTTTATAAATTATCAAGCAAGAACACTTCAATAATATAGTATGCTATGCCCCTAGTGGATATCTGAAGCAAAATAAGATTTCAAGTAAAATGTCAGCCATTTTAAAAACATGCAATTTTTTTTACATTTTCCTTGCTATAAGTGTAAGAATTACTTGATGCAAACAGAAATTAAGAAGCACACTACACTTTAAAATATTTATGGTAAACAATTAAAAGCTTATCCAAAAGATGCTTCATTCCTTATTCCTTTGTCCATATGCCATTTCCCTAGTGACCAAAGCAAAAGCAACCCTAAGAAGTTCACAAATTGTTCTCTTGATTAATGCAAGCAGAAAGATCTTTTCTCAAATAGTAACAAGCTTCAAAGAGGAGTACCATTAGAAAGACTAACTGAAAAAGAGTAAACCTAGTGCCTGAGGTCTTCTCCAGTAAAATATCCCCCTTTCTTTTATAAATCTAAATGAAGAGACTCGGTACAATATCTGTATCCTAAAGACAACCTTATTTCAGTGAACAGACATAAGCAACTTGTTCCTTAAGTTGTGAAGAAGCTTGCTTGTAAATGTATGGTTCAGTGAAGCTGACACTGAGACCTAAGAAATTTAGAAGAAAGATACTTCTTTGTGTGAAAGAAACTCTTACGCTCAACAATAACAATGGTATCCTTTGAAGAGATGATTAGACTTACAAACCAAAGGAATAATAAAGTCTGATAATCCAGAAGCCCATAACTTGACAGTCTGATATGGTTAGTAAGCTTACCTTCATGACACAAAGGAAGCACAAGAAAGAAATGCAACACTAGGTATTGTCTACCTCACTAATGTATATCATTAGACAATGGACCCAAAAGTTGAGCTGATCAACTGGATGTAAGAGCTTTACTAGCACCAAACCATTTGCCACCCAACTCTGACTACAGCATACTGAAAGCTTGAAGAGGATGTACTTACCACTGGCCTCAGAGAGAAATCAGTCTCTTAGAGCCTCAAGACTTGAGCATTTAAGCAAACAAATGCCTTACAGTCACCCATCACAAAAATGCTGATAAGCACCAGCCATCAAGGAACCGTGCATGAGTTGCACGTCTTGTTTACATACAATACAGAGCCATTTCCCATTGCCTGGGCATATTGCTGTACCTCCAAGAAGACACATTACCTTTAACCTCTTTCATCTTATTTGAAGAACTAGCTTCCTCAAAACAAGAAGTGGAATGTCATGATTTATCTGGAGTGGTCATTCATACAAAAGGCAGAACATCCATAGGTCTTTAATTCTGATTGGATTTCATTGCCAAGATGCAAACTCATGGTTGTCAGGACTTTACTACTGCACCCCTTCCTAATCAAGCCTTGTCTTCAGTCATGAATAACAAAGATTTCATATACATACTGCCTGGCAATCATGATTTACTGTACTTGAGAAGAACTAAGTCTTTTCAGAACTGATTCTTCCAAACTTTTTCTTGTTAAGAACCACAGTAAGAAGCAAATCTTGAATAAAATCTCTTTCTGGTTGAGACAGGTAATACTGAAATCTTGTTCTTAATACTTCAATGACTGATGCAGACATTTAAGAGGTATGGGTACTTTTGTCTTCCCATGCAAAAATCTTAAGTCTTCCAACTTACATGTGGGTACATCAAAATATCATTTTACTTTTACTACCTTTCACTTACATTGTGATTTATCAATGTCAACCCAAAGGGGAAAAAGTTAATTTAACTTCATGAACCTCATTCTAACCTGCCATCACTCAAACTCCTGACACAGACAATAGATGTGAATGATCTGGGGTACAAGCCATTACATATCATATTAACGGTACAGACCTTTCAAAATGCCCTCTTACCTTATACCAGCCCCTTACCATATACCATACTGCTCTGTCCTACCTAGAAGAAACCAACCTGTTACCAGGGCTCTAGTTGGACCATACTATATGTTGTTCACAATTCAGAGCTTGACTTCTGCCTAAATGGCAACTCAGTAATTTATATAATTAATATGGTTTAGATAAAAACTTGATTCTATAAAGTGAAAAATTAACTATATAGTGCAATTCATCCTCCTACCTCCATAGACTTATTTCTTTAACTTTGGTTTTACATATTGGTGAGCTGGGTTACATACATACCAATGCACAGATCTGTCAAAAGTGAAATGGATAACTTATATGCCTGTCAAAAATCTGAATTTTAAGGACCACAAAAAGAAGGAATGTAGTGTACCTGATTGATGGGTTTGAGAAAAACATTTTGTGCTATAACATCATAACTGCTTTGGGTAACTCACCAAATTTTTTTACTATTTTATTTATGTGACCTACAGTTTTGATATTTTCTTAACAGCTTTACCCACTTCTTGTTTTCCTATCTCCTCCTCTCTAGCAACTCTGAATAAATGAAGAGTCAAAATCTATCACACGAAAACAAAGAGTAACACTAAATAAAACTCTCAAAACTTCCAGGATAAAGCGTAAAAAATCAATACATAAGAAAAGAAATACAAGAAGCTTACATCCTCAGCCGCAACACTTCCGTCCTCCACCCTCACCACAACAGCACGGCCGCTTACATGGCTGCTCAGGAGAAGAGCAAGGTTAAAAGGTTAAAGTTAGTACAGGAAGCATTACTACATGCTACCTAAGTGCAGGTTAGTAAGAACTTTACAATCAAGAACAAATTTGATGAGTGTGTTAATGCTAGAAAGACTCTTCATGCACATTTTACAAAATTCTTTCCTTCTCCTCTATTACCAGCGACATTCCACTTGGTCTTAGATATCCCTACATTCTCATACAAACTTGAGGCTCTCTAACAATGGTAAAGAACTGAAAAAGTACATTACTGAGACCTTACTATTAAAAATAAGGATTCTAATATTCTCAATGATTACTGAGATGTGGAGTACAAATATGGATAACTACAAAATATCATTATGAACCAGTACATGAATTAAGTGTTAACGTGAACCTCACTGGAACACAACTAAGATAATAAAAGACCAAAATATGTTCCTTTAATAGAACACACCCAAGATAATAACACAGACCAATATGCTTAGGCTTAAACACATTCTCCACTAGAAAGGAATTTACATCTGGCAAGAAACCCATATGAAAGTAAATATCTCAAGACACTTATTTTCATATGCAAAATAAGACTCAGCAAAGCTCACTATATCTATCTGAGGGTAATCTTTGAGTGTGCAGGGTATAAACAATACAAAATCAAACCATGTTAAACTGCAACAAACTTACTGACAGTAACTTCATTCAAAAAGCTTTACTTGATCAAGTCACAAAATTAAACTATACTGTACATATTTACACATTGTTCCAACCAATCAAGAAATTAAAGATCCAAAGGAAAATAAACTATAGTAAAACTGATACAATAAACTTCACCCTTTATCTATAAAATCTTACTTTTACCAAGTTTACCAAAATTCATTCATCAGAGAACATATTTTTTGAGCTACAATAAATTTAGGCATAATTCGCAACCATTTCAAATAAGGTTATTTATTTCTACGTATACCTTGATCCCCACAGGGTTGGTAAACCAAGTGCTGACTAGCTGTTATAATCAGCAAAGACTGCTCATTACTGAAGTTACCACTGATTAACTGGTAGTTAAGTTAAGTAACTGGTGCACCTAAACTATCTGCTTATGTTTACAAGATATGTGAAATAATATTCACAAAACTCATACAATATAAAAATACATATATACATCTTCATGTTTCTTTTTTTAATGTGCACTTTCTGTGGCCATATATCTCTCGTACAGATTATTAGTTTTATTTCTGCCAGACTCAAATGCACCTGATAAGAAACAAAACCTAGTAAACTGAGGTGCCTCTGTACCAATCCACCATTACTTTTATAACAATGTTGTTCTGTCAGACAATCCCAAAATCAAAAGGTCCACATTGTTGCAGCTTCCCAAAAACCACTTGCTGAAAGGCTTACAATTACTTCAGATAAACAATAGTTACTATATTCTTTCCAATACAATATGTAAATTTTCATAAACGCATGAACAAATTTAACCTTCCTTCACACTTCCTGTCTGTTATTAACTGATACAACACTCTAAACATTGCTCATTAAGATTTTTATTTTTGGGTAAGTATGGCTTTAAACACTCTTAAAGACTACTCCAATATCTCTAAGTAGCCAGAGATAAATGTCTATAAATACAACCTGCAAAAGACATGGTTATTTTTAAACCAGAAGCAATTTACAACAACAGTATGCCTCATTATTTTCAGCTATATATTGTCTTCATTCGTAAGTTAAACACTGTATTTGTAGTGTATATTTAGTATCAATTTCAAAACTATTCCTTGAAAAAATTATATATTTATATAAATAGTATTTATACAACCTATATGATTTTTAAGTATTTGTTAGCATCAGTAATTACTAAAAATCTCAATACATAACTTCAACCTGCAAACAGCTCTGTACTAAAAGCAACCAGACTTACTTCTAACTGAAGTAAGAGGACACATGTGCAGTTAAAATGACAGGAATTTCATAGTAACCTTGGGTCAGTTTGTGAGTTAACAGGAAATTACAATGAAAAAGCAGCAAGCACTCTAGTTGTCAACTACAAGAATAACTTGAATGGGTTTCTTGGCAATGAACTGATTCTACTAGCTGACTTTTCAAAGGTTTCTGAACAAGACCACAGAGAAAATAACAAAACTGACAGGATCCTTTTCTATGAAAATTCACCACTGACACTGCACTTGCCGAGCACTTTTTTAATACCAAAACTGTAAGTCATTTTGATCTTGTTCCAGTGCAATCAACTATAACAATGAAAAATCACTCAGAAATACAAACTCTTCAAGAACACCAGCAAACAACATTTACACATAAATGACTTGATTTCATGACAATAATCAACATGCGCTCAACTTATTTAACGATGTCATGTTCAATTTTCACCACTCGTTTCAAAACACAGCCCTTGGGCCAGCCCAATGACAGCCCTGATATGCAACTCATTGGTCATGTTAAACTATGTTTTAATTTTAACAATGTGAAAATCTTTGAGATAAACCCACAGCATGACATTCTCTTCATGTTGTTCCATAGAGCTAACTGGATACTAAACAACTATCATACAGATACTTGTTGATAAATTAAGAAGCTATAAAAACACATACAGGCATATTTAGAAATAATGTTCAAAACTACTTTTCACTTCATTCCTTTATATAGTATTATTTTGATGAATTAAAGTATAGTGGGAAGAACTACGAACTTTCAAAAACATTAAATATTAATTTTACAAGAAGCTAGTCTTTATATTAAAATTAGTTGCCGTACTGCACTGAAGGCTTACTGATATAGGAAAGTTTATTTGAACTTCAGAGTGCCAACTCAGGAGCAATGACACTTTCTGATAACCACCATTAGTAGACCAGCAAGGACCAAAAACAAACTATAATCCCTTTTGATAATAGACTGTTCCACATAGAAATATAAGAGCCACAACAAAAGGTATAACATTTTTAGTTATTTTAACTTATATAGTTATGAGGCATATCAAATGTTCTGAGGATGAATACAGAAGCAATCATCATGCAAGGCCTGTCATTGACAGGTACCTATAGAATAGCAGACAAGAGCAAATAATCTCTAGGATAGGTTAGTCAAACCTACCATACATTTGTTTCATTACATAATTCAACCACAAACACACATACACATACATATATTTATACAGACAGATAGATGGAGAGAAAAAAGTAAGTGAAAATGCAAGAAATGAGGTATTTAATTTCAATTAAGTAAATTAAGAACACTGACAGAAGTAACCAAACCACACAAGCCATGACTGATGTACAGTATACAGACCTGGACTTTGGACCAGGTAGTAGTTAACAGTTAAAAGGTGAGTGCATAACCATGACTGCTACTTACACTGTACTTAGCTAAATTTTTTAATTTAAAAAAGTAAAAAGTAAACAAATTAAAAATATATTCCACACTTGCTGTCTACACAGACGTGGCAAAACCAAGCAAGTGGTACTTGGATCCACAAGTCATCACCAAGTAACTGCCTCATTTTTCATTGGTCTGCTGCCATGTTAACAGATTATTTGAATTCCTAGTTTCCAGTTGCATGATTATCTATTTAAAGATTAAAATTCATCAAATCATTGAATCATTCTACACTTTTTTTTATTACATCTTATCTTTTCTGCTTCATAATTCTCTAAGTGAATTAGTAACAGCCCCTTGAGAGGTATTTTTTGCTAATAACAATTTTGTTTATATAAAACAATACTGTAATGCTATTACTTTAGCAGTTAGTGTTTCTGGGGAGTGTCAAGCATTATTTGGTATTGGTGCACTAGACGGTTTCTTGAGTAAATTAGGTAATACGTATGTGGGAGGTTATTTGCTAAAGTAAGTTCTTTACATAGATCATGTTCAGTTTATAGGTTTACTGTACACTTGTTCAGTTAATAGATTTAGTGTACATCTGTTCAGTTTATAGGTTTAGTATACATTTGTCCAGTTTATATGTTTAATGTACATTTCTTGTTTATAGGTTTAATGTACATTTGTTTAGTTTATAAGTTTAGTGTGCATTTCTTCAGTGTACAGGTTTAATGTGCAAAGTTCATCTGTGTCAATTTTCTTACCTTGTCCTAATTTCCTCTGTTATGAATATTTTGTTGTCCCTTCTCTTGCCTGGGTGCTAACTAGCAGGTGCCATTAACCTTCAATGGTTTAAATACTGCAATGGTCAGTTTTGCATTAAATATTTGTATTATTTGATATCTTTGATAAATCTTTTTCAATGACAAGTCAGGGAATATTTGTAACTGTTTATTGCAGGTCATACATATAAACCTTGCATGTTTTTCAGCCACATTTTGATATCCTTGCTCTTAATAATTTACAGGCTTCTGTAATTGAGTTTTCGTATTGTAAGTTAGCAGACTTTCTGCTTACTTATATTTGCATTTTTTATGACTTTTATTTGTATTCTCTTTCACATCTCATCTTGCCTTCAAGATACTTCTAAGACAGACTCCTGCACTTTCATGATGCCTAACCTAGACAGGGGCCCCTCATCTGCCGTGTACTAAGTATGCTCTGTCGACCTAACACACATTCCTTATCAGCTGATTCATTAACTTAGCAGAGATCCCACGAAGTGAGATGTGTTAGGAAAGCGGCTGGTGACCCTTACCATGCCTTCTTAAAAGACTTTACAAAAACTTCTCCCTGCAGGATCTCACACTACCAAATGACTTTGTTTCTGGCTTTTGGGCCAAGACAAGTAAATGAACTTCATGCTTTTTCTGGTGATCACCCATAGCAGAGGGTGAAAATCTAAAGTATTGCAACTGACAGCTAGCTTTGTGGTAAAGGCACAAGCTTTAGTAGTCAGGACCATTCAAAGTACCTTTCCCATTCCCTCTTGCTTCCTACACCAAAGGTTATGTGGACTTTCTCCTCTGTCCAGTTAGAACCATTGGCCTTTATTAGTAGAATCAAGGAATCCACAATAGATACATACAAACTGTTTCCCTTCACATGCTGCTCTGAAGAGCATATTCCTGGAAACACCATCTTACTTGCTCAGACATATTGGCAAAGCAGTGCACGTTAAAGTATGATAAGACCTCCCTCCACATCTTTCCTTGTTAAATGTAACCCAGACTTCAACATTTTAATGGCAAGCACCTGCCAATCATTTTTTGAAAATTTTCATCTGAAGGAAGGAACTCATAAAGGGTTGGATAATTATTTATTATATAACCATAAGCAGCAACAGGTCAAGGATTACATGGTCCAAACGAGTACTTAGAAAAATATCCCTCCTCTTCATCCTTGCTCTCACCTTCTGCTTCTCATTTCCAGCATCCTCAGAGAGGTAGATTTCCAGGTTACTAACCACTGTCTTACACAAATGGCTTGTGCCTTGTACTTCGTAGAAAGGATTTGTATATCTCAATGCCTTATTTTATTTTGTACTTCGTAGAAAGGATTTGTATGTCTCAATGCCTTATTTTATTTTGTACTTCGTAGAAAGGATTTGTATGTCTCAATGCCTTATTTTATTTTGTACTTCGTAGAAAGGATTTGTATGTCTCAATGCCTTATTTTATTTTGTCTCAATGCCTTCAATTTTATTTTATTTTGTACTTCGTAGAAAGGATTTGTATGTCTCAATGCCTTATTTTATTTTGTACTTCGTAGAAAGGATTTGTATGTCTCAATGCCTTATTTTGTTTCTACGGACAGGTTCCTTAATGCACATATATGAGTGCTTGTCCTTCTCGACGCCTTGGGTTCATTGCTATCCTCTTCATAGACGCAAATGTCCGATAAACTAACTCTGGGTCCTTAAGAAGCCTGAATCATAACACATAAATTGAAATAGGGGCTATACAGTAATATGAGTGATGAACTTGTGAAGGTACAAATCTCATTTTCTAAAAATAAAAACGGTTTCATCACATATTAAAAGTGTCCTAACCCCCGCTAGCAGCCAAAATACTTAAAAGTGAGGAAATACAGTGGAAATATGGATCCAAATACCACATATTGTGGTAGTATTAATGCGTTACCATTTTCTGTTAGAAAAAAAAAAAAAAAAAAAAAAAAAAACTGTGTGGAACATTTGAAAACCCTGAATTTGGGCTGCATTTGAGTAATAGGTTTGTTTGAAGAAATCAATAGTTTGCAAAAATTAGATATTCATGGAAGATCCTAAGATATGACTAAGGCGTTTAACAACAAAAAACAGAAAGACAGTCCTTACCCCAAGTAAACTCCAAGATCCATGCATGGAACTAATTCATACTCTTCATAGATAGGAAGCTGCCATGTTTCATCCAAAAATGAAGCATTTTCAATTTTCATATCAAAGTTCAAATGAGAACATTGATAAAGAAGGCTCAGGAATATCTCCCCAAGAATTTCATCACCAATAATTGAGCTTTCATCATATAAGCCTTCATTACACTTCATACGCACCTGTTGGTAGGGTTATGGTTAAAGTCGCATCAAGCAAATTATGTTCAATGAAAAGTGAATTGTATTTATAAACTTATATGAAAGTAAACGGATAAAAATCATCAAAAGAAAATGATAAAGGAGTTTAGTAACTTAGGAGAAAACCTCAATGATAAAGGCAGCTTTATGGGTTGTCCTCTGGTTAACATGAGTTTACTTCTACAATTTTCAATACAGTACATCAAATATTTCCTCAAAACTCCATGTCTTACATAACTTGGATAAGCATTGCTGGCAAAAGATCTAATAAAAAAAGTCAAGTTTATATTGTTTTTATACGACACTTCAGATATTTGTATTGTTTCATTTTTGCTTTCTTATCTAAACACAATGCATACCTTCAAACATGAATTGCTGATGAATCTTAGTAGCATTAAACATTAATTTTATCATCAACATTTCTATTGCTTTGTGATTAGGAATACAAAATAAGTCTTCAACTAGTATTTTTCTGCAGTTTGCTCAAGTAGTTCACTTTCTCAAAACATCAAGAAAAACTTAACTTTGTGTCAGATACAGAACCATTTCAATGTTATTTGTTTAGCTGAAAAAAATCATATAAATCTATTAAATTTTCATCCAATACAACAATATACTGTACATATTAAAAATTACCACAACAATATTATTGAGGCCCTTTACACTGCACAGCAATGGGGGAGTTAGTTAGTCAGCACTTATGTCCACGTTAAAATTGAAAAGTGCTCCTAGCACCCTATTGCAAAGCTACATCTATGAAATTCAGACATCATAAAAATCTGAGACTAACAAAATTTGTCTTAATTTTCAAACTTAAAGTCATCCAGAAGGACAGACCTAAAAGTAGAGTGGGATGACAGTAAAAACAATACTGTAAAAAACCATTAAAGAATGGTACAAGATGATTGTCAACAAAGGCCAGGAAAGTGTACTACCTTCTAACAATCCATACACTGATGAAAACTTTATTACAGGTATGGACAAGTTGGATTAACCTCAAAACACAAGAATACAGAATTAAACAAGAGGAAGAAGGATAAAAGAAAGAACTGCAAGTAATCATTAGTGATATTACAGTTCCAAAACCTTCCAAAGATAAATGAGGCTAAATGAGACCTAACCTGCTACAATATGTCTCATATGCTGTTTCCTAGTTTGATCCTCAGCAGCTAACTTGCATATCCTACATCAGTGAAAAGTTAGACCATCTCTAGAGATTTCATTAATAACTACTCGCATATCCTACATCAGTGAAAAGTTAGACCATCTCTAGAGATTTCATTAATAACTACATCTTTACACTCAGAACCAGGAAGCACAGCATATGTCCTGCCTTCACACACATTCTCCTTTGACCCAGGGGTTACATGCTTGGGTCTAAGGCTTCCCACCCAACATATTTCCTGCCACAGTAGACACACTTTCCAGAAATTCCTCCAAGAATCACAATGTGCCTAATACTCCAATGGCTGGTTCCAAGATGACCTCAGAATAAAATAAACACGTTAATAAACTATCAGATGATAATCACAAATCAAAATAATCCTAAATTAAAAAACTAAATGCCAAAACTCAAAAGCACATAATTCGATGGCCTTATGATGTTTCCTCACTCGTAATGACTTACCTAGCTACTGTAACATTTTGTTCTTTACTTCTGAATATCTATGAATCATTAGTTGATTATTAAAATCTGAATACAAATTTTACCACTCTGCTACATAACTGTCTTCTTGCTGTAGAAGGCCAATGTTGTTTTGGCAATAACACCTTACACAGCTAAAACATGGCATAGCTGTCAGCCTCGCTGATACATGAATTTTCACTAATAAACAGTCAAGTCAATAAACCATAGCTAAAATGGCCCAGCTCAGTAATATTTACTAAAATCCTTAGTAAATTTGAAAGGGCAATGGACAATATGTGTCAAGAAAATGGCAGCGTTAGCTGATAACGCTTGGTGCACTAACTGTGAAACATGGCTGCACACAAAATGTGGCCAATCAAACAAGAGAGTGAACTTCCCAACCAACAATTTCTTTCACAGAAAATTTGAGCTTTTATTTTTCCTAAATATATCTTGCCAGATTTTAGGCGCATCTTACACTCTTATATTTCTTATCAGGTGGGAACCATGGTAAAAAAGGAAGCAAAAAGTAAACCTAATGCTGTTCTTGGTTAACAAGTTTTATAATTAAAAACAATATGCTTGAAGCATAGCAGCATTAGTTGCTCTTCTCTATGAACAAATGAATCCTGTGCTTACATGAATACCAGCAAACTACCATAACAACAGGGCTCTGGTAACTATATCCCATATCTAGCAAAAGCTGTTCCAAAGGGAATATCCATCTCTACTACATAGGAAAATCACTACCAACACTTACTGTTAAATAGATACATGGGAATTTCAAGAGCGCACTGAACTGTTGCTCAGACACATGGCATAAGATTTTTCCCTGATGGAGAGCCTGTGATTTGTCCACACAGGAACAATACCTTTAAATTGCTGCTCTCTTTTTACAAAAAAACGAAGTGTCTGGGATGATTTTGTGACCACGAAACGGTGAATTATATGTAATAGGTTTGTTCTATAACAACCAATTTCTTTAGCTGCAAATTTTCAAGATTACAAAACACCATTATTCTTACTATTGTTTCAACAGGAACATGGAGACATTTGGCTTTAAGGGCAGCTCTGATAAACAAACGGCCACGTCCCTGAGGAGTTGCTACACATTGGTTACTGGATACGAATTCTACTGTTCGCTTAAAACTACTGCTCAACCTGCAATTAAAACAAACTTTCATCAATAGTGAAACTTTTTACAAGCTGCATTAAATAATAATATATATTTTACACTGGTACACCATAAGTAATTAGGCATAGAATCTTCTAAAAGAATGAGCTTCCATGGAATTTAGCATTTATGCCCTATAACAAAAATTTGTAAATAATTCAAGTGTTTTTCATATGCTGATCTTATGTCATCAACCTCTGGCATTAAAGCCTGATATTTTTAAAAATACGTACTCTTGTAACAGTTTTACGGTGGTATCAAGAAGCTTGCCTACTTAGGATGCTCTTGATCTACCCTTTACGAATAATTGTACACTAGTAATTACTTAATAGCAAAAATGCTAAATTCCATAGATATTTTGTGCAGTGAAATTTACCCTTCAGACGTCTGAAAAGTTTTGTTGATCCAGGCCCAGTAATCACGGCGGGTGATGCCAAAAGCTGAGTGAACTTGGTTGTTCATTCCTTTACGAAATATTTCTTCCAAAACTTGACACATTGGTAGGAGGAATGCCTGTGTATCTGTCAGAGTACCATTTGCAGATGCCTTTGTAGCCTCTAAGACATGACCTGTGATGAATAAATAAAGAATGGAATAAATAAAAATGGAAAAAAAAATTTCTAACACAATCACGACAGCAGATCTTAAAACTAGTGTAAATTCTATACAAGATTAAAAAATCATTAGAGCTCTAGTATCAAAACTATCACAACTACAATATAATTCTCAAAAATTGCTGCCGAAACCTATCTTTCCTTTCATTTGTAGTTTAGAGAAGGAAAAGATTATTTCTGATCCAACTATCAACATTGCCTACATGGTAGTATCAGTGCTTCTAATCATACTTAGAATTTATTTTGAAAAGTAGCTGCTCACTGAACAGTTAAAATCTGCAAAGATCCTTGGGTAAAGCACTTTAGTGCTATGCAAAGACAGCTTGGCACAGGTGTTACTAATCAGCACAGTAGTCCTCAAAAATTCAGCCAACCCTCTGTCTCCTGCTATTAAAAGAACCTATGCATTTTTTGTAAGATACTGGATCTAGTACTATGGTTTCTGTCATGATTAAGTCTAATGTATAGAGTTTACCTCTGATTATTTTACTATAACAATGAACATCCCCGCATGTTCTAGCAACACAACTGAAAACACAGAGGTTAATTCTTGTACAACTGAGATCAAATAAAATGTTACTGATTGTTATATACATGTAGTCTAAAATTAATTCTGACCCTTATATTATTAGAGACTGAATCAGATTCTTGCCAAAAATTCAACCCCATTCTATCCAAAGGATAGCTGTACTCTTATAGTAAAAATAAAAAAAAAAACTTTTCAAATACAACCTCATTGTTTTGTTAATTAGAGGTAGCACCTGTCTCCAGATGCATCCCAGATGTCCCCGTCCATCCCATACACAAGCACAAAGTATGTCTATTGGCAAAAATTTGAAGGGATTAGGAGGAGGGCTAATTTGTTGTAATGGGTTTGTATGTGAAAGAAAAAATTTATTCATAATAAATATATGTTCAACACAAACCCATTACTTTGCATTAGCCACAAAAGCTTTGACTTCAACAGACACTGTCTAATGAACTCTGATGAAGTTTGTAGGTGGAACTCAAGTTTCAAAGCTAACAAGGACCATGACATGGACTCCACCTTCTTAGTAAAACCATGGGTTGCACTCCAACTGGCACATAAAAGTATTGTGGCCTAACTAATTATGGTCTTATGAGGGAGAATGATGGAAGAAAAGTACAAAACCTCATATTGCTGAGCAACAATTTGGAAGCTGATTGTTTCTGATGGTCATGAACATGTTGCCAAGAGATGTACCCTTGGAGTATTGGAGCAGAGGGATGACCTACTGGGTGGGGTTCAGGGGGTTCAAAATTTTTGCAGATGTAGAGCTTCCTATGGGCCTCATGCCCTCTCTAGTTATGGTAGCCTCTAAATGTCCCAAGATTCATGAAGAGATGGAGGTTTATCGTGTCAGCTCTATGGAGCATGTCAAACTCAGAGGGAACAAACAAATTAGACAGCCCCTTAAGAATTGCACCCCTTTTCTTCAGAAAAGTCTTGGCAAGCAAGTAACTAGAACCTTCATATTTAAAATGGAAGCCTCAAGTTCATTAAGGATGCCTAGGGCCCACTCCTAATGGGATTAGTGACCTCACAAGAGTCACTCTAACTTGGACTACTGGGGTTCAGAACATGATGGACTCAATAATTCTTTCAGAGCCCGTAGGGAACAGGTTGATTCCCTCCAAAAGGAGGAAGATGCACCAGCCTGCCCTACTAAATACTCATAGGGTCATGGCACAGAATCAGTATCGAGAGTACCAATTATTGAACCACATGCAACAGAGCACACACATTCTGCACCAATCATCTCTCCCTTGGGCCTCCCTATGACTGGCAGAAGCTAAAACGGTAAAGATGACAGGAGAGCGAACTTGCATGCTACCATGCACACTGGAGGCATTCATGACCACAAGTATGCAGATCATCACTCTACCCTGGGGTATCATACAGATGCTACCTGTTGTGCATAAATTACCCTATTAACATTCTCAGCATTAAAAGGCAAATGAGAAATTTGTATCCTACATATGTTTTCTCAAAATCAAAACACCTATTCATCACACACAGTTCAGACGATGCGATCATGTCATAAATAAACAAGTCATTGTTAGCTTTGTCATTCAACAAAAACAAGACAAATGCTTTATACAAAGTACCTGTACAAGTTTTGTTAAATTTTAGTTTTTGATGACCAAATGAGAGAAAATCATTTCTGCAGCTGTGAAAATCAAGGCTATTACTGTGTAGGTGGGATAGCTGAGAGCAAATTGTCTCTTCAGAAAACAATCTTGCCATGGAACTGCTACCAGAACTGTACATAGGAGAACTTTACCCTGCACTTCCTTATAGTGTAAGGTAAGAAAGCCAACATCACTGCCAAGACAGTAGGACAAGCCAACATTAGTACAGTTATGTTGACTGGGGGAGCCCGTCATACAGAAAACTGCATCCTTGGTGAGGTGAGGATTGGTTAATGTTTTATTCTTTTATCCGTTAATATTTTTTTTTTTTTTTATTTATCCAACCTTTTTCTCTGATAGCTCCTCTTCTGTTTGAAGCATCTTTTATCATCACTTTTAACCAGAAATCTCTTGCTTCGGTTTCCTACCACCCAATTACCCAGACTTCCAAATGCAGTTTCCTGAAGCAAAATTTTTGAGGTACTGCCTCAAGATGCAGGTGTCCTGGAATAAAATTAGATGCTTCAAACTGAAAGAAGCTTGAGGAATTTGATGCATGCCACAAGGCTTTCAATTAACTACAGCAGGAATGTCTGTGGAACCTAACATTCCCACGGGAATTCATGGCACCCATTTTGTTATTGATATCATATGAAAGAGAAATTATGGATTAAAGAATACATTATGTGCAACAAGAATTTTATTCTAAGGAAGAGCTCTGCGCTGATATATTGTTTAATTAAATTTTTTGATTGAACAATACAGAATGGTATATATGATGCAGAACAGGTGCGATAACTTGAAAAATTAACTGAATGCGAGAAATTTTGTTCATGTTTTTACAAATAAAAGCTGTGCATTATGCAATGTTTAGTACCAGCCCCTAGGGGATTAACATAAAAACATAATGGTTTCCACAAAATTTCATTAACAAATAACTCAGCAGAACTCTTCCTTAGAATTACCCAACAAGCATACCATTGTAATGGGCCAGGGCGATTGAAAATTTTTTGTTCAAGAATTTGACAAGAATGGCAGGTATGATAGAATATGAGATTCATGATCCACACCAATGGTGGGAAACCATGCACAGACAGTGGAGTAAAAATAGCACACATCACCTGCATTAATGCATGGCTGGAGTGCAAAACTGAGTGAAAAATTGAATTGTCTGCAAGCACATCAAGCCTTAGGGCCGTTTTACACCAGATGCGATGCTAAGTGCGCTACACTATGCTACGGAGCCATGCTGGCTATACTCGCTATGCGGGTGTTCACCGAACACTATGAATGTCTGAGAATTCATGCAAGTATGTATCTATTGCTAATCTGTTCATCTTTATTGCTATAAAGTTAATTTATATATTAATCTATTATATTCTTTGGACATTTATTTCTCCCATTTGAAAGTGTTCCTGTTTAATAATAATAATAATAATAATAATAATAATAATAATAATAATAATAATAATAAAGCCTGACCATGCGCTACTGGAAATAAAACTTTACTGGAAATAAAATTACAGTATATTTAGTTTTAATTCAAGTAACATTTGCCAAGGTATACTTTAGCGCACCCGCAATCCCTTGTTAATATAACACTGGAGTAAAACACAGTAAACAATGCCAGCAATCAAAACCCATGAGGCAGGAACATCTGCTGTGTGATCTGGTGTGCGCGGCCTAAAGCGGTAGTTTAGGTGAGCCACATACTGATGCATGTATCCACCAAAATTAACAGGGCTAATAATTCACTTGTCAATCTTGAAGTTATGAGATCCTGCTAGGTGATTAGAAGACATTGGTCAAATTAGGATATCTAATATTTTTTTACTTGCTATCATATATTTTTGTCGAATGATTCATACTTAAAACAACATCAGCAATTAAGAGTTACGGAGAAGCCAATGAATATTGTTTGGCGCAAGGAGCGTTTATGCTGCCATGTCAGTTTTTCTGCTGAGGCGTTTTGTTTTTGTCAATGTATTGTGGGTAAAAATGCCTAGCGTCAAATCCTGATTGGTTGCTTTGTTTCAAGAATATCCAATTAACTGCGAATAAGCCCTTACAAAAGTGCGGTAGTTGACTGCCATGGATTCCGCGTGCACGTCTGCAGTGGGTGTTCTCTGTCTTACTTTAAGGCTAAAATGGCATTACAATAAAATTAAATAGGGCTAATAACTATTTAAGGTAAAGTGAAGTGGTTCGAAAAGGGTAACATTGTCATACCATTCGCAGGGTAATTCCCTAATTTATGGCAGAACTCTTGCAACAATCCTAGGTCACGATTGCCTGGCGCCATGTACTGTTAATGGACCTAGGGAAAATGCTTAAATTTACCCACGATTGGCTACCGCTGGGTCTTAGGCTGAGAATAGCATAGCATTGCCCCCTACGGTTATAAATGGTAGACCTACCATTAGGTTTGTGGTAACCCATTTAAACCACATCATATTAAGCTAAAATAACTTAACGCAGCATAGAATAGCTTTAGGCCTAAGTTTCCCGTGGCTTAGACCTAAGCTCGGCATAGGGGAGCCTAAGCCCAACTCGAAACGGTTTCATTAGACCTATTAAAGTGACTCATCTTGGTTGGAATGAATAAACATTTTTATTTAAGTCCATAAATTATTCTAATCCACGAATTAACCCTATTACTCATAGCCTCGGGTTTCATACTCCCGAGTTAGGCCTAGACTACCTTTGTTAACATACCGAGAAAGCTCAAGTAGAAGTTTCCCAGTTTCGTTACAAAAAGACTGAAAATACCGTGACAATTTATACTTAACCGCATCAGCTGGCAAGAACATATTTACCTTTTAATTCTTTAATAAGCGGATCAGTCACCGACATCCTGACAGATCGGATTCCTGAAGAAAAAACGGGTGCTTTCGGAGGAAGGTGGCAATTCGGTGTTTACGTTGAGCAACGTTCAGGTGGGAAGTCGGGATTGCCGGAAAGTGAACTTTAGAGAACGTTCTTTTATGACTGAAGAACAGTTTTCCATTAAAATAAAACTTAAATCCTTTAAACGAAGGGTTTTCGGGTCCAGCTTTGTTATATTAACGTTAACACAGACAACTCTTCGTGTGTAATTAATAACCAGCATATTCATCTTTGGGATATGTCTTGTTGAATAGACCAATACACGATAATGCGTGTTTTCAATGAACTAATGTCTATACTAGGATTTTATTCTTAAAATCCTTTCAGCATTAAATTTGCGAAAGGTGGGTTGTTCTTCAAGAGGCCGAATAAGTTATCGATATACAGTATGTATATATATGTATATATATATATATATATATATATATATATATATATATATATATATATATATATATATATATATATATATATATATATGTGTGTGTGTGTGTTTGTGCATGTGTGTGTGTATAAGACTATATATGATTTATATATATATATATATATATATATATATATATATATATATATATATATATATATATATATATATATATATGTGTGTGCGTGTGTATCAGACTGACATGATTTATATATATACTGTACACATGTACCACAGGGAAAATGAAACTGAGGGTATGAGTCTTGACCAGTTTCGTCCTTACATCCAAGACATTTTCAGAGGGCTGATACATAATTGAGGAAATTTGCGTTATACTAAGGGGACGGTACAAGCAAAAACACAGACTTGGAAACTAAATAGTCACACCAACAGAAGAGAAGAGAGAGTGGACGGCTTCGTACGCTTGTTAAGACTCACTGAACTGAAATTTACAAATCTGTTTCTTTCGAAATTATTGGATCGAGTTTATGCATGCCTTTACTGATATTCATATTCTTACAAACACTTTCGTTCATAAAACTGGACTCTATTATGTTTCTTTCCAGGGCTTCATTGGTATAAGCAACTGTACCTTTATCATCTGCTAACTGATTGTTTAATGGTTTACACTATAATATACCATACGAAAATTCTACTGGTCATCTGTGCATATCTTATACATTTTTTGTGGTATTCTGTTCCATTTTCCAATAATTTTCCATTTTGACAAATATAAACGTTATCACAAGACTTTTACATTGGATTTGACATTAACATCCTATAGTATTGTCGGGAGAGTTCTGTATAAGTGTTTATATAATTTCATAATTGTTCTTAAATCATACATTAACTCTAAAATTCTTCAGATGGGAGAATATCTTTAAAATTACTACTGTATGGGAGTACAGGCAGATTGTGTGTTGTAATTTTCTTTGAAGTTATTATATACAGTCTTTTTTTTTGCCGCCCCTAATGCAGTGTCTAGTACTTCATCGGGATATTTTAATGTCTTGCCTGTATTCGTAATTATGTCTATTTCTATGATCATTTTCCATTTTCTGTTCTTTGGCATAACTGCAATAATTATGAAACTTTTCTATCTTCAACAAGATGGCTACATTTTTTTTTTATACAGCAAATGTCATGTTGAACAGTTTCTGAAAGATGGTTGTAAAATCAATTCACATTCAACAAGAACCAGCCATCAAATCAGATTTGCTGCCCTTTTCTTTCATGTTATGAGACTCATTTCCTGTTGTGTAGTGGTATGATGATGTAGAAGATGAAAGATAAGAATATTTTATTTAAATTGTTCATATATATCTATTATCATCGAATGGTTTACAGCTATCCATTGGCAAATGTCAATGAAGGGGGATAGAATACCATCACCGGTGACGAAGGGCATGGCGGAAGGAAGACTACCAGAAAGTAGACACAATAGGGGATAGAAAGACAACCTCCTAGACCTAGAGCATCTACAGGCACTGGAGGAAGAAGAGCCATACGAAGGATTTCATCTCCTAAAGGTCTAAACTAGCTTTCGACCTTCCTTTTTTGTCCTACGTTGTTAATTAAGTGATATTTGCATAATTCAAGCTAATTTTTCATGAAAAAGTGCAAAATAGTAGTAACAATAATAAGACTAATTATGATAAAGGATGATAAATTCTACAGTACAAATTTGTTTACTTCGAGCGTTGGAGTATATAAATATGTATTATGTTCATCTCCAAAGATTGATTATTCTAGGTAAGTTAAATAATGAAAAATTAATTCTCGCTATCAACTGCATAAAAAAATATTCCGACGGCCTGCAAAATCTCCATTATGAAAAAATTATTACGTTTTTGCAAAATGATGGGAAAGCCTGATACATCTATTTCATTTGAAGGTTAAAAAATATCCTTAGATAAACTCTCACACGTTCTAATGTTTTCTAATGTCCCTCCCTATCTTATCCTTCATGGGAACTCCATGCAGTAGTTTTCATAGCGGATTTTATTCCCTTTATCATAAAAATACCACATTAAAAGGATAATATCACGTTTTGGGGACGATGTCCTAATACTTACGTTCTTATGGAAACACTGCATTCTGAAAACTCAACAGTAACTGACTGCATTCATTCAGGCACGCACTAAGAATTAGTGCCCTATTGTCAATTGCCTTTACATATGCAGTGAAGCTAGTACAATTCTCTCCGTAGGAGGTAATTCCGTCAGTGCGCCTCACGTGTTGCACTGTAGAAATTATTTCAGTGTCTTTGCAGCGTCCCTTTGGTCCCTAGCTGCAACCTCTTTCATTCCTTTTACTGTAGCTCCGTTCATATTCTCTTTCTTTCATCAGACTTTCTACCTCTCTAACAGCTGTTTCATAGTGCAACTGCGAGGTTTTCCTCCTGTTACACCTTTCCAGCCTTCTTACTGGCAATTTCCCGTTCAGCGCTGATTGACCTCATAGGTCCCAGTGCTTGGGCTTTGGCCTAAATTCTGCATTCTGTTCTGTCCAATCGATACCACAGTTCTTGAATTTGGTGATAAAGAATAAGATGAATGAACTTATGAGTATATTTAGATAGTCCTCATTACAACAGATCAGAAAATTTAGGAAGAAATAGCTGGCAACCTTGGATATGGATTGGTTTTTAAACACTGATGTTTTAAGCTTTATTCATGGAATGCAAATGCCCAAAACCATTCTGATATGTCCTTTGTACTTGTATTTTCAACGAACGAGTGTGTTGTCCGAAAATCAGATGCCCTGTGAAAGTATCACCCCCACATCAGTGATCTGGACATCGGACTGAAGCATGTGGTAGACGGCATCTCTGAGCACTTGCATTTCGCTCACGACCTCTCCAAAGACGCAGGCAAATTTCCTGCCTATGTGATCCTTCGTGCAGATGTGAAAGAAGGCGTCCTCGGTCGGTCTACCACCACTGGCGCCAACCACAAGTCCCGCCCTCTTTTCACTAATGTGATGGCCACCCCACTCCAGTCCCGGGATCAGACCCTGGATGCTAATGGTGTTCTCGGACGTGATGTATTTGCCGCCGGCGAGTGTTTCTCCTGGTGCCCCTCTTTTTGCGACGCCATGGAACTTGCTGAATTTGTACGAAGGACCCAGGGAACCCAAGCAGAGGGCGAGGAAGTGCTGAGCCCGTCGTAAGTGACCATATAGGCGTATGTAAACGCGGCCCAAGTAATGCTGGTCGGACCCCAAATCTAGGAACACTTCGGGGCTTTCTGCTGATATCAGCCATTCAACCACGCTTAACTGAAATTGTGAAAAAATAAGACATTCGATGTGGAAAGATAAATAGATCAAAAGGACGGAACATGGGACCAGTAGTTCATGAATAATGCAAGATTTGAGATTTTGATACTGGGATATAAATCAACATAAAATGCTAAACATCAACAAATACAATAAATTGCCAATTAAACACTTAGTGAAGGCTGAAAAGACTCGTTACCTGAATCATAAACTGTGCATCATTTTGAGCTCTCGACAAACTATACATGTGCAGCTTATCATTCTCCCACTTCAGTTTTCCTGTTCGACCGTCATTCCCAACGACATAGCAGCGCAGGGGCCATGGGGCCTTTGTTCTTAGAGCTATCAGGTTGGACTGAATCAAGTTTTCGTTCTTCGAGCAAACGAGAGAGTTTCGTTCACTGACATCTCCTGCAACATTTCCCAAATTTATGCTTTCACCCAAGTACTTGTCCGTCGTTTCGTTCACCTGGTATTTGAAAGATTCGTTAGCCTCCTTTTCCAGAGGTGAATGAGGTTCTGTGTGCATGCCCTCCCTGTTGTCCTCTGCGTCTTCTTCTACCGACGTGCAAGATTCGAGCCTCACGGGGTGACTTTCAGCCTCCATGTCAGGACAGGGTTTACATTTATCACAGAAACTGCTGTCACTCATTTTGGTCCGAGACAGCGGAATCTTTTGCGTGCCCATCTGCAGACTGTTTACCAAGACCTGAGACGTCAAAGCCGAGTCGATGCAGTTGACGTTAGGAATGTCTTTTAAAATGTTCTCCGCTTCGGTTTTTGAGTCATGCAGAATCTGACTCTCCTCAGTATTCAAGGCAATTTGGTTGATGAGTTCTCCCATCTGTTTGATGATGAGTTCTTTCTTCATTTCGACTTCATTAACTAGGTGAGCTATGCTGTTGACGATCTCCTCTTTCTTTTCAGCAACAAACACTGACCCCTTCTCAACGACATGGCCTTCCCGTAGGTGGCCGGCCAGGAGGCAGTGACCGCACAGAGCTTCTTGGCAACGGCGGCACCAGAATTCCAGGGGCGATCCGTGATGCAGACATGGAGCCTGTAAGAAAGGGCCATTAGACATTTGCAATAACATTTTTTCACACAAGACTTAATTCAGTAACTGTCAACTGATCAATTGGCAAATTATTTATATATAATTCTATTAAATTTACAGTATGTCTTAACAGGGTACATATTGTATTAACGAGTAAATGTAATTTGAATAGATACTAAGTCTAACGTCAGCGTCTGCTAAAACTTCTTGCAATAAATAAATAAATAAATATATATATATATATATATATATATATATATATATATATATATATATATATATGTATGTATGTATGTATGTATGTATGACTGAATCACGAAAATATGGAACGTGATGAATATATAAATAAAGATAAAATCCACGAAGGAGCGGAAACACTGGAGTGCTGCGAGGCCTTTCGACACTACGTCCTTTACTTAGCAGCTAAGTAAAGGACGTAGGTCGAAAGGCCTGCAGCACTCCAGTGCTTCCGTTTCCTTCTGGATTTTATCTTTATATATATATATATATATATATATATATATATATATTTTATATATATATATATATATATATATATATATATATATATATATATATATATATATATATGTATGTATGTATACACACAGACACACACACACATATATATAATATATATATGAATTGTATCCAGGTAAAGAATTACACATTCACATCTTTTTTGCGTGTGATTATCTGGAGAGAGAGAGAACAATATTGTGCATATACCTCAGAATTAAGAGGCTTCTTGTACTTCTCTGACAAGCTGAGAAGGGCGTATATGGTTGGAAGGCTGGACATAGGAGAACCAATGTGACGTTTCCTGCAAGTTGGACAAAGGACTTTGCCCGAGGTCTCGACACTGCAGAGACATGTCCGGCAGAATGTGTGTCCGCAGCCGGGAAGCAGGACTGGCTCTCGCAAGTCTTTCGTGTATATCTCCTGGCAGACCGGGCAGGTCAGTTCAGCATCCATCTCGTCCTGGAAGAGGAAGAAGAAGAAGAAGCACTCATGGCGGGAAAAAGGTTCCGCAGAATTCTGTGTCAATTCACTGGGATGTTTGAAGGTCAGGTATTCAAATTAGATCTTCAGGATATAACAAAGACTTTTATCTACAAGAAATGATGGTTTTAGTAATTATATTATCATCTTTTTTAAATGCTGTTCCGCGTCTGAAACTGTAGACCAAGGTATTACATCGAATTTTATACCTACAACTGAAGGAGGAAACTGAGTAAGCGAAAGATATCTAGCAAATAAGTTATATGAAGCGTTCTTACTCTAGCATACAAACTTCAGCAAATATGTATCAAGACTACAATAACTATTTATCAAATGATTTATACATAAAGCTGCTTATCGAGATTGAGAAAACCTGGAGACGTTAAGAAAAGTAAGAAAATATGGGAACACATCATTTCAGTCATATTTCGCAGAAGGCTTCTTAAGTGGATTAGACAGCCTCTACGAGTCTGTTCAAGTTTGCAGAGAGAGAGAGGAATAGTGGGAGGAAGGGAAGGAAATTATGATGTTGATAAATGAACCATTAAGCCATTATGAATTAGACTTTATTTCTACCAGCGTATATAAGTGTAAATGTTGCTCGTGGATGGCCAATTTCCGTTCACTTACTTGAAACAGGGAAATTTTAGAAAGTCAGTTTTTCATGAGGGTCAAAGGTTCATTGACCCACGGGTAAGAACAAAGACCAAGAATAAAAAAGGAAATGAAGTGTCACAACAACAAAAATGCGGGTATAATTACAGAAACCTAATACTTTATATATATATATTTATGTCCTGTGGAATTCTGATTTCAAAACTGATTTCACATGAATGGTATCTGTCACAGGTAACCAAATCAGACAAAGAGAAGAATACTGCAGTCTTATTGTTGTGTTAGGACTAACTCCCCTAATCTGAGAGGACGATATGCATTTGATGAATACAGATAGAATGGCATCTATGTTTAATTCTAGTCTGTCAATTAGAATTATCAGGTAACAGATCTGCTGCATCAAAGACAAGCAACCAGAGCTCCGTCGGAGAAGCATTTCGGATATGATATAAACTAAGAGTGATCGATGGTTATTGTCTACGAGCTTGTTGGCGCGCGTTACGCGCACTAGAACTCGGCGCTGCTGTCTCCCCCAGAGCCATCTCCCCTACCCTCCCAGTCCCCTACTTACCCCGCCACCACCCGGGCCGGACAAACAAGTTTGCCGGAGGAGGGCGGATGTCACCCCTAGCCTCCCGTTTCCCTACCTACCCCGCCCCCCACTCGGGCGAGGACAAACGAGATCAGGTCCTCTCGGATTATTATTATTATTATTATTATTATTATTATTATTATTATTATTATTCAGAAGATCAATCCTATTCATATGGAACAAGCCTAAAGGAGACATTGATTTGACATTCAAACTTGCAAAGAATGTGGTGGTCATTTGAAAGAAATTACAGAAGATAAGAAATTCAGATAGAAGAGAAAAGCACAAGTACTGGTCGCTTGAATTTTTGAGGTTCTAATTACACAACATCCCTAAGGCCACTCCAAATGAAAGCCAGGAACAGTTAGCACACACGCTTTCTGTCACGTTACTGAAAATTTCCCACAGACCAATATGAGTCCGATGGGAGCGGAAATGCGTTTCAGGAAGACCTTATGTTGGTAGATACAGCAAGTGAGTGAACTTCATATGAGCCTCTTGAAATAGAAGGCATAAGCTGGATTTCTCATGCTTAGCCTACAAACTCAGCAGCACCCAAAGGATGAAAAGCAGTTTTGTATGAAATACTCGTGATCTAATGATTACATCCAACGTACTTAGTTACAAGTTGTCATATATATATATATATATATATATATATATATATATATATATATATATATATATATATATATATATATATATATATATATATATATATATATAGAGAGAGAGAGAGAGAGAGAGAGAGAGAGAGAGAGAGAGAGAGAGAGAGAGAGAGAGAGAGAGAGAGCTTCACGCGCAAACTCTGGTTGCTTCTCAAATCTCTTTGTGGCAATTTTCAAATCACCGCTCTTCTCTAGGAACATATTCACCAGTAAGTCCTTTTCTCTCATCAAAAGAATAGCTTCAGGGAAAGTCAAGACAACATTCACAGTCACATTCATCCCTTAACTGCTGAAAAAGGATTAGACCAAAGTGCAGAGCAGCTTTGTATTTTTAACAAACATTTACGAAGTAAATATATAATTTCATAAAGAAATAATTTAATTCAAACGGATAATATTTTAGAAAAGTTAATGAAAATTTGGAAAAAAAATCTTACTTTCTTAAGTTCTTATTCTGTTTTCAATTAGCTTTTACTTTTAGCTGCCTTGTTAATCTTTAATTGCGTACTGTACATTGATGATTCTTGTTAAACCCAGGGGACTGACCAATCAAAATGTGGTAGCAGTAGGCGTGAAAAATCTTCTTCTCTCTCTCTCCCTCTCTCATATATTCTACTAATGCACAGAACAATTGTGTATGTGATAAAGTTAATATATATATATATATATATATATATATATATATATATATATATATATATATATATATATATATATATAAGCAAGGCCAAATGTAAGTGTGATTACAAGGCCAACACACAAAGCTCGAGCTTAATGATACACATTCTTCCCACCTATCTCTCCTTCTCATGAAATAAAAATTGTCGTCAGAATTCAGCACGAAATTTTGGACTTAGAATCAATCATAAGATGTACAAAATTTTCTCAAGATTCAAAACTGCTTATCTGAATACAAATGAATTCACTGTTGCAAAGATAAAAAATGAAGGCTGTGAAATTAATGTCTCACATGCAAAACACAAAGGCGTCTTCATGGTGCATGAATAAGTAATTATACAAACTACGGGACAAGAGGAATTTCCACGGTAATTTAACCCTGCGAAAAGAAACAATTTATTGTACTTTAGGGTAGAATTTAGGAAACCAGTCATTTTCTTTCAGCTTTCAACAGTCACAGTTATGTGGCACTGACGGCCATATCGTCATGCTCGTCTGTACACTTTTTTTTTTTTTTTTTAGAAACCTACGTGTGATCTCTTTGCTAATTTTCTTGCTGATGGCAAATATAGAAGCTCTTCTTTAAACAGATTTGTATGTTCTACGAAATGAAGTTCTGTTTCTGTAGAATGCAAAATAGGAACACTACAACAACAACACTACAACAAAACAACACAGTAAAGCAAGAGACTTGCAGAAGAATTTCATGTCAAAGAACAATATTCACGTCACTCTTCTCTGAAATGGATCTCAAATGCTAATTTTCCCTCATGTCACAGAGGAGTTATCTTTCACAAAAGATGTCCATGAGGAAGATTAGGCTCAACAATCCTTTCACACGTTCCACCTTTTGTTTCCATACTGACGCCTATCTTCCAATCAGTTCTATCTTCACCGGTGATGCTGTGATTCGCCTTTTCTATGATTTTGTCTATATCCAATAGTTTTACTCCCAGATTTCTGTGTGAATCATCTCCTTCCATTCCTCCATCATTCATATAGCTTCCATTTACCAATGTAACCTTGCTCTAGTCACATTCGCTTTCAACTTTATCCTCTCAAATTGTTTCACCAGCCACTGCGGGATCTCTTCAACAGCGTTTTGTAGATAAAAGGGACAAGGTTGATAAAAGGATATCAAACACAATCAAGATAAGAAACGCTGGAACTGGGATTGACTTTAAAAAAGAACAAATTTCCATCGGTATAGCAAAGAAGAACTCAAAATCACGTAGTTTTTAGAGCTTAGGAAACAATATCGAGAGTGGCTGCACAATGATTTACACGAATCATTAAAAAGAATGTCTGAGGCTTGGTGTGTAATTATTCGAGAGAATGAATACGGTAGTCAAGACAAAGTCAATGGAGACTATGGGGTTGAAAATTTATAGGTAAGTCAGAGCAAAAATTTATGGCGAAAAAGGAAGTTGCATCAGCTACATAAGTATAGAGAGAATGGTAGCAAATGGACATTATGATAACTGATGTAAGTGGAGAGATGCTCTAAGGAGATTACATGCCAATGCCGATGGAGTGGATATTTCAAATTGGTAAATGTGGGGAAAAAAAAAGGAGGCAGATGTGGAAAATACTGGAGTGAAAGGGATTGTAGATTTAGGAGTGCTCAGAGGGTGACTGTTTGAAAATGAAAGGTGGGAAAGTAAAGGTTATAATACTTTAAGGGTCCCAGAAATTAGTATGATTACAAATGCGACGTTTTGGCATAGTGGTGCTGGTGTATCCGAGTGGCTGGCTGACCAGGATGTATGGGGTATATCTGGATGAAGGAACGGTTCCAACAGGATGTTGAGAAAGGAGAAGGCAAGAGGAGTCAAGGGTATACGTTACTCAATATACCTGAGAAAAATGTATGATATGATTATGACTGAGATTCTAAGGCCAATAACAGAAGACCAGATATGGAAAACGAAGTGTGGATTTAGACAGATAAGAGTATATGAGTCTCAAGTGTTTGTTGTGAAACTTGTGCGATAAGGTTGTGTATGTGTCGTTGACAGACCTTTAAAAATTCATAAGAGAACTATGCAAAAGGTAATTTGTTGTGATTCAGTTTTTATCCCGAAGAGCAAAGCGTGTTACTTGGGAAACTGACAGGTTTGGTGTGTGTGGTGCGGGGGGCGGGGTGTCTTTTTGAGATGTAGGTGCAGAGTTACTGGAATAAAAAGAGATTACGAAAGAAGTACGGAGTAGTTGATACACACACACACACACACACACACACACACACACACACACACACACACACACACACATATATATATATATATATATATATATATATATATATATATATATATATATATATATATATATATATATATATGCATTTCCATTCCAGCTATGACCATTTCAGTCAACAGTCTACAATTACTTAATTTCCTGCTTAGGAAATTGTAACGGAACGTATCGATATCATCGAAACTTCAGATCGTTTATCGAGCTCCTTGAATAACAGGCGTCTACATAAATGGACCAGTTGAATAAATACAGATCTGGTTAGTCACAAATGAAAGATTCTCGTATCGAGCAATCTTTAAAACGAGCGACAGAAAGTTAAAATTTACACCTTAACACTTAGGACTAAGATTTGGTCACACTATTTCCTAGAAAAAAAGAACATCCGTCCCTCAGCTCCCAGTACTAAGAACGGCTTCTTCAATCTTGTGTGGTATCTTTCAAGGCCGTATTAGATTAACTTAACTACGTCATGAGTCTACTGTACATAAAAAAAAAACCTTAAAAGGTCTAACATCCATCTTCATTTTAAGTTATCTGATTCTAAAATGCAAAATAATTGCTATATGTTTTGTGTCAAAATTACTAAGAGAAATCTTGCAGAAACAAGCAAAATGTCACCCCAACGCTACTGGACAAATCATCACTTAAGATGGCTGCTCCTTATACCGAAGACATTCCACTGTAATTGTGCATTGATTATATAATTACCATCTGCAGCTTTTTCGGACTAGGTTTACTAAGTACTAGAAGTTCTGGTCCCGCCGATATCATAGCAAAATAATGTGATTTTACAATTATGATAATGGTATACGCTCTCACACACACTTTGTGTGTGTGTGTATATATATATATATATATATATATATATATATATATATATATATATATATATATATATATATACTGTACATATAAGTGTGTGTGTGTATGTATGTACGTATGTATGCGTGTGTTTACATATGGTTTGTCAATTCACCAGGAATCTTTTGGGAGCTGACGACATTTCTTTGCACACCACAACGCTTGTTTATCTAGTCTCGCATCATTAACGATAAATTCCAGAGAGAAAAGTGTTCAGTAAGCATTGAATAAGAACATATTTTTAACAAGAACAATCCTAATGGCCACTTTCACTGCAGTGAGGCCTTATCACTGAGATTAGCGAGGGAAAACTTCAACGGAAATAACCAAAGCGTCGCCTCTTACTCCGTCCATCTGTAGAGATATGCAGCTCCTAATTGTTTTAATGAAACTCGTGCAAGACTTTAAGAGCTGCGACGCTCTGACTGCCGATACCAAGTGAGTAGTGCCAACAGACACCAACATACTGGTGAAAACTATGATTTACAACGGCGCGATGAAGAAATTTAGGATCACAATCGTTGACGACTTTTTATTTAGCTATGCGGTTTTTCAGCAAACAAAGGCGATGCGGGAACACACAAGATCCTCAAAATGATTTCCATCACGATGGTAATAATTCAGATTTGGTTCTCAGTGATCCCTTAAAAACACCTTATTTCCGTTTACAAAATATAAATAAATAAATAAATAAATAAATAAATAAATAAATAAATAAATAAATAAAAAATTTATGCGACCATTCACGAACTGCCAAATCACCGCTTTAACAACGGAGCCACAGTCGTTTTATGAAAGAACACAATTTCGTTGAGTCTTCAGGCCATCTATTAATATATCTTAATAAAAAAAGACAGATCGAAGAGCACTTATGCACATGTACCTGCATCGTTCGGAAAAAAGTTGCAGCTGCGGCCGTTATTAAAGAGAAGGCTGACTTCGAAGCGCATAACAGCTGGGGTGTAACTCGGACCACTTAATTAAGGCTACTGACAGAATGACAACACGCAAGAAATACCCAGCTCGGTCTACAGGATATTACGGCCCTGGCACTCGTGACGTCAATATATTTCCTTCGGTATAATTAGGTTCGCTGTTTATCTTCTTAGCACGATACATAACACAGAGCGCTGCTTGAGTTGAGCACGACTTAATCCGATTTTAAGAGCATTTACCCAAACCTTCAATCGTGTGAGTCTAGCGTTGAAAGCATTCTCTTTACAACCAACGGGTAGCTTTTGTAAATCTTATTTGCACGAGACAAAGACGTTGTGCAGTGATGAACTCCAGCAACTGCCCTTGCCCCTCCCCACCCCCTCCTGGTGGGCCAAATGGGATTCTGTTTTAAATCAGATATAAAAAGGGAATCGTCTAAAGCGTTTACTCCCTTGCGGGATTATGCGTTTGTAAACTTTTGAACATAAAACCCTGATGAAGCATATAACTTTCAGAAAGATGATTTATTTTTACGTAAGTGTGAGTTAATAAAAACAAGAGTATCGTGAGATATATTCGAGTTTGCTCACAATTGATTAATTGTGAACAAACTCGAGTAGTTCGGCTGTCTGACAAGACTCAGATGGTTCTGTGTAGGAAAATTGTGTAATGTTTCTTTGTTCTGCCACATTGAAGGGTTAGTGAAAATGATGTCTGAATCTGAAACTATACGACAAAATGTCCTGTATTGGCCTAGTACAAAGTTAGTATTTCTAAACAATGAATGACTCGCTATTTTCGAAAAAAAAAAAGTTATATCCAAGTTGAAACAAAATTGCGGTTTTTTAATTGGAAAAAATACAGGATATGTAAACAACCCAAACCTTTCATGTAAATGCACACACACACATACATACACACACACACACACACACACACACACACACACACACACATATATATATATATATATATATATATATATATATAACTGAATCACGAAAATATGAAAGGTGATGAATATATAAAGGCAAATGCCACGAAGGAAAGTGAAACAAAAAGAGATGTGCTAGGCCTTTCGATGCAACGGTCGTTTATTAGTAAAGGACGTTGTGTCGAAAGGCCCAGCACGGTGTTTCACTTTCTGGCATTTGTTTCACTTTATATATTTATATATATATTTATATATATTTATATATATATATATATATATATATATATATATATATATATATATATATATATATATATATATATATATATATGCACACACACACAGGTTGTAACATAAGTTTATGCAAATATTTTGGGAAATGAAAGAAAAGTAATTTTGAGCAGAAAATGCTCCATAAACATACGCATTTTAAGGCTTCGTTTGTCGTTGAGGGGGATTTTAAAATAACTGATATCATTAGATTTTAAAATAACTGATATCATTAGCGCTGCTTTCATACAATGGAGGTTGGTAACGGGAGGTCGGAGTAGCCTGGGATGTTGGGGAGGTGGTTACCGTATTGAAGGAGGATGGAGCGATTAGGCCGATGTGAATAAAGTACCTCCCAATCAAATGTATTATTTAGATTTTGAGGAAAAAAATGCATGCATCATTGAATCCCTTTCCCTCCCTATCACTGGTATTCATTGGACACCAATAAAAAAAAAGAAACAGAAAAGTAAGTCTAATTAAATCTCCCCTCCATCAAAGGTAGGCTTGCTTATTCATTAGACACCTATCAAAGATTTCAAATTTATTTTTACAACTCTCTCCCTCTCCATCTAAAGTATTCATCAGACACCAGTCATAGGCGTAGACATAGTCATGACTCCTGGTTCAGCAATTCCGTGATGAGGCGGCAGGACAGAGCATGCTAGAATTCAACGATCACAAATGATTGTTGGTCATCAACGTTTACACTGCTTACTTGATACGTAAAGCCGCGCGTTACCGCTTTTAGCTAATCTTTGAAATTAGATTATTTGCAAGACAAAGAATCATAATTAAAAGACTGTCAATCCACATGCCTCATTCATTTCAACGCCCCCCCACAACCAACATCCCAGGCTACTCCGACCTCCCATTACCAACCTCCATCGCATGAAAGCAGCGCTAATGGTGATGGCTATTTTAAAATTCCCCCCACCGACAAACGAAGCCTTAAAATAAATGTTTATAGAAGATTTTGTGCTCAAAATTACTTTCTTTTTCATTTCCCAAAATGTTTGCATAAACTCGTGTTACACCCTGTTTATATTATATATATATATATATATATATATATATATATATATATATATATATATATATATATATATATATATATATATATATAAGCTCAAAAGTTCACGGGAAATGCACGTGATTTGTTGTGGGAAACCACAGGAAAATAACAGTCATAAGATCAGTACTAAGCGCTTTCGCGTTTATTCACTCATCGTAGGGGCACAAAGTGAGACTATGCGTATAAACGTGAAAGCATTTGGTATGGATCTTCTGACTTATTTTCCTGTGGTTTTGATATATACACACACACACACATATATATATATATATATATATATATATATATATATATATATATATATATATATATATATATATATATATAGCAAGTCATTACAACTTGAGTGATGGATTATGACTAAGTTCTCTTATTCCTACCAAAATCATTTATGTTTACTCCCAAATGCCCAAACAAAATTAACTGCTCCCATTCTCACAACATCCACATAAGCATTCATTTCTCTATTTGCCTGATTTTCACTTACCCTTAGAACCTTATTGCAAACTTCCTCCTCTTGCAAACAACTTAAAACTTTTTGCTAGTTTTTGCCGTTTCTCTTCACTATCTGCAGTCAGAATGTGTCAGTGGTAAACATCAACATTTTCACCCTCCATTCATGATTTTTTTTTCCTTATCTTGCAACTCCGCACGACCATCTGCAGTCCTGACTTTTTGCAGCACTCTATTCATAAAGATACCAACTCTTACACCAAACCAGTCACTCTCGCATCTAGATATCTTAATACGCGTTTGGATTCCAACTTGAAAACATTTAATCGTTCTCAGCAGCTTATCATATGCACTATACATCCTCGACAAGGTCTGCATTGCCTTTCTGTCGGCTCAGCCGCAAGTTTTCTATGTCTATGCATGCCACAAACAGCCTTTTCCGTTTTCTTTCAAACCTTGCACATAACGGAGACATTACGCCCAAAATCGTCTCCCTGTCACAACCAAAACTGTTCTTCCTACTTATCTTCTTCCTACTTATTAGTCCTAACGTCATATAACTGGAAGAAAATATTCTCGATAGTCGTCAAAATTGATTCAAAATTCAGGCAACTTTATAAAAAAGGGAGAATTAATTTGAAATCATCGATTTTGTCAAGCAGGCACTGACGACATTGTTGTATTGGGTCTTTGGGAAATATGGATTCCATATCAAAACAAAAGCACTTCTTATTTTGTGGATCAATATTTCTTATTTCATCACTAGACGTACATTAGAAGAAAGGGGAAAAAGTACTCCTCGGCAATTCGTTTTGAAAGTTCCAACAGGAATATTTTAAAGGAACTACCGTTTCGTTAGCAAGATTAACTGAACTTTTTTAGTTCCTTCATACCTGATGGATGGTGACGCATTCTGAGTTTCCTTTGTCATGAGACACAGATAAAACATGAACAAGTTTTGCACTACTCCATTTCTGCTATCGTAGTCACAGGAAGGTGTGGCGTTGGAGTTGTATATCATTTCCGTTTCCCAGCGAGATAACGCATTGTGAATCACAGGCTTGTTTGAGCATTTTACTTCGGGAGCAGAAGTCAGGGTTTCCAATAGTGTCACAGCTTTTCTTCCTTCCTACTGTGGCCTAGGTGTTTTTGGCGCCTTGCCCTTCTCGGTATTCTTAGGTTACAAAATCTTCGTTGCATAGTCCCGGGAAACTTTCATTCACAAGGAAAAATAAAGCTCTCGTTCTGTCTGTGCTTCTTACTTGATATTCCGCCTGTGCACCTGAATATAACGATTCCTAGGAAGGAGAAAAAGGATATGGACACAGGGTAGTGCCGCCAGTGCACCTCACGCGGTGTACTGTAGGCATTACTCAAGGTTCTTTGCAGCGTGCCTTCGACCCTAGCTGCAACCCCTTTCGTTCCTTTTACCGTACCTCCTTTCATATTCTCGTTCTTCCATCTTACTTTCCAACCTCTCCTAACAATTGATTCATAGTGCAACTGCGAGGTTTTCCTCCTGTTACACCTTTCAAACCTTTTTCTGTCAATTTCCGTTTCAGTTCTGAGTGGCCTCACAGGTGGCAGTACTTGGCCTTAAGCCTAAATTCTATATTCAATTCAATCCATTAAAAGGATAATTTAGGAAACAGCAGTGAGAGCATGGTGCAAGAACAAAAGCAATCAGCAATCGCTGAAAGGGCACTGAAGTGCGTACACGAACTATTTACTTGACTAACAGATAAAGCATTTTAATAGGGCCTTTTAATTAATCAATATCTGAACTATCACTCAATTGAAATCAAGACTATACACTTGATAAGAAAATGCCTTGAACTCCAAAATTCAAAGTTCACTGGCACTTCCATACAGGTTCTTGTAGGAGAATGCTGAGGAAGAGAGATGATACGCAGTTATGCAGCTATGCTTTTGAGAGGAGCGGCATATCGCGACTAAAAATTTTCCTTTTATGACTCAAGATGGTTCAGGCATCCGTAAAGTTTTCTGCCTTTGGTGTTCACTCTAAACCTCGCGTTGTTTACTTTATGCATATCATTCTTGATCTTGATCTTTATAGTGCATCTAAAAGTGAATCCCGTAATTAAGTCAGATTCAACTAATTCAAGAATGCTCCTGTTTGCATTGCTTTCTGCTCTCATCTACTGAAATCAAACTCAGTCATTCTCTTTAAAAATGATTATGGTCGGCCAGGTTACTTCATATTAATTTACGAAAGCTTTCGAGGTTTAAATAAAACAAGATTATTTTATCATCGCGCGTTCTGTTCCATATCCTGTTTATTAAATTTTATGTTTGTCCATGATCAGAGTAAAATTCTCATACCTCGGAACTTTAATCCAGTTCTGGTAAGTCTATCATTGAACCTGTTAGCATACAAATCTCGTGACAACTAATGAAATCTACAGCACCTCTGATGAATCTCGATCCTCTTACGCATCCTTCAAGAGAAAGCAGAGTGAATAGAACACCAACCGTTGAGTGAATAATGGATCAGGAAGACAAGCACTGCCAGAAAGACTACAATCGAAAACAACAGGGAAAGTTTACGAAAGACTTCTGGTCCCAGGGGCGTGAGACTACGTGGCATTTTGACAGAGTGTGAATGTTGAAACTCTGCAAAGCAAGCAGCCCACATCACTTTGAGGCAATGTCACTCACCGTAAACGATAGCGGAAGTTCCCCATTGAAATAGAGCTTATGGAAGGTGGCCAATTAGGTTATCATCCGGCGACGCTAAAAGAGAGCGGAAACAATAAATTCCTGAAAGCTGGCGACGTCCGCACAGAACAATGTTTCCAACAATGACAGAACAAAATAATCTGAAGCATCTTTGTTAAAATAGGACGACATTTCCATAGACCTATTTGAGGTGCTTCCGTCTTCCAATGAAATGAAAACAAGCAAGACAATGTCACCTCTTTACAATATATGTGGGTGAGGGAAAAAAAGTGAGACTTACCACTTTTATGAGTAACGTAAATAAGAAAAGCACAGTTAACTTCACACCACCATATTTTACCCGTTCAGTAAAATCTTGCTGTTCCAAGAATTTATGTAAGTGTCACACTCACACAAGGAAAGAGAGAGAGAGAGAGAGAGAGAGAGAGAGAGAGAGAGAGAGAGAGAGAGAGAGAGACTTCAAGATTTCTCCTAACAGCCGAAAGGCAACCACAGGATGTTCATGAATAGGGTCGGATCATTACCTCATCACCACTTGTTAGTGAAATAAAATGTAATTCTGGGTGTAAATTTGTGGGTTTGAATTATTCATTGACATTAGTACTGTAGACGCTGATAGTGATAGAATAGAAGTGTTTGTTAACACATACATAAGCACATATATCTGTATATATATAGGCCTACATATGTATGTATATATATATATATACACATATACATATATATATTTGTATGTATATGCATATATATGTACGTATGTACAGTGTGTGTGTATATATATATATATATATATATATATATATATGTATATATATATATATATATATATATATATATGTGTGTGTGTGTGTGTGTGTGTGTGTGTGTGTGTGTGTGTGTGTGTGTGTGCGTGTGTTTACGATGTTTCTGAGATTAATTTCTGCTTCATCTAACTGTCATTTCTTCTTTAGGTCACGACAAGAGGAGATACTCGTCCATTCATTTGCACGAGAGGTTCCGGTCCTCAAACCATTCCCCATTTCTTCATTTCTTGTAGGAAGACCAATCCCAATCTTCCGTTTGTAGTAAATCTTCACCTTAACAGGAGTGACATGTCCTCAGACTACCTGATTTCCATGACCAGATCGTATTCCACGATTAACAGGGTCACTGTGTTAATCGCTCCGTCACGAGGGCTTTATCATTAAAACCAAGGTCTATAGACCTTGATTACTACTACTGTTACAAACATACCTTCCAAAGTCACCTTGTATTGCAATCCTAAAAAGATTTAACAGCCTGTACGGGAGTGAAACAAATTAATGGCTTCGCTCACGCTGACTTCCCTGGTAACAAATGCAAGGTTATCGTACTTTGAGAGCCAGGCGACATTTACCAACGTATTCTTTCGACTGCCAAACATTGTATTTGTAATTTTCCATCTGCCACCTTTTTTCTGATTCAAGATTTATTGTGCATTCTCTAAGTCAGATAAAGAAATTAGATTTCCTTCGGACTCTCAATTAAAACAAGTTTGGCATATTTAGGTCATGCCAATTTCCATTTTAACTTTCAGATTCATAGCAGAGTAACCTAAGTTTCACTCGTCAGACAACCGAAGAAACCTATTTCAGACTTTACTTCTGATTAACTATGTTTTCTGATTCTCTTGTAAGTAAATTGCTTGTATACTTCGAAGACTGCTGGCGGATCGTAAGAGTGAAAGACCGTGCTGGTACGAGGCGCGCCTATTACAATAGGCCTACCTCCTCCATCGCTACACTTTTGTATTATCTTTTCTGTAAAACTGAGGGCACAACTACGAGGCGATGTTTACTGAGTAACCGATGGCCAAAGCTGACTTTTGGTTAGACGAAATATTCAGGAGAGACAGAAAGCCATTTGGATCGATTTCTTACGGTGGAAAAAGTTGCTTTGCAGAACTCTCCGAGAAACACTTTGTTACTTTGTTTATTGCGCGAACTTTAGGGAAAGATCGAATAATATTTCAGTGCAAGTTTCTGTAGAGAGGTCATGGACCTAGCAGTGAGTCTGTCATCCGAGAGTTTAAAGAACACGGGATTGTTTTCAAATGTCAGACTTCAAACAACGTCATTAGTAAGCAAGAAGGTTATGGTAAGTCTAGTAGAATCTGTAATGTGATGAAATCGTTTCGAAGATATTTCGTCGATTTCGGGCTAAAAGGTTAAGAAGAATACCGTAAGTGCTAAAGAAAAATTATACTACTGGGGAAATTAAGAAAGTTCTACACGTAATAAGATAGTGATAAAAGGGAGATGGAGATGGCTTGGCAACGTCCTTAGCCCCACCCCAGGATGAATGGTACGTAGCAATGTCAGCTTGGGTGGTGGGGGCACCCGAAGAGTTGGAAGACCCAAACCTACTTGAATAGTAATTACAAGAAGGGAGACTAAAGATGAGTGGAGATTTGTGGAAGACAAAGCACAGGAAAGACACGAGTAGCGGAATTTCACAGGAGCCCCTTGCGTCACGCGGCGTTGGAGCCGATAAGATGTAAATAAAGCCCATTCAAATATAAATACCTACCTCCTTAGAGAGAAACAATTAAGCAATCACATGTAATTCCACTTCTGGTGCCTTCGCCCGTCTCTTGCTAATGTGACGAGATAGCAGTCGTAGTAGTACATTTTAATACAACAGGAGTCGAAATTGAGTTCACGACAGTATTAGCTGAAATGAGCGAACTAAAGAAACCACGTTTCCCTCCAAGATGCCCAGACGAAGACTGAGCTACTACAGCCTTGAACTCACTCCGTCTCTCTCTCTCTCTTCTCTCGTAATGACGAACTGATTGAGCGAGGGCGTTGCACCACACTTTAGATGTTATTTCGCGCTTGGATGAATGTCATCTTGTATCGTGACAACACTAAAGAAACCTCTTCCATGCTAGTGCTCGGGTTTGGTAGACTTCTAAGTAAACGATCAAGCTAATGACTCAATCAGTGACGCTGATTAAACGTTAACTGCTAACGACTTGCTTCTTTATTCACTTTTCCGAGCGGCTGTGTTTTAACAGGTGTGAAGAAATTGTTAACAAAGATCAGTTCGCAAACAATATTAGCAAGAATTTGTGAGGACATTCTGGGAGATTATCAATAAGAATATTTTTTGTCTTGACGCGAAATGCCAGCAGCGACCACACCCTTGAGGAATGATTTCCCATTAGGGCGATTAATTAGTGTGTTTTGTATTGAGATTTTAAGTAGCCTGTGTTTGTTGCACATTCCTTATTTTATCCTTTGCGTTTCAACCACAGTAAAGAGGGGAACTGGCTATGCTTTATTTCTACACTGGACAAACTACGTTCTATCTCTCTTCATTTTATATATATATATATATATATATATATATATATATATATATATATATATATATATATATATATATTACTAAAGGACCTCATTCAAACTGGATGGTATCTAACGGAGTTTTTTATTCTGAATAAAAAACTCCGTTAGATACCATTCAGTTTGAATGAGGTCCTTTTAGTAATTCTACTAATGCACAAAACAATTGTGTATGTGATAAAGTTAATATATATATATATATATATATATATATATATATATATATATATATATATATATATATATATATATATATATATAACAAACTACATTCTATCTCTCTTCATTTTTATATATATATATATATATATATATATATATATATATATATATATATATATATATATATATATATATATCTTTCTGTCATTTAACATTACATACTTTGCCCTTGTCTTGCACATTATTACCGATCCTTGCCTATTATCAATACGAATAAAATGTTTTTTCTTCTGTATATTCATTCATCCTTTCTTCATATATTAACAAATCACTTTTTCATTTTAATCTCTTGCTTAATCTCTTCTCTCAATATTCTCACGAGTTTTTTTTTATCTTTTAAGCTTTCTTTTCTTTATTGTTAATGTATATTTGAGTTTTTGTCCTCGTGATCAGAGGTTCAGTCTAACTCTATTTCATGACACGTTTGTGTTTGCCATTGGTTTCTACGGGTAAAGTTTAATTCCTTTAGAGTGAGGGTAGTTTAAGATTTATACCAGCCTTCCTGTGTATTAATTTTTATTAGCTTGTTGGTGATACATTCTGCTAATTCTTTTGTAACTCTAATGCTCTGCATCAGCAGTTTAAGGAGAGTTGGCTTCAATTGGATTTTGATCGCATTATGTTATGGACATTACTATTGTGGGTTTAATTTTGATTTGATTTAAGTTATATACTCTTGTAATGTATCGGGAAGAACGTTAGTCTTACGGTACTCATTTTGTTTTAGACTCATCAGGTATCTTAGTAGAATATCTCCCATATCATTTTTGTATTTGCTATTTCTTGCTAATTCCATAAATATTGATTTTGTTTCTTATTTTGGTGATTTCCAAATGTTCACCAAATCAATTGTTAAAAGTGATTTAAAAACTTTTACTCCTAACTATCCTACCAAGAAGAAGATTACCATTAGTTTCACCAACATTTAATTTATTCCTATCTAATTCTTAAAATCTCTCGAGTAAAAACTCTATTTATTGAATTTAAAAAATTTATAATTGCATAATATTTAATAAAAACAATAGCAAAGGACTGAAACTCTACATTTACCTTAAAAGTAAACCTAATTCTAACGGGTGAAAATAACTACGTTGGCGCGCTTTTTCAGCTGAGTTCTGTTTATATTTCCGAATGTGTTAAATGGTGTTCGAGATCATGAATTCATTCAATTAGGCCTGCAACAGAACGCGACTACAGAAATGGTGCTGCAAAATTCGGGAAGATTCAGGCCAGACAGAGCAGAAAGAAATAAAGAAGGCGATGCTGTGTAAGTGAAGTGCAAGATTTAGAGTAATGCAGGTTCCCTATTCGTGAACTGCCATTGTCAGTGGCATTCGTGAAGCTACGATAATCTTTTTGTACTAAACCAGTCTGCTGGTTAGGCTTTCTAAAATTTCACTGAAGCAGCTACGTTAGTAGTTAGTGTATTTTTGCTAGAATTAAGTCCAGTTACTTAGAATAAGGTAATTTGCTGACCTGGTAAAGAAGTAGGTCTAGGTTTATTTTAGCTAGCGAAGTGCTCGAGACGTAGCCAAGGGAACTGTGTCTCTGTAAAAGAAAGCAAAAATAAGTGAAAATTAAAGTAATGTAGTAGCGTTCTGTCAAAAAACCTTAGTAGAATAATAGCTTGCTATTTTTAATAGCAAATTAATAGGCCTAGGCTAGTTATACACCGTAGGTCTAATTTAATGCCCAGGGTTAGTCTGACAAGGGCATGAGATTGTAAGGGTACAGTAAGAGGGGGTTCACAAAGAATGTTTTTAAGCATTAAGTTTTTACAAGGAAGGGTAATAATTTTTTAATAAAAAATAAAAAAATCAATTATCCAAAGTCCTAAATATATTGTAACAAGCTTATAGGCCTAAAGGCAACAGTAAGATAAGAAATTCTACAAGCAAAATGAACATTAAATAAATTAAACTGGTGCCATTCAGAAAAGATTAACAATAAACCAAAAGAAAAAACTATAAAATCAATTTTAAGTTATACAGCTCCGCTCCTTAAATGTGTTCGAGGAGTGAGCGCTCGTAAACCAGAACTCGGCCAGTTGTACTCGGCTATATGGTATGCTGTATTTGTTTGGATGCAATACTTTCTTACTTTTTAATGCAGTAACTAAGACTTCTCATATTGTGCCAGTCTTCAGAAGATGTCATGCCCGTCTCACAGTTTTCTGTCGAGCAGCCTACCCTGGACACATAGGCCTATCTTGCAGTGACATTTGTAATATCAAATACAGGCAGTCCCCGGTTTATGATGGGGTTCCATTCCTACGCCGCGTCGTAAACCGAAAAATCGTTGAAAATCGTTAAGAATCCAAAGAAAACCTTACTTTTAATGCTTTGGGTGCATTGAAAATGACGTAAACTGCATTTTTTTATTATTCTGCCGTTTTGGAGCCATATTTCTTCTTTTGGATCAGCGTTGTAAGCCCAGAACATGCGTCGTAAACCAGGAAATAATTTCTGATGAGTATATTTGAAAAGCGTCGTAACCTTGGAACGTTGTAAGCCGGACCTGTTGTAACCCGGGGACTGCCTATATATATAGTACATGCGATGGTGCAGCACATTATTTTCAGTGGAATATTAAAGCCTATTACTTAACCAGCAGTTGGCCCTTTGGCTATCACGCAGGTGGAATGGCAAGTAAAATATACATGATACAGTAATAACTGCACATGTGATGTCGAACTCACAGGCCAGTCATGACAAAGTATGCATAGAAAAATAACATATGGCAAAATAACCACATTAAATATGGCATAATATCCAATTTATTCAAGGTAATATTAAAACTAAATAGGACTCAGAAGCAAATGAGGGCAGTTTTGCATGGTGAGTCCTAAGTAGATAGTAGAACTATCCTAGGCCAAATTAGACCTAAGTTAGCCTTTATGCTACTTCATTTCTGGTACTGTATACTTTACAGCATTTGGCTCACTGTAGTTACTAAAGCCTTGGCTTTAATACTGACCAGCCATGCTAGCAAGGCAGTCATTCCTCTCAATTGATGTAATGCAGGTTTCTTGCAAATCAACCAGGAATTCCTTTACTTTTTTATTTTGAAGGAAAAAACTTTTTCATTACTAAGTCTAAGAAGCAATCAAATGTGACTGCAGCCTACATCTTGTCTTCTTTTGAAAAGAATTTGTTTCTTTGTTTATTAAGTAATAATTAACAAGTGTAACTCTAACTTCCTCCTCCAATTCTTGGATTTTATAGCTACAACTGCTATTTTTAGGCTTTACGTATATTGAAAGATTGGTAGCCTATGTATAATAGAACAAAAATTTAGTTTCTTTATAGTCTGTTCAGGTCAGTATCCTAAGAGTTAGCACTTCATTTCATGAAACTTATATTATTAAATTTATATTGCTTGATTTTATGATTGTTACAAGGTGTAAAAATTATGCATAGCTTTTGTCTTTCCTGTATTTGTTATATTTCATATTTATATTGAAGTATGGAATTGAACTTTTTCGTTTGTTACAGTATACAGGATGATGGCTCAGATCGACGTCTTCAGCAAAGTTTGGAGAATGACGCTGTTGATGCAAAATTTGGCTTTCACCGTTACAAAGAAACTGCAGAGAAAGTCGGATGGTTGCTTAACATGCATCCTGTGAGTTCTGAATGTTCTTTTTTGTTTGGGTAATGCTTATGTGTATACAATACTGTATGTATCTTTGCACATCATGTACTCATGCCTTTAACTGCCATTTTGGTTTTTGATGAATAGCTAACTGGCAGTTGCAGGCAGTGAGGGTGGCAGTAGCAGTGAGTGCATAATATTCTTTATGGCTCCTATGCCTGGCACTTCATACAGCGATGGCTTGAGGCAGAGTATGCCATCTTCTTTGCCGAAACATATCTCAGATGTAATGAACATTTCAGTCAGATCTGTGCTTACAGAAATATTGTTATAAATTGGAATTAGCATACAGTAATGTTCAAAATCCTCACACTGTTCGTATGCCATTGTTGAAATACCAGGTAAATATGTAATGCGCTATATTTGTTGATCAGCATACTTGTATTAATCACATTTTACTAATGGATATTTATCAATATTCTGAATAAAATAATGATACACAAGAGAGGAAGGAGTACATTGCAACTTTTGTAAGCTGTCATATTTAACTTTATCAAAACTTGGAATAAGGTAACAGTACACAATGAAGGAGAGAAAGGAGTGAACAAATGATTGCTTACAAAAGTTGTAATTCACTTCCTCTTTCTGTCTTTTGTTGTTATGTTATTCTCAAAACATGCAGTGAAAATACCAGTACATAACAAGAGAGGGAAGGAAGAATGAGACACATTCACATGATTGCTACATGGCACTTGGGGGGGATATCATGTAAACTGCACTACTAGGTCTTTATTACTTATTGGCATGACCCACAAACTGTCCATCAAGTTGAGATGCTAGTTTGTCCTAGTTTAACAAAATGAAGGTTCATAAAGTTTTAAGGAGTAGTTGGTGGTTATTTTTATATGTAGATACAGTAAGCTTATTCCATACAGCTGGTAATGTATGAAATCCCTCCACTTTCAGTTGCCCCACAATTGTAATGGAGAGTAGTTGAGATAATTGGTACAAGTATAGTACATATATAAAGATTTCAGTCATTTATTGGCAAGTTTCCCATTCTCATAACCTATGCTTTAAGCACTAATGCATAAATGTCACCAATGAAGAACTGATAACCCAACAGCATAGGTAAAATTTTGATAAGTGGTTTTAAGAAGGCCTATATTGCATCAGTATTCTGGAGTCATGGGTTTTATTTCCTTGGTTTTAAGGCATTGAAGTGAATGTCGAGGGCTGTTTGATTAATTTTGTGCAACTACATTGCAACTTTCTTACAATCTTGGGTTCATCCTTTTCATAAAATATCTGAAGGTTTTTAAGATCTGCTGGTGTGGAAGTGATACATCCGTTAATTTTAAATGAAAAATAGTCCAAGTTGAGATTTAAATCAAGATCAAGTTCTAGGTAGCCAATACCTGTACAGGTAGGCTATTGTTATGATTGTTAGTCAGAGGACAATGTTACTGAGAAACTTTAGTTCCTACTAATTACTGTAGTAACTCGGTGTATGTTAAAATGGGAGATACTGTATTTGTACAAATGCATACCAAATTTAAAGTGATTTTCTGCGTTTTGTAAGTGCAACCTCTTCAATCTACCAGGAATACCCTACTCTCAGCCCATTTGGTTGACATAAACACAGTGTCTGTGGTTCTCAGACAGTTAAGGAACAAGGTATCTTAATGGGCATGGTGATTCTCCCTGGAAATGGGAAATTTTATCCTTTTGCTAGTTACAGTACTGTGCTGCTGCAAACTGCTATTCAGCATATGGTGTGTCTGCTTGTAAGCTCATAAGAATTAGTTTGTAAATCTGGTAAATGGAAAACTCTTTTTATAGTACTTTATACTTTTATACATTTTTTAGTGTACTTTTATCAGTTTTTTCCATGTATTATGACATATACATGATGATTGAAAAACATATGTAGTTCTTTTGTTTTTGTTGAAGTCAAGTGTCCATTTTAAGTGTAAAGCATCAGTGTTAACATTAAATTAAAATTTTATGTTTTCAGACGGAAATTTTGGATGAAGACAAGCGATTACTGAGTGCTGTGGATTATTATTTCATCCAAGAAGATGGTTCAAGATTTAAGGTCGGTCATTCTTAATGAGATGTAAATTCTTACAAGTAACTAAGCTGTACAGTGTTAATTTTTTCTGTGCGTTATTACTAAGCATTTGATTTTTTATAGCTTTTGGGTAAATTATGACCATCACTTAGGAGTGACTGATTGCACCTGAAAGTAGCATTATTGATGGATTCATCATCTTTTCTTTATTGGTTTTCAATATACACACAGTAGTACCCAGTCATGTGCAATGGAGAGGATTATCATTTTATTTTGATATATTTAATTAGATAAGATGTTTGTGTTAAAAACTCAATTGTGGTTTTGCTTATTTACTACACTCATTCCTTCTAAATTTTTGTAGGTTTCACTGCCATATCGCCCTTACTTCTTTGTTATGGTGAAGAAAGATGTTATTCAAGATGTGACAACATTTTTATCTAAAAAGTTTTCCGGCCTGTTGGCTTCTGTAGAAGTTGTGCAGAAAGAAGATCTTGATTTGGTAAGTCATGCACATGAAACAAGGTATACACTGAGATCTTAAAGAGATTTATGGTAACTTTAGTCCTAATTGGATTTTTAAAATAGTTTGACTCAGCAGGGACCCTGAAGGCTTTAATTGGATAGTAAATTGGTTATTTTGTGTAATGGAAAAATAGTTTGAGACGTGCTAGTTAAAAGTTCAGTTATGAATTTCAGTTTCCTTTTCCATCACTGTACCCAATGTCTTTTCAGGAAAATCATCTGACGGGACTAAAACAGACCTTGCTTAAATTATCTTTCATGACAGTCAGTGATCTAGTAAAGGTAAGTTACTCATTCTTTCAGTCTAATTGTACAAAGAAGCCTACTTAATTTTAAAATTTTCTTGTCAATGATTCATCCTCTCATATTTTGTCACAAACATAAATAATCTGAAGTAAGAATTACTGACTCGTGCAGACACTGTGCAGTCTTGTGCAGATCTGCAGGTCCTGGTTCATACTTTGTGCTTGGGAGCACATTGTTACACCCCAGACTTTTGAGTTTTTGTAAAGAATTGCCTTTTTTTTGGCCCATTCTTAAGTAAAGAATTGCCTTTTTTCCCCTACTTTTTTTATTCATTCAGCTTGCTATGTCTTCATTTTCCTTTCATTTATCCTTAATCTGTTCATTATACCTGTTACCCAAGTGTGCCTCAGGGACAGATCATTTCAGCTGGTAGCACCATTATATTTTTGTTGGTATTCGGAAGACTAAGCACAGGGTTTATTTTTTCACCAAGAGAAAACATGCATGTAACATTTCCATTCAGGATTAGTTTTTTAGGTGCTGGGTTATTTTGGTACCTGTGTTTGAAAGCTGATAAGAGTTAGCATTTGGTTGCCGTTAGTATTGCCTGTTCAGTTTCATTAATTTTAGGTTTTTAAACATCTAACTTACCTGGTAGTTATATATATAGCTTAAGTCCCTGACGTCACGGCAGAATTTCAAAAACTCGCGGCAATCGCCGATCGGTAGTCAGGTGAACCACCTGTGCGCCCTCTACCCAGGTACCTGGAACCATTCCAACTATTCCTCAGATCTTCCCTGCCGCTGTGTCGGTAACATCGATGGAATTTCGCTCGTAGCCTGTGTTTTTTCGCAACTTATTTTGGTGAAGTACACTTTGGCTTGCTTTAAGCTTGTTCGCTTTTGGATTTTCTTATAACATATCTGACTTCATCAGTGTGAAAATGTGGGTGTGGGGATGCAAGCGGCTTGCTAAAGTCTCCTTGGATCCCCACTTAGTATGTCTGAAGAACGGGAATGAAAGACCGGCTCAGAAGAGCCAAGAGTACTGTTTCTCACTCTTCTTGATATAACCAGGGAATAGTTAATTCTTTTCCCCTTGATAACTATCCTATTGATCCTTCTCCCGTAGTGGTAGTCTCTGAACCCCCTACTGAAACAGGTAAGGACCCAATACTTAATGATTTGTTGGCTGCCATTCAGACCCTGGCCCAACAGGTAAAATCCCTCTCAGAAGACAGGGATAATATGTGATCGATAATAAGAGATCTAAAAAATACAAGTGTTAATATGTTGTTAGTGCAAGTGCAGTGGAGGGTGCGACCGCTCGGTCCTGTTGTGCTCCTAGTCCTAGACCTCTTCCAAGCTCACCAACCCCTGTGAGAAGGAAAGTCGACAGACGAAGGGAGGCAAGAGGCTTTAGCTACCGAGCAGTCGTCCCCTCAGCGTACCTGTTGGCGTTTCCCAGGACGCTCACCCCCGCCATAGGAAAGGCAAGGTTAAAGTGTTTTTCGTCCATTGGTTGCTGCACGTCAACCGGAGGAAGCTTTTGACCGATGTCGCACAGGCGGCCAGTTCTCAAGTAACCTCTAGGTTTGACGGGACAGCGAAAGTTAGAAGTATGGGCGCCAGGGCGCCGGCGTCGAAGCTGGGCGCCAGGGCGTCGGCGTTGAGAAGCTGGGCGCCAGGATGTCAGGCGAGAAGCTGGGCGCCTGGGCGTCAAGTGTCGAGAAGTTAGACGCCAGGGCGTCAGGCGTCGTGAAGCTGGACGCCAAGACATTAAGCTTCAAGAAGATGGGCGCCAACACGCCAGGCGTCAAGAGACTGGGCGCCAGGACGCCAGGCGTCAAGATGATATTTTGAAAGACGTCGCTACTTCCGTCTTCGGAAAATCGGAAGAAGAGAATGATAATATCTCGCATTCTCCTGTGAATCCTATTGTAGAGATTTCTGACGAAGACAATATAAAGGCCATCAGCTTTTATCAGACTTGAAAAGGCTTATGAAGCTATTTTCGGAAATTTTCCCAGAGAAATTTATCCTGACTGCTCCTCGTTCCCGCCTTCAGAATTTACTCTTGTGAAGAGGCGTCTAAGAGGGCAGCATTTCTGAAGAATGGATACTTTGAAGGAGAAACAATGAAAGACAGCCTTTGTTCTTCCTCCAACCAAACTAGCTCAAGGTCTAGCGTTTAGTATCAAACTGGAGAATCGTTCGGCCTCGAAATACCTGCCCCTTCCCAGGAACCTTCTCGAATCTTGTTGACTCTTCTCGTCAGTGGCCATGGGGAAAACGAAGTTGTTGGTCGATATCAGAATTGGACCACCCCCTCAAAAGAATTTGGAGATTTAGGAAGGAAGATGGAATTATTCAACACGACTGACACCGAAGAACTCATATATCTGATGTCGTGTATGGATAAAGGACTGGAGATAGTTCCAACGAATCAAGTGCACCTTTCTCAGCGGGACTCCTGAAGAAAAGGGCCCATCTTTGCTCTTTCCTGGCTAATGGGTCACGTCCAATCAAAATCAGAATTGATTTATACCTCTTTTTCCTCTCACCCCTTCTCTCAAGGTTTGGTATAGAGGCCTTTTCATCTTTGCCCAGAAAACCACGTAAGATTTAAGATCTAAAACAGCAAGAAAAGTCCTACCCTCGACTTTCATCGCTAAAAAAAAGTAAGGCTGAGGTTCCTGTGTTTCAGGTATCTCAGCTCTTTCGTGGTAAGCCCTCCGATAGAGGTTCCTCTAGGGCGGGTAGATGAATGACAACGAGAAGAGGCTCTACACAGGGAAGAAGGAGGACCTGCCTTTCTTCTCCTGCAGACTGCGGTAGGAGCCAGACTGTCCAGCCGGAGTAGGCCCCCTCTAGTAACAAGACAATTCGACCTTTCTGCCAAATGCAACGACAGAACCAAGGCAAAGGTTCTACAGCAACAAGTGTCTATGATGTTGCAAAAGGAGACCAGACAGAGAGTTCAGGATCCGAATTCCCCAGGATTCTACATTCGGTTATTCCTGATCCCCAAATGCTTGGGGGGTTAGAGACCGGTGCTAGACGGGATTGCACTCAACTTTTTTGTGCAATAAACAAAGGTCGCTATGGAAACGACAAAATTGGTTCTAGCAGTGGTCAGACAGCATGACTGGATGGCCTCACTGGACCTCCAGGATGCGTATTTTCACGTCCCCATGCACCCGATCTCCAAGAATTTTCTGAAGTTCGTCCACGGGAAAGGTTTTATAGTTTCGGTCTCTCTCTTTCGGCCTAAACAGACAAGGTTGACGTCTGGCTCTGGGCCGAGACCTCTCAAAACAAGTTACCCAATATTGAGGGACGTCATGATAAGACTTCATAGACTACAGATTGTAGCCACAGCAGCAGCCCGAGCTCTTCCCTTCCAGCCCCAAGGGTAGCTCTCCTACTAAGAACAAACGTAGACAGTTCTATTCAGTCAGGATACCGGGCTGCAAGAGCGTGGCGGACACTGTGCTGCCTTCCGTACATCCTCCTCTTCCTCCTTCGGATTGGTACTCGTCTGCGGAACCCCTCCACGGTCCATTATTGACGATGAGAAGGAAATAATTGCCGTAGTTGAGGCTTCCCCAGCCTGTCCCCAACAGCAGGAAGCCCGCATATAGCTTTACTATAAAATATGCAGCAGACTTTGTCTTCCGGCTGCAAGCGTGACAACCAGGCAAACAGAAGAAGGATAATAGGCGCCCAACTAAAGCTTCTAGGCGTCCAGAAGTTTAAGGCGCTGAACGTAGTGAATGAAACTCTAGACGCTGGATGCAGTGGCGTCAAGCATCTAGAGTGAAACACCATGATGACAAGCGTCAATGAACCCAAGACGTCAAGTGTCAAGGCATTGGGCGTCAGGGCGTCAGGCTTCAAGATATTGGAAGCCAAGGCGTGGAGTTAGCTCAGGGCGCAAGATGCACTGGCATCAAGCGTCTAACAAAGAATTAGGTCTACTGATAAACAGAAAAAAATGTGAGGTGGACATTCTGAGCAGGAAATAAAGTCCTCTCAAAGAATGAACGCTACATCAGGACTTTGGGGACGTCCTTGCATAGATCTCTTCGCCACAGCGCAAGCGAAGAGGTTGGACACTTACTGCTCTCTAGTACCAGATCCCGGGCTATATACATAGACGCGTTCCTGGTGGACTGGTCCAACTTGGACGTGTATGCATTTCCCTATTTCAAGATAATACACAGGGTACTGAAAAAATTTGTGTCACATGAGAGGACCGGAATGACCCTTGTGGCCTTACTAAACGACAAGAGATTGGTTCCCAGAAGTACTGGATTGGATGGTGGACATCCCGAGTAGCCTACCTTAGAGAGTAGATCTACTCAAACAACCCCACTTGGAAAGATATTACCAAAACCTACAAGCGCTACTAGTAACTGCTTTCGGACTATCGGAAAACTCACAAGAGCCAGAAAGTTTTTGAAGGAGGCAGCTGGCGCTATCGCAAATCAAGGAAGTTATCCACCATTAAGGTATACCAATCCAAGTGGGAGGTATTTAGAGGATGGTGCAAGGACAACCATGTGTCCTCTTCCAATATTTCTGTAACCCAAATTTGTATATAGAGAACTCACCAGCATGGAACCTAGACGTGGTCCTGAGGTTCCTCATGGGGAGTAGGTTCGATCCCTTGCAGAGGACATCTTTAAAGGACCTCACCATGAAAACTCTTTTCTTGGTCAGTTTGGCCGCAGCGAAAAGAGTTAGTGAGATACATGCTCTCAGCAAGAATATAGATTTTATACAAGGCAAGGCAATCTGCTCACTGCAACTAGGCTTCCTTGCAAAAAATGAATACTCGTCACAACCCTAGCCCAGAACGTTCGAGATTCCGAACCTAACGGACATAACAGGGGGGAGGAGAGAGAGAGTCCTATTCGGTAAGGGCTCTAAGGCTCTACCTGGATAGGACAAAGGACTTAAGAAGGAATTCAGAAGGGCTTTGGTGCTCAGTCAAAAAGCTCTCTGTATAGATGTCGAAGAATGCTCTGTTTTATTTTATCAGACAGTTGATAAAAGAAGCAAATATGGAATGTAGAGAGATAGACTACAAGATTCTGAAAGTAAAGATGCACGAGGTCAGGGCAGTAGCAACCTCTGTAGCTCTTAAACAGAACAGGTCCCTGCAGAGTATCTTGGACACGACCTTCTGGAGAAGCAAGTTAGTATTTGCCTCTCACTATCTAAAACAAGTCAAGACATTGGCTCGTATCCAGAAATCATACGACGGTTCGTTGTATGCGATCGTCATGGTGTTGCCGTATCCAGAAACCACACGATCATACGCGCAGGCATTCGCATTTAACAATGTAATTTTGGAACCATGGTGAAGGGGCGTCGCATGGTACCCCCTTGCGATGGCAGAATTGAAAGAATGTAAATTTCAACTCTGCATCAAAATACGTTTGCCAAAGTGATTTATCTACAGTGTCTATCGAAAATATGAAACAATTTGTGGTAAAAAGACCTGAATAACACCACAACAAAGGTCTTGAAAAGAATACTTTTAAGAAGTCTTTGCCTGCCGACGACGGATGAATTCGAGCTCATCGTAACAAAAACAACCACAGTCAGGCACCTCTGTTGGAATTCTTTTCCTTCAAAATAGGCTTCGTTGACGTGTTTAGAGTTTCCTTTTCAATACAAAATTGCGTATTTAATTGGTATACATCTAGAAATCTTAATGTGTTAGTGTTATATTGCCCAAGAAAGTTGAAATCAGTACAGCCACTGAAGCTCACAGGGAGACTACTAGGTGATGCAAGCATGAAATTCCTCGTAGGAGGCTGGTTATAATAAGGAAATTAGAAAGTGCGGTGTAAATGACTAGGCTAGGTTGCATGTGATCTGAAAGTGACATTGCCCAAGCCTTGTAAGAGAAGTATGAAGCTAATTGCCTATGGTAGTGGCTACCTATATGGATTGCCGATGGCTTTCACAGGCAGTGAATTGCCAAATACCAGCCAATTCCTGATGCATGAGAGGCTATATATATAAAATTCTAGTTTAGTTCGGAGAGAAGCATCTCTTGTTTTCTCTGCATTGATATATTTATTAAGGAATTTTCAGTATTTCCTTTAGGCTAATAGCCAGATACCTAACCCAACTTAGGCGTTAAATATGCCTTAGTTTTACAACTTAGAATCCTGTTCCTTTCCTAGACCGGGCTTCACCCCTGGACCCTCTCCTGACTTAAATATGCATCCGTAAGTAAACTAGATTTTTCCAATTGCCATTCCCTAGCCTAGTGAATATAAAAATATGTTATGTGGAGGATGGCATGATTCATTTTGCAGAGAGCTATGTTGGGTGATGTAATTTTAGTGATAGGCATACTTGGAGAAACACTGTACAAACAACCCTTACATGGAGGATGTTAATATTTTTTTTTTTTTTTTCATAAAGCTAATTTGGAGGATGTGGAGATGCATTTTCTTGACAGGCTAATTTAGAATTCTTTATTGTTTTTTGGGAGGCCACAGGTAGATCTCATGGGCTTAGGTTTCATTGCTCCTGACTCCAAAATATTTTCCACCTCAAGACTAGCACAGAGCCTAGAATCGGGCATGTATAGAGGCTTTTGTTGGGAGACAGTGGTTATCCATGCCATTCTTACATAATGACACCATTTCTTGCTCCCAATACACACAAACAAAGACGTTATAATGCTGCGCACATCAAAACTCATAATCTTATAGAACGTGCCCTAGGACTACTTAAAAAAGGTTTGCAGTTATCAATACCAGTTAGAATAAAGTTGAATAACACTAAGAACATAATAATTGCTTGTGCAGTCCTTCATATTTCTGCCATAACAAACAGAATACCTTTACAGGATGAAGAAAATCTTGAATTGGATGATGCTTTTGAACCTGATGTGGGTATCATTGAAAGGGCTGACAATATCCAAGAAGCTCAATGTAGGGCCCACATTGTTGACAGTTTTTTTTTTATAGGTTGAGAGATTTGAGATTATGTATTTGTTTTGTGTTAATTAGGTTTAAAGTATATTTTTCCAAATTTTGTACATCCCAAAAATGCACCAAGGATGATATTGCAGCTGTTTTGCTTACAGTGCAAGGAACCCTCAGTTCTGGTGATTTGCACGTTAATAACAATAAATCTATAATCTTATCACTTGCATCATTTAAGAACCCTTTAAATATTGAACTGGATAATGACAACACATTAAACCAAGAATGGTTTTGTCAGAGTTACTAGCAGCTGTATGGGCATGGTAAATTGTACCCGATACCAAGAAAATGAAAATACACTTCTTATTGACTTAATGAAATATGAAAATATAACTTACATGTTTGCCTTTAAAAGGAACACTAATGGATTTATTTTATTTATTTATTTTTGGTTCATCCTGAAAAAAATATTCAGTGGCAAAAGCAATCTAGGGTTAAAAAGAGGTAATTCATTCTAGATTACTAGAATTGACTGAAAGGATAAAGGATAAATATTTTTTACGTAAGAAAAGATTTATTCAGGAACTCTTACCATAGTTGTCAATCTGACACCTTGAGAAAGACATGACTGTTGTACTTGCAAGATGAAAATGGTGATAAAAAAAATTTGAATACAACTGTGCTCCAGGTCAAATCAGAACACCATTATTTAGAACTTTACTTATGATGTCTAATACAAATTATTCAGAAACACTAGTTTAAGAATTATATCATAACGGGCTGCCAACGCAAGAGCCAGTGTCCCACAGAAGGCGAGGGCAATCTTTAAGTAACTTGATCTTGATTGTACTGTAGAGGTAGCATCATTAGATGAAACACCACTTTCTAATTGTGCTGAGGTTAAAGGCAGTGGCCCCATAATACCTGAAAATAATAAGTAAATAAATAAATAATTGATCTACTACACCTTAGATGTAAATATATAATATATATAATATATATATATATATATATATATATATATATATATATATAATATATATATATATATATATATATAATATATATATATATATATATATATATATATATATATATATATATATATATATATATATATATATGTATACATGTAATTTATATATACTGTACATACACATATATATATGTATACATGTAATTTATATATACATACATACATACATACATACATATATATATATATATATATATATATATATATATATATATATATATATATATATATATATATATATATATATATATATACAGTATATATATATATATATATACAGTATATATATATATATATATATACAGTATATATATATATATATATATATATATATATATATATATATATATATATATATATATATATAGTATATATATATATATATATATATATATATATATATATATATATATATATATATATATATATATATTATATATATATATATATATATATATATATATATATATATATATATATATATATATATATATATATATATATATATATATATATATATATATATATATATATATATATATATATATATATATATATATATATATATATATATATATATATACAATTACATATATATATATATAATGAAAAATTGCTAAAATTACTTGTGTTGAATTAGATACTTCTTTAATTACACCATCTTCTAGCATAGTATTGCTTCTAGGCTTAAATATGTGCAAAACAATGAAAGATGCTAAGCTCTAAAATCTTTTGGGCACTAAATAGTAGCTATTTAAGAGGCCTACCCGTGATTTTAAAAAGCTTTACTGAAATCTGGCAAATCAACATATTCACATGTCCTTCCAACTAAGCGTTCACACTTCTGAACTGAGTATTCAAGTGCTGGAACCTTTAGGGTCACACAGCATTAAAATGTTATCTTAAACCCAGCCATCAATAATAAAAACATAACCATTTTCCATTCCCCAAAGGCATTACAAACTTTCCTGACAGGAAGAGTGTAATGGCCATCAAAAAGTTGAAGGTTCACTAGTTTATATATTTCATTCTTGAAAACATCAGAGCACTTACTTATTCTAACATCATGTATGGGCTCTTCTGTTTCATCAACTGGATGAAATGTTTCAATCCCATCTTGTCCATGGTTAATTCTTCTGTCATCAGTGATGCAGCTGTGACAAACTCTTCAGAAGACTTTCGAAGAAATGGTGGAGGACCACCACCAGTTCTACATAAATTCTTCTTGATGGCAGCATCTTCCTGCTTCACTCTAGTAAATAAAAAAAAATAGAATAAAAATATGTTTCCCCATTGGCTTTCTAATTTATTCTAACGACTGTGACTTTAAAAACGGATTGCAATGAAATTTCAAAATATAACAAAAAACCTACCGTCCTGTGTACTTTTCTTCCACCTCCAGAATAATATGTTAAAACATCTATCGCATGATTGAATTCATAAGAAATGTCATTTGAGCATTTACACAAATATTAATGAGCACTTAAGAAAATAAGGTGAGCTTTGTGTGGCTGGAAAAGTGAGCTGCACATTATAAAGCATAATAATACCACCTAAGCTAATATAGTCTAGCCTAAGCAGTTCACGTACCTGCCACAATCTATCGTAGCCTTGCATACTGGTAGGCATTATGCAGGCTTCAGACCTGCTAGCCTACGTGTGAACTCAACTTAAAAAAAAAGGGCTAGCCTATTTCCTGTGTTATCCTACTCCAAATCATTTGACCACCTGCAGACAACAGCCAAGATCTCAAATGTCAGCCTAAACTTTTATTAAAAACAATCACTTAGCCCAGTTTGCAAGCAGGTATCACACTTTAAAACAGTTTTATAATCTGGAAAACCTCGTATACCCATAAGAAAAATAGCCAACGTTTTACCATCACTTTTTAAAGTACTAATAAACTAGCTGTAAGCTAATAAATGTTTAGTTTACTTGCAAATCTACCCATTAACAATAAGATAATACTACTGTGTGCTCCAGCCCTTCTATCCACCATGAAAATAAATGATAAGACCCTCCACAAAGCTATTCTGAACCTAAATTAGAATATTACCCAAATTTCCTAATAAAAGACATTAATAATTAAAAATTCACGTCAAATTATACAAACCTAATGCCTGATACACCAACTGCTTTTGTAATAAGCTAGACATTACTAACCTAACCTCTCCTAGAGCACCCATGCTTATTTAGCTGGGGGCTATGCCCCCTAAGACCCCCTATGATTTGGTTAGCCTAACCTTACTTAACCTATTCTAATATGTTCCATTCTATTTATTTGAAGATTAATATATTTATATAATATAATAGCTTTAGATGATAAACTGGTGTTCCCTTGGATAAGCTAGGCTAGGCTAGCCTCATGTGATTATTATTAACAATTTAACAGGCAGCACAAGCCTAGGCCTTCCATAGCCTAAATTTCTTTTAACCTAACTGGTAGTTTACACACCATTTTGCTCACAGCAGCCTCAAGTTGCCCTGACTACAATTACAAAACAAAAATGCTTTCTTACCTGCGGTTTCATGGTCGAAACAGCGCTTGACTGCATTCATGAACGAGGAGGTTGGTCAGGATACATGGCGTTAAACTTGAGTGTTACATCTCCCCTCCCCCTTCGCCTCACGCTTTTTTTCCAAAGATCTGCCTCCTGTAGATCGGTCGGTGATCACATTCTCATGCTCCTTTATTAAATTAAGAAGCATTAAACGCTGAGAATCAGCTATTGGGGGTGCACGTTCCATATTTATGTTTAGTTGCTTGCGTATTTCCCGACTTTGTTTACATTTTTCGCGCGGAATCAGGACAGCAAATATCAAATAAAAAAATATACTACAGATATGCAGTATCTTTTTCTAATAAATAATAAAGACATAAGGACATATTAATTCAATATCACTGTAATAAAAGAAATTGCCTATGATACTGATACAGCCTTGTAATCATCGATTCCAGGCATTTCATTCCCAGTAACCGCATATGTTGGTAAACCTGCTTAACCAGCGATGCGATGCGATGGAGTTGAGGCCGTCGTGCGGTTTCTGGATACCACGATAGTTCTTCGTTTGGGACCATACAACCGCGATCGCCTTCGTATTGACAAATGCGATCGCATGGTTTCTGGATACCAGCCATTATGCGAAGATTGCTATACGCTGTGCCTGTTTATAGCATCTAATTCAGTAATGGGAGAGGGGAATACCCCTACAATCCCATAAACCAATACCCTTTTTCTTACCTTGGAATTGAGAATTTTTATGGTTGTTTGTGAAGACTGGGCGCAGTCTTTCGCAATCATTGGGATGAAAGTTCCTTGGTAGAGCCCGGAACAAGGGTATTGAGAGGAGGTCTAGTCACATAGAGGTTATACACCGGTTGACAGCCCCTAGAGATTTTCAGCCCCTGGGTGGATCGCTGGATCTCTTAAGGAATGCAGACATAATGAGAGGGAGTTCATTGAAGTCAGCTTCCTTAATCCAATCCTATAAAATAATACCCTTTGTTCTTGCCTTGGAATGGTTGAAATTTGATGGTTGTTTGTGAAGATTGAACGCATGATCTTCCACAATCATTGATTTTAGTCAGATGATCATTTTGTTCCTTGGTGACGCCCGGAACAAGGGTATTATAGGTTGTCTGTCACATAGAGGTTGGTACACCGGTTGGCAGCTCCTAGAGGTCTTCAGCCCCTGAGTGGATCGCTGGACCTCTTAAGGAATACAGACATAATGAGGCGGAGTTCATTGAACTCAGCTTCATTAATCAATTCCATAAAACAATACCCTTTGTTCTTACCTTGGAATGGTTGAAATTTTATGGTTGTTTGTGAAGATTGAATGCAGTCTTCCACAATCATCAATTTTAGTCAAATGATCATTTTGTTCCTTGGTGGCGCCCGGAACAAGGGTATTATAGGTTGTCTGTCACATAGAGGTTGGTACACGGTTGGCAGCTCCTAGAGGTCTTCACCCCCTGAGTGGATCGCTGGACCTCTTAAGGAAAGCAGACAAAATGAGGGAGTTCATTGAAGTCAGCTTCCTTAATCCAGGTAAGGACCTTAAGTTGGTTTATTAACCCTTAAGCAAATTCCAACGATGTTGGCTGTCTCTGACCCTCCACCAAAGGTGTCAATCAGCTATATATATAACTACCAGGTAAGTTAGATGTTTAAAAATGATATTTTCATAATAAAATAAATTTTTGAACATACTTACCTGGTAGTTATATATAATTAAATTCCCACCCTCCTCCCCTCTAGAGACTAGGGGCATGGAAGACCTGAGGAATAGTTGGAATGGTTCCAGGTACCTGGGTAGAGGCGCACAGGTGGTTCACCTGACTACCGATCGGCGATTGCCGCGAGTTTTTGAAATTCTGCCGTGACGTCAGGGACTTAAGCTATATATATAACTACCAGGTAAGTATGTTCAAAAATTTATTTTATTATGAAAATATCATTTTGATACTGAATCTTGTGAACGTTGAGGAAAGTCTGATTACTGTAACAGCATTTTTTGTACTATATGGTGAATGTTATACTCTTGAAAGGTCTGAATGCAATGGGTGATGAAAATTATAAAGAATTTTAGGAAGTATCCACACTGAGCTAATTGAACAGCAATACCAAAGACTAATGCAAAGATCTGGAATAAGGATTTTTTGGAATTTATTTTTATTCAATAATATTTGAGTCAGCTGTTGCAGACCATGCTGGGAAACCATTTAAACAGTAGATTAAAAGACTAAGTACATTTTTGGGAGATAGATAGGTTTATGTAGATGTCGAGATTTTCCCAATGAAAATTGAAGAGTTGAATTATCTATTGTATATATATCATTCAATATTGGACAAGATCGTTGCCTCACAAGAGGGTTGTCCACTGATAAGAGGACCTTTGACATTATTGTCTTTTAAATGCTCCATGATGGTTAAATGGTTGAAAGTATAGAAAAATAAGATTTTTTCAAGGAATTGTGAGTTGCATTGAAAATTTATGTACTGTTTGTTTTCTCATATCTTACTCAACGATTAAATTGCTTTTTATGTACTGTGCAGGTTATTTGGAATGTGTCTTAGTCTTTATTTAACATTGTTATTCCTGTTAGGTACGTCAGACCATCAGTTCTGCAGTTAAAAGGAATAAAGAAGTAGCTAAATCAAAAACTGTGTACCATGAAATGTTTTCTGCACAGATTTCCGGGGACAATAATGAAGTCAGTAAACGCCAGCAAGATCATTTTGAAAATTTATTAGACATGAGGTAAGTTTCCAGTTATACCATGTGAGGAAGAATAAAGATTGGCTATGAAATGAATTATCTAATTGTAGTTGTGTGAAGAAAAAAACAGATTTGACTAAAAACTTGAGGTGTACATCAAACATGTGTTGTATGGAAAGTTTATTAATGCATTTAGTAATGTTTTTAACTATAAAGATCACCACTGAAATGATAGATATTTAAGAATAAATTTCCTGTCATGATAGTGCTAATGAAGGTGTTTCACACCTGTAGGTAATAGATAAAATGTATTAATTTTTATACAGTATATAAAATTTATACAACAGCATTTAGATTATTGTTAACTTTTCCTAAGATTATTCTTAACTTTTCCAAAGATTATTCTTAACTTTTCCTATCATTGAGTTTGTTTACTTCTCCATTGCATTGTGTTTTACTTAGCTCAGCATTTATATATAACACAAATATCTTACAGAGAATATGATGTTCCATACCACGTCCGGGTGTCTATTGACCTCAAGATATTTGTTGGTCTTTGGTACTCTGTTAGAGGTGGAGGAACAGCTCCTCCAGTGATAAGTCGACGGGAGGATCTTCTTGTTTGGCCTGACTGTATTGTGTTGGCTTTTGATATAGAAACTACCAAGTTGCCTTTAAAGTTTCCTGATGCAAACACTGATCAGATAATGATGATTTCATATATGATTGATGGTCAGGTAAGGTTCATTCTGTTTAGTGAAAATTTAAGTATTTTTGCTATCAGAATTATTAGCATCTTTCTTCCCTGGTAATATGCAGTACTCATGTTAATAAATTGTAACTATTTTCTAAACATGGACTGTATTTTTAGAAAACTAATTTTTTGGGGGTAAATACATGAACTACTAATTAAGTGAAAGCATGACAGTTGTTGGGAATGTGTAATAAATGTGAAGGTAAATGTGAAGATTATATGAGCAGCTGGAGGTTTATAGAGAACATTGATAAAAATTTGGTTACATTGTGTTACTCTAAATTTTTAGCTTGTTTGGCAAGTAAAATGTTGAAATAATGCATAAAGTAAATATATCGAAGGAGCATTCACATGACTAGAGGAGATTGATAAGGATCACCAGACATCATGACTGTAAGGGTCACTGACAATAAAAAAATTTGTTAAAATTTGGTTTATTTTCAGGGTTTCTTGATTACAAATCGAGAAATAGTCAGTGAGGATGTTGAGGATTTTGAATATACACCCAGACCAGAATTTGAAGGTCCTTTTACAATCTTCAATGAACCTAATGAAATGGGTCTTATACAGCGCTTCTTTGATCACATTTTGGAGGTAAGGATACCCTTGTGTTTTTATACTTTGACTCCTTGCATCATTGTTCAGTTGTAAGTTAATCTGAATTGCAAATGACATTCATTTTTTTCTGTGACCTGACATATGTAGTCATCTGACTTCTTTGAAAGCTTAAAAGGCAAGTTTTTAATTGATATGCATTTTATTTTAGTTTTGTTTTACTTGTATTGTATTGTATTGCATTGGAAAACAGTTGACAGCATGGTCAATGTTTTTTAATCCTATATTCCAGTCTAGAAAATAAGAGAAAAAAGTTGTGGCACAGAGATCTTCAAGAGTTTTATGTACTGAGAAATGAATAAAGAACTAGTTTTTTTTAGTTCTCCAAGTGGGTCTGTCACACAATGATGATGCATTCACATGTGAACAACTGATTTTACCTCCACCAGTATGGTTATGTTTTTGTTCCTGTTTGCTTTATATTTGTCCCTTAATAGATTACACAAAAAGTTTTATGGATTAAAACAAATTATCAAAGATAGGCCGGCCTCACCATTGGCAATGAGTTATTACATTTTGGAAAAGGTAGTAAAGTAGTTTTGAAAAAGGGACCTTTCAGCTGGTGTTTTGCTCATCTGTGATGGAGGTTTGCAGTCACATAATTTTATTTTGAGTGGAGTTAGTTGGTGTCTTATGAATAAGAATTCCTGTAAGCTCATTTCCTTAGAGGATATAGCTTTAGTTTTTAAGTGGTCTGCCTGTAGAATATTATTCTTTTTGTTAAGTATGAAGCTTAAAAACTTAAATATCCAATTTTTCTGTTATGTAGTAGGTAAACACATGAATAATCATACCCAAGGTTTAGAGGGATAACTAAAATTCCTCTAAACTTTATATCCTTACAGCATATTACATCTAGCAGGGAAAGACAAGAGTTTCTGTATGTGAATCAGACCTTTTAGCGTAGGGATAGTGGTAGGGATGAAGTTGGTTTTAAAAGGAAAATGATCATAGATATAAATGAACAGTCTAATACAGATTAAATTTAATGGTTTGACTGCACTCTACTAGCAATTGTTTACATTTTAGGAGAGAATGGCAGATTCATTGTCAAGTTGAAGTAACTGTTGATACAGTTTGTCTGTAGGCTTCTCTAGTGACATCTAGTGTTAAGATTTGGATTATTGCATTGAGAAACCAGTGTATTTTATTATCAGTATTCTGTTGTGGTTAAAATTGTATTTTCTGTTTCTTGGCATTCCAGGTAAAGCCCCACATATTTGTTACATACAATGGTGATTTTTTCGATTGGCCTTTTGTTGAAGCAAGAGCAGCATTTCATAACCTTGACATGTATAGAGAGATTGGTTTTTCAAAAGGCAGAGACGGTGTTTACTGTTCAAGACCATGTATTCATATGGATTGCTTATGGTAAGTTATCTCTTTGAGTTTACCTTCCAAATAAACACTTTTTGAGTAATGGATATCTCCAGATGCCTTTTAACAAAAATATTGCTGACATAGTTACTTATTTAGTATTAGTATTATTAATAAATTATTTTTGTTAAGGTGTTTGGTATCCAGTATATATAAATATGAGTCAGTCTGATCATTCTCTAGCTGCCCATTTTCAAAATCTCAATTTTCTTTATTGCTGTCCATATTTTTGGTGGAAAGTGTCATAATTACCCATCGTAAGTCTTTGCTTTGTGTACTAATTGGATATATTAATTTACCAATAGCTAAGTTCCATTTCATCTACGTTGAATCTACTCAATTTCTTGCTGTCTAATGCATCCCCAAGGTAACAGAAATGTTCTGTTTCTTCTAAGATCTGCCCTTCTACCCTAACTATGTTCTCCAATTTCATTTGTACATTTTGTTCATTAAAAATCACTTAGTCCATGTGTACTTTTGGTCCCGGGGTTCTCCTCTGAACCATCTGTTAATTACAGTACAAGGTATATAGATCACCCCTTACACCTTTCCCAGCAACCTCATGGCTGCTTTCCAGACTGTATGTTTACCTTTTATCTCTTTTCCAGTCACCAGGGCCTTGCTTTGCGCATGTTGATTTTCAGCCCTCTACATTCTGCTATGCCACCTGTTAAACATTTTCAAAATGTCCTCTTCCATTGTTATGATACCCTATATAGCAAAGGGCCTGCCCCACATTTTTATAATTATTAAAATCTTTTACAGTATCAGTCCTTTGATCACTGTTCTATAAGTGGTTTTTAGATTGCACAGCATTTTGTATGTATTTTAGGTCATGATAAATGAGATTGTTATTTACTAATTTTCTCGGCTTATTTACTGATTTTCTCAGCTGAGAAAGTTTTTTCTTTTATTTGGGTTCAGTAGTGGAAATAGTGATGGCTATCAAATATGCCGGTATGTTAGGATGTTTTTATGAATTTAAAAACCATCGTTGTGCAATGCTTATTTTTCCTAGTTTGTTAGGCCATGTCCTGAATTACAAATTAGATGTTAGCAATGTTTATACTAGTGTTAGGGTTTTTCATATTGTGCCAACTTTTGATGGGGTATTGAGTTCCACAGTTAATGCTATTCTTGTGATTTCCTCAACACTTTGGGCTGTCATCAGTATAGAGTTCCCCGTGGTGTGATTGTTGCACGGTCTCATTAAAGTACAATAATGATACATAATTGATTGCTGTGAAGGCTATAAGACTGAATGATCTAATACTGCACTGCCAATTGGGTCCAGACGTTTTTTGGTCTGTATGTGCATGTGAAACTAATTAGAATTGGTGGGTGAAAAATAACCTCTTCATATGCAGGCATTACCACCCTTTTTTGACTAATGTTATCAAAGTATTTATGATTTAGTACTGTATTTTGTTGTATCACCTAAGCTGATGAAATTAACATCGTAATTAATGGTTTCTGCCATAATCATAAGTTTTTTAGGGTTTTTGAGAAGCAAATGAAGATTCACTTATTTAGACAAATGCTGGAAACCATTTCCTATGCTATTATCATTGTCCAGTAGTTTTATCAGACCACTGAACTAATTTATTGATCTTTGGTGTACTGAAAGATTTAAGGTTTATTATAGAAACATGTAATAAGTTCTACTCTGTCACCTAATTTATTATGAAAAGAGTGTGAGTCTTAGAAGGCAACCATGAATCTTTTATTTCCAGTTGGGTAAAACGTGATTCATATCTTCCTGTTGGCTCCCATAACCTGAAAGCTGTAGCCAAAACTAAGCTACGATATGACCCAGTTGAGCTTGATCCAGAAGATATGTGCTCTTTGGCTGCTGAACAGCCACAGGTATGTGACATTATTTAATCATAAATAAGCAGTTCCCATGTGTTCATCTTATTAACTACTGAAGTTGCATACTTGTTATAACAAAATCAGGTGGGTTTCTAAAATATATGAACTTTTCTAGATCTTGTGTTTTCTAACCTTAGGTGGAATTCTGGTTTTAGTTGGTATCCATAAAATTGAATTTAGTGAGCATTGCACTCTAAATATTTAGGAAATTTACTCCCCTTTGGCACATAGATTTGTTTCAGATTCATGATCATTTAATAATGCATATAGTATGGTGGATAAATTTTATAATTTTTCAGGTTCTGGCTAATTATTCAGTGTCAGATGCTGTTGCCACTTACTACCTATACATGAAGTATGTCCATCCTTTTATCGTGGCTCTTTGCACCATCATCCCTATGGAACCAGATGAGGTAACACCAGGTTGTAGGGATGCCCCCTGCTCCTGTCATTATTTCTGTTTTGTCAGTGAATGAACACTGCAAATGTTAGTGCAGTATTTCATGTAAATACAAAATGTCTTTTTATTTACTGTTGGTTTTAAAAAACTGATGGCATTCAGCAAATTGCCTGCCTTGATTTTCTTTTTTGTTTTTATGTAATTTTTCATGTTTTTCATCTTTTGCCATTTTTCCCGATAATATTTTCTCTCAATGCTTTCTTGTGGATTACATTTTATACCAAGTTTTAATATATTTTCTTAAAAATGTTCTCAAGTACCCACACTTTTTTTTAAAGATGCCTTAGTTTATGGAGTATGCTCTAACTGTTGAGTAAAATAGTTGTGTTGGTGATGGTTTTATCATAATGATAATGTTTGCATTGTTGTTCTCATGTCAGTGTAAGAGGTACATTGGAAAGGAGAAGGGTATAAAGCAAGGTTCAGAATGTTATTAGAGTTTTTTTTTTTTTATACTAGAAGCTGTCTCATTCTTTGTTCTGGTGGATATCCTATCTGGGCATCAGCTTTCTAGTTTGGGCATGGGAAAGATTCTCTCTCTCTCTCTCTCTCTCTCTCTCTCTCTCTCTCTCTCTCTCTCTCTCTCTCTCTCTCTCTCTCTCTCTCTCTTCAGCATAAGGTTGGCTTACTTGTCAGGCATATGGTGTGTAGGATGGACATTATTGGGTGCAACAGTTCACTACATTTTGTTGACTTTGCAGTCACAAAAGTGACCTTTGACTTAGCAGGGCTGTGAGCTATAAAGCACATTTGAAATAATATTGAAATTATCTTCACTAATTTGCATAGTGTTTCACTATGTTAACAGGGAGTATATCGACAAAAAAATTTGTTATAGTCTTGTAGTCTTGGGATATCCCACCCCCACAAACTGGAGCATAGAGTCATACTTGGGCACATTACATTTTTTTAAATTATCATCATTGTTGTTGTTCAGCAAGACCACTGAGTTAACATTCTTAACTCTTGTAGGGCTGGCACAAATAGTTTAATTCTTAATGAATATATTAGATCTGATTTAATATTGCAACTCCTTAAAAATGTAGTGATTAAATAAACTTAGAATATCGAAGGTTCTTGGCAAAATTTCTTTCAACAAAATTTGTTTCTGATATTTTTACAATAAATTACAACTTCTATTAGAAAATTATTATCACTCTTGAATGATGATTCATTATTCCCACCAACATGAGACAAGACTACACCAGAGCAGCAGCTCAGTTTCCTTGAAATCTTGGTCAGAGTAACACGTGACTCATAAACCCATGGTCAGGTAGCTCCAACTTTAGAGGCCTGTATTTCAATGCATAACTTAAAACTGTAAATTTTGATTCTTCCATCTTTTTCAAGTAATCGCTGTCAAGATAAACTGAAACACCGTAGACCTTGACCTGTCATTAAAGAAACAGAATTTTTTTGTATATCTGAATGGGTAAAATTTTAGAAGATTTTTCTGGTAATGGAAAATTTTAAAATTTTGCAAGTCAGGAATTTTTGATAACATTTGTTTTTATCTGTTTGTTTGGCTATATACTTTTCACTTGTGTAGAGCCATTACTGTAGTGTAGGAGTAAGGTGTTCAAATTTTTTTTCCAATGAAAAATGGGAAAATATGGAAGGCTCACAGAAACATTTTTGTGGTTAAAATTTATTTTAATACACATTTATTCCTGGTATGAATATTATTGCTGTATCCCAAGAGACAGAGGTTTTCCTTTTTGAGCTGGCTGGCCCCCATAAAGAGTAGAATTCCAGATTTGCTAATAGATGACAACTTGTAAAGTTATTTGCACTTGCATTAATATTTTATTAATTCACGCAGGACTGGATCCTGTTTTATATTGATATTTTGTTCCATGAGCAATTGTATATTGGAGGAGTATTTGTGTTTGGTGAAGGTCTGATTTTTTCATAAATCACTTTGTTGTAGCATGTCAGAAAAACTTGAGAAAACTATTTTTCATCATTATGTATATACAGAAATTTGTATTTCCTAACCTTTAGTATGTTATTTTTTCAGGTCCTGAGAAAAGGTTCTGGAACTTTATGTGAGGCTTTGTTGATGGTAGAAGCTTACCATGTAAATATAATATACCCTAATAAGCAGCAATCAGAATTGAACAAGTTGACATCAGATGGTCATGTTTTAGATTCTGAAACTTATGTTGGAGGCCATGTAGAGGCTATTGAATCCGGAGTGTTCCGTGCAGACATTCCTTGTCGGTTTAGAATGGTAAGTTGTGATGCCATGAAAATGTTAACGTTTCACTTATGATATTCCATTATTTCATTAAAACGTGTATGTAGCTGCTTCCCAATTATGGATGATAAAAAAGAATTTGGTGACCAGGTTAAAGAATAAAGTGTTCCATAAAATCAAGCTGCATACAAGGTTAGAGGAATGGTTGTACAGTGTAGAAAATGAATAGGCAAAAGCTAAATTAGAATTGTGATACATGATGTTCAGATAATTATGTTTTGATTTAAAGATCAGTATTATTGTATATAATTTTATATTTTATTTGATTTTGTTACCCTCTATCTTATTCTGTTTTCAGGTTCCAGAAGCATTTCAGAAATTGATTGATAACGTTGACCGTACAATCAAATTTTGTGTAGAAATAGAGGAAGGTATTCCTTTAGACCAAGTTACTAATTATTTGGAAGTTGTAGATGACATAAAGAAAAAACTTGCAGATTTGAGGGATACCCCTTGCCGTTTGGAGAACCCTCTTATTTATCATTTAGATGTTGGAGCCATGTATCCTAATATTATTCTAACCAATCGTCTTCAGCCTTCAGCTATGGTAAGAGCTGTTTGTATGTAAGAGCTGTTTATATTGCTTTTTTTTAACTATCATGTTGTGTTGTATGTAGGGCATCTTTTTCATACCTTGGCAGAGTGGACATATGTCTGTTTTTACACAGGTGTTTAGTGATTGGCAGTCAGATGTCCAATGATTTTATAGGTTCAGATTTGTTATATTGTTTTTTAAGTTTTGTATTTTTACGTGAAGGTAATAGCATGGGCTGTTTGTGTTGTTTATGACCGATGCCAAGAATTGTGTGCCTCTCATGTCTAAGTGTTGCCTGATGGTGAGAATCTTGGTTTTTAATATCTACTAGTAATATAGCATTATATATGAATAGTTTTTAGTTTATAAAGTATAGTGTTATCTAAAGGGAAATTAATCTAGTTTGTTTGTGTAGTATAATCCTTATTGTAGATCACTGTCAGGTTGCTGAATAGTTTTTTTTACTGAAGTGATGTTATAGTTTCAAGATTTAAAATATTAGTTAGTTTCATTATCTTTAAAAATTACTGAGCCAAAATTAGTTGAATGTAAAGATTATGTTTCATTTTAATTTGCTTTCTGTGCCAAACTACCATTAGCAAACCCTGATTAAGTACTAATAAAATCGTATTTTCCTGTGAGAATACAAACCTTTGTATCTACATTTGGAGTATTCTCTGCAGCAGCTGGCTTTGGTTGTTGAAACTTGTTAACAAAGTAGTTACAGGGGTGTGCATGTATGTGTGTGTGGTGAGTGTAGTGGAGGAGCCCCAATCATTCACATGACTGAATCTTCAATATATTCTTTACCCTACGTAGAGTTAAGACGTCTCTGTTCTGCTTGTTGTAGTGTCAAGGTGACTCCTTTGCCAGCTGATGTAGGCAAGACATATGTTGCTAGTTAGGTAGAATCAAGATGTGTCTGTTGCTGACCAGTCAAGAGTCCAGATGTTCTAGCTGACGGTTGATGTACTGTTATGATATGTCTGTTGCTGGCAGATGTAGAGTCAAGACACTGCTGTTGTTGTGCTTTTGTAATGGACTTCGATTTAAGGTGTAAAATTTCATATATACTTTTTATGTTTTGTTTTGAGGTTATGTATGCTCATGAGTAAACATCCACACCCCTTGATAGCGAGTTTCAACACACCTTAGTTCACCTTATAACTTTTAGTCAAATAACTTCAAAAACTAGGTGTTATGAAAACTATTGAAGGCTAAAATTCCAAGTATTATTGATTATTGATGTAGCCTTATTTTACAAGCCATTGGGTAATTAATCATATTCTGTATCTGCTTTACTGTAGGTTGATGAGACTGTTTGTGCTGCTTGTGATTTCAATAAACCTGGTGCAACCTGCCAACGAAAAATGTCCTGGATATGGCGTGGAGATGTCATACCTGCTTCTAGGAGCGAGTATCAGCGAATTCAACAACAGTTGGAGACAGAAAGGTTTCCTCCATTATTCCCAGGAGGTCCTAATAGAGCATACCATCAGCTTAGTAGGTAATTAATATTTGTAAGTGTTGTAAGTGTAGCAAAAATACTTTAATATGGTAAGTGAAATAGGTAATAAAGTAAAAGTGATTAAATTAGATAAAATAAATGTAGACATCATTAAGAAAATTGATAGAGTAATTATGCTCTTATCTTGTAAATGAAATTTTCATTCCTGAAAAGTTGGTAAAAATGAGAATTGAAAGGTGGGAGACAGGGTGTAGTGTTTTTTTATTTGATCAAGTTTTTCAGGCTTTGCAGGGGAGAAGTAACATCACTAATGCCCCTTTTTGTTTTGTTCCCCGTTTGAGGTATGTTGTTTTTAGATAAGATGCATTTAAATTATTTCATGTTGAGAGCTTTAGTACACTTTGGTGAAGTTTGTCTTTTTTCAAATTGCTAATAGAGGGTAATTGAGTGATGAGATAGAATAGTCTATTTTAAAGAATGCTAGTAAAGTTCTTGCCTTTTTCTCAGTTTGAGAATAACTGACTGATGGGATGGAATACTTGAAGGCTTCCAAGGAAAAAGATGAGTAGGGATGCCTAGAAAAAAAAATGGTGAAAAGGCTAAATTATTTCAACCTTGTTTTGAATTGAGGCAAAGAGTCATAAAGTAGGCAAGAGTGGAGAGAACTCATTTCACACCTAACCCCATAAAGTTATCATTAGATGAAAAATTGTTAATGGTGATGACATTTGGTTTCAGATGCCATCCTTTAAAAGTTCATTATTATTATTATGAGAAAGTTTAACAAGACCAGTAAATCAATAGACTTGTAGGGTTCCCCCAAAGGATCTCATCTTTAATGAGAAGTAAAAGATTGAAGCGGAGTAAAGTCAGATGTTGGACAGCTAGGTGAGAAGACCTAAAAGCAAGTTGTAGCTCACTCAGTACTTTATTTTTTAGTAGATATTCAGATGTGGATTGTATGAAGCTTTCACCAGCTAGAATTAAAAAACAGTAATATTTGTAAACTGTCAACAGTTACATCATTCTTATATGTTTAATTTTTCTGTACCCACAAGGGAGGAGCAAGCTGCAGTGGAGAAGAAAAGACTCCAAGAGTATTGTCGTAGGGCATACAAGAAAGTCAAAGATACAAGAACAGAGGAGAGATGGCAAACCATATGTCAAAGAGAAAATAACTTTTACGTCAACACTGTTCTTTCTTTTCGTGACAGACGTTATGAATATAAAGGTCTTTTGAAAGTTGCCAAGAAACAATTGGGAGAAGCTCAAGAAAAGGTGAGGAAGCGTTCTTAATAGCTTTAATTTTTTATCATTATCCTTTAGGGTATTTGAATTAAAATTACTGTACTGAAACAGGTCTTTTTTTCTAGTGAATTAGTAGTTTAATCTTGTAAATTACTTTGCTGTATGTGGATACAGTAGTTTAAAAAGATTACTACCTTACAAAAGAAATAATTTACAAGTTGTAGGTCAGAATTATAAATATTTTCAACAAACAGTACACATTTTTGTTACTATGTGAAGCATTAAGTAGATATTTCTAAAGTTTGCCATTCATATTGACCAGCTAGTTCCTAATATCTTACGAGTTTCTTTTTTAATGCAGGGAGATCCTTCTGAAATTAAGGCAGCCAATGCACGTGCAGTTCTCTATGATTCCTTGCAATTAGCGCATAAGTGTATCCTCAATTCTTTCTATGGTTATGTTATGAGAAAAGGCTCTCGGTGGCATTCTATGGAGATGGCTGGCATTGTCTGTTATACTGGTGCTACAATTATCACACGTGCAAGAGAAATTGTTGAGCAGGTTAGTGTTAAAAAGAAGTAAACAGATTTAAGAATATTTTTGGTAAATTGGTGTACACTTGTACTGTATATGTCATATACTGTACATGTTTGGTACCCTTTACATCTGTTATAGGAATGTGCTAAATCTTATATGATTTCCCAGCTTATACCTAATATTAACTTCATGTAAAATGTATAGTGGCCTATGATAGAATTGTAGTGTATTTGATGCCTCATGTTTTCATTTTATGATGTTATTCAAGAAACTAGTTTTCCCTGTTCATGTGGTAGTGAAGCATGTAATTTTTGCATCTAATTTGGATACTTGTAATTTGTTTTGTTCTCATTGGCAACCATGTTCATCTCAGACCTTATTAGTACCAATTGCTGGAGACTCAAATACCAGGAGTCCTATTTTCTTTTGAATTTTTATATTGGAAGTCCATTTTTTGTGAGTTTTAATTTTTTAAAGTACAAAGCTAGATTAGAAATGCACAACTATAATTATTACCATTAAGCATTGTATTTAGACTATATGAATCCAAAAGTTTTGAATTTTTTTATTTTAGTTGCTATCCTTAATTCAGCCTGTAATGATTAAGGATGTTTCCTATTTCTCCATTTCTTATTCTCTTATAAATTTCCTTTTTGACAATAAAATATTGACATTTCTTTTACATTCAGATTGGTCGTCCTTTAGAATTGGATACTGATGGTATATGGTGTATATTACCTGGATCTTTCCCTGAGAACTATGTGATCAAAACAACCAACCCCAAGAAGTCTAAAGTGACAATATCATATCCAGGAGCTATTCTTAATGTGATGGTGAAGGATCATTATACAAATCATCAGTACCATGACCTTCAGAACAAGGAGACATTAGAATACTCTGTCCGTTCAGAGAACTCTATTTTCTTTGAGGTGGGTTCTATATATTTTGATTGATTATGAGAATGTAGCTCTTTCAATTTTGAGTTATAAAACTTAGTTTATTTTTTTGCTGATATTTTGTTTGAATTCAGGTAACCAAAGTACGAAATAAAATAAAATTAGAGTTTCTCATAGTGTCCTAATGTGTAGGTGGCTTTGCTTCATAGTACATTAAGTGTCACATTTTCATGCAGGTTGATGGTCCCTACTTAGCTATGATCCTTCCAGCCTCTAAAGAAGAGGGTAAAAAACTTAAGAAGCGATATGCTGTGTTTAATTTTGATGGCTCACTAGCTGAACTTAAAGGCTTTGAGGTTAAACGCCGAGGTGAACTGCAATTGATTAAGATTTTCCAGTCATCAGTGTTTGAATCCTTTCTTAAAGGAGAGACATTAGAAACATGTTATGCAAGTGTTGCCAAGGTAGGTGATTTTGATTCATTGCTTGTGAATGTTGTAATAGTGAAATCATTATAGTAGTAAGAAATCTCAAAGGTAAACTGCTCATGACTTGCGATCTACACAACCTTTTTCAATCTATAGTTATTCCTGAGAAGATTGTAGAAAAATGTAAGATATATAAAACTTTGATTTTCTTTACACAAAATAATTTTTCTACAAACTCATCTCTCACATTGAGCTGTTATAGTTGCAGTGTTCAGAAACATGCCATTTCTGAAGTCATTGTTTGGAAGGAGCTACCCACTTCATTTTTTCATATAGACTAGACCTGGTTTAACAAGAATGAGGAAAAGGGAGGTGGATACCTTAATATTTTTTATGGATATGTTTAGAAATTGTCTTGTCTTTTAAAACTTAATTTGTTCAGAGACAGGCCTGATGGCTCTGGTGGAGCATTTGAGAGACAGAATAGTTCTGGAACTAAGTGTCCTATGTATTGTAATGGAGTACTGAGAGTAGGCAGACTAATTTTTTTGATGATACAGGTGCAGAAATCAGATTAATGTGACTAAGATTTGGTTACCCAGATCCCAGAAGACTGCATTGGTAGGAAAAGGAAGATGTATCTCAAATCTTACAGCGCCTTTTACAGCTCTGTTGATGGCGCTAACGGCAAGAATAGGCATCAATTTAACTGCGCTTACAGTGCTGTAACATGATGCAATCAAGTTACGGCGCCAGTAAAACGCTGATAACGGTGAAAAACCAGCTTACCGTCAAAATCAACTTACAGTGCGGGGCTGAAACAGATCCTCTGCCGTAAGTTGGTGACGCACTGTATAAATAAACAGTGCATTAAACAAAAATGCAATTAAATTGACGATCATTCACTTTAGGCAGATCCCCCTGGAGACAGTGTATGTCCAAATCATTTTAAGCGTTTAAGAAATATGGAGAAAATAAGCTGTGACATATCTTGGGTCTGCCTCTAAAAGCATTAGAATTACTGTATAATTTGGTTAATTTATTTTTTTAGACATTTAGTCATGTAAGTTCTGAAAAAAATTATTTGTATTCTATTTAAATACAAATAACTGATTATCTTATGGTATAAGACAGTGGCTTTGCGTATCAGTAACCTAAGTGAATGATATATTTTTGATGTACCGTACTAAAATATGTGAATCTAATGCCTTTTATCTCTTTCTCTGTAGGTTGCTGATTATTGGCTTGATGTTCTTTACAGTAAGGCTGCCAATATGCCTGACTCTGAACTTTTTGAACTTATATCAGAAAATAGGTCCATGAGCAAAAAACTGGAAGAATATGAAGGCCAAAAAAGTACCTCCATATCAACAGCTCGTCGATTAGCAGAATTTCTTGGTGATCAGATGGTGAAAGATGCTGGCCTTAGTTGCAAGTTTGTTATCTCAAAAAAACCTGAAGGGGCTCCAGTAACAGAGAGGTAACTATATCAGAAAATGTTTTAATATGTTTTTGTTGTACTTTTGATTTGTTGCATTATTAATGCCTATGCAGTAAGTAAAGTAGTTCATACGCACCCATAACTTGACTTATTTCTAATCCTTCAGATGAATATTGAGGTAAAAATGTTAATGATTGATGTCAAATTGTTAAAAATTTTGCTAACTTGACAAGTTTATCTATTTTTCCCAACTTTTCTCCTATTAAAATCCTTGATTGAGTTCACTTGACATTTCAAGTACATAAATGAAATTGGTAAGATCATAATTAATGAAATACTGGGACACTTAAGACCAAAAAGACACCAGCATGTTTTATTTCTATTTAAAATAATCTGTAAAACTCAAAAGAACCATATGTACAGTACTTGGTTATCGTCTAATCTTGTGTATCATGTGACCCATAAAACTTTATCCTCAGAACATGATTTCATCACGTCTTATTTTGCACGAGTTGCATTTTTGGTAGATTACACTAGGCTAAGCTTAATATGTGAGTTTCTTTTTCAATACAAATGCAAGGCTAGACTTACTCTCAGTTTCGGTAGGTTCTGTTAACAATGCATGTTGCATCTGTAGCGACTTACTAGTTTAATATTGATCAAGTTAACTCATAAAATAGTTTTGTTTTTTAACTTATGATTTTTTTTGTAGTGGAAATATATACAGTGTATAGTCAATTGTGAACTCTATGAAAATTAAGAATTTCAGCTCTGAGGTATAGTTAATTTACATATTTTGATGTAAAAAGGCATGGTTTAGGTTATATACTGTCATTGCAGTTAGCTTAGGTTAACATTTTGTTGGTCAGCAATCAGTGCTTATTGTAATTTTATTGCTTTTTGATGGCCTTTTATATTGGTACGTAAACAGCAACTATAAACTCTTATATTTTTGTATCTTGTACAACAGTATTGCTGTGCTAAATTTAAAGGAAGATTGTTAGACCAATTATGAAATTTTTTTTTTTTTTTTTTTTTGCAGAGCCATACCTCTAGCAATTTTTCAAGCTGAGATATCTGTAAAGCACCATTATTTACGTCGTTGGTTAAAGGATTCTTCCATGGTAAACTTTGACATAAGAAATGTTTTGGACTGGGAATATTATATTGAGAGGTTATCTGGAACAGTCATGAAAATTATTACTATCCCAGCAGCTCTTCAGGTAATTATGAATATTACTAGTAATCATTTAGCATAAATGTGTAATCTGTCATTTTTAAAAACTTTTGTTCTTCATGCAAACCCATTTAACTTATAATTATCCCTTTTCATTCCCAAGATCTCATCCAAGAGGCTTCAGTTCCTTTAAGTGGAAAAACAGAAAAACACTTTAAGCTATTAGTAGTGGGTATGCATGGACAGGCCTCAGCATCTTTGTGTTTTTGATCCATGAGCTGTGAGAATTTAGTGGGGCTGGGAGGTGGGAATGTGCAGTATAGATAATGGATTTGAATGATGAGCAAAAACAATTTGTTTATATAAATGTCAACTCCATAACTAATTATTAGCCAGAATCTCAATTTAAGTGGGAAATATTGAGCTGCTAAAAATGCCAGAATTTGCTAATTGAGACTTTAAGGTTGCATGAAAATTCTAGGACTGAGCTAAAGAAGCACAAGAACTCTAGTTGTGCAAAGACAGCTGCATTAGTAGAACAGACCCCCTGATAAGTATGATTTGAGTTGCTATGCCCACTTTTCATCTCTGATTCATTATGGAAATCAGCTTTGGGAGACTCTGCAATGATATAAATCACCCTTGGGAGTGACTAATTTAACCATGGACCATCCTTATCCAGTAAGTATGAATTAGAGGCAATACCCTTAAGAGAATGCTGTAACATATAAATGGAAAGATAGTGAGAAAGCATGGATCACTGTCCCATTGCTATCACCAGACCCAAAGAATGCAATTCCAAACATCTGTGTTTTATGGACCACTCTCTAAAGGAAAGACTGGTGAGATGATATGAACAAATGTAACCTCTACAATTACTACACTGGAAATGTTGGTCTCTTTTTACTGCTTTACATGCAAGCATTAGAAACGTTATGGTCTTGTAAGTAAATAAAAGTATTGAAAGCCTCCTGACATTTCCAGGTGCCAGTCTTTAAAACCATGGGAAGATTAGTGTTCCATTTAAAATTTACAAAGCTAACTTGTGCTTTAATCTCTGGAAGTTTGAAATTAATGCTGGCTGCTTCTTCCTCTAAAGCACCTTCGTAACATTCAATATATTGTCTTAATCTAGAAAGAGAGCATACTCTTAAGAATTTGCCTTTTCAACAAACCAGTTAATGGAAATAAGCATGAATTGCTTGGCCAAAATCCCTTGGTTGTACAGAAAAAGAGAAAGAATCACATTATTTTTGTCTTTTAGCAAAAAAATTAGGTATGAAAGACATTTGGTTAAAGTTCGAGTCCTTAGTGTAAGTGGCAACTTGTCAGTGCCTGTGAGAGTTGGCAAAAGATAGTAAGTAGGCTTTGTTTAATCCATGGGTTGTCAGTGACAGCTTGAGCTGTCCTGCTTTTAGAATATCATCTAGACAGGTTTTGAACTAGCCAGAATCAAGGAATTATTAGTTTCAGTTTCTGGTCTTAAGAAAGGTCCTAATTTGATGGTTTCATCAGTGTGGAGGGAACCTCTTTCCCAGTGTTTACAGTCTTCTTAATTCTACAGAAAAAGAAATGTCTAGCTTTTGTGGTCAAAAACTAGAGCTGGCACTGGTCTGCATCATATACTCCCTTTTATTGACTTATTTCTGATGCCTGAGAGACAGCATGTGATCTGCTGATACTGAAATAGGGTCTTTGTGGCGATTAAGACTCCTTCTTTTACACCAGTCACCGAAAGACTTCCATTTAGACTGATATAGTCTGTGATGGTTTTGGCTCTTGACATTAAAAAACTGTCCACAAGGATACTCTCTTATGCATGAAGCCTTAGTGTATCTAGGCTGTGATGGAAGCTCCTGAAGACTGTCTGAGTAATTTGTTCCACATATAAAATCCTTGGCATGCCTGTTGGAAGGGTCAAGAGGTCTGGGAACTATTACTTTATCCACCCTGATTCCTGTTGTACCAAAGGGGGCTTCATATCCTTATTCTGAAACTTATGAAAGTGCCCAAGTGAGTCTTTACGGATTGGATTGATCTGAGGTAGAAAAAATTCTTCTTTTCTTTCTCTCCTCATCTGAGATTAATCAGGGAAACCCTCCTCTGTTCAGACAGATGGCGACTGTTGGTTCCTAGAAGTTGTAGGCCTGCGGGGAGTTGCATGAAACTGATGTTACATGCTGAAGTTGGTGGATGCCTGTTCCAAACAAAATTATCTGATATGTATCATCCTCCTGGAGTTAGGTATTAATGGCACAAAGAGGACCAGTTGAACTGGCAAGAGGAAAGGATCCGTTATGTTAGCTACCCAGAGGTCCTTTAAGTCTGCTGAAGGTAAAATACCTGAAAAACTCCGTAATATAGTTTTCATAATCTTTTGGAAATTTTGTACAAAAAATAAGAAGCCATTCTAATCATCACAGTGCCAGTGTTTTATCCAAAGAAGGATCAACCTTTTAGCATTTGAAAACTCCAAGGGCTGTTGTATCTGCTGTGTAAATAGCAACTGAATAATTAAAAATTTATTGTGTGAACATCAGCATAATTTGAAGTTATATTTTCTAAGGAAGTTTATTTTAATAGAAAGGTTTTCCTCCTGACCGCACAAATTGATTATGGAGTTGGTTCACCAAGATAGGACTGGGGAATGGCATATGTTGACATGATTGGTAGTTGCTCCAGCTGGCACTGGGATGTTAACTTTGGGATGATATTCATTATTTTTCAAGAATAACTTTCTGATGGCTGATTAGTCGTGCTGCAGAAGATAACCATAAAATATACATTGTTTTTATGAAACCATAAAAATATTTGGATTATTTTTTTCCACTTCACCTCTTCAGAACATGTTTTTAATCTGTGCAATTGGTATGAGGCTATAAAAGGATTTCTAGCGGACGAGGAATAATGGAAATGACAAGGTCTCGTGATCCTTGGGATCTCATTCTTAGCAGAGGTTTTGCTGCTCATAGAGAAGAAACAGGCCCTTTCTCTGGTATCACCGAGGCAGTTTCAAGTTCATTCTCTACCCAGTGCTGGTAGTTGTAGTATGGTTGTAAAGATCATGCAATTATAGGTTCATTTTTGCTGACTTGGGTCATCCAGATCTTGTGCATTCACAAGCTTGTAGATTTAAAATTGATTCTTCTAAACAGTCTCTTTTAAGGATTTGAAGACATTGTGGATGCGGTCAGTGAAGTAAAGCCCATGTTGGAAGTCAGGCTATTGACTTGTTCCCAGTAGTTTTTATGGCTCTGTTGTGATGTGATATTTTTTGTCTAGAAGTTGTCTTGGTGATGTAGTGTTTTCATCAGTCTCAGCCCTCTCAGTCATTAAATACTGCCAGCACCTTCATGACAGCATTACTTCTCCAGTTCATTAAAGGGAGTGTTGTTTTTTGCTAAAATATAAATGACACTTTGTTGCAGGTATCTATTCACAGGAGTTGTGTGGCTTATTGGAAAATGTTTGGATACCATTTTGGAACTATTCATTTTGGCTACAAGTCAAAGACTCAAATTCTTTACAAGAGTGGTGGTACCCATAGCTAACTGGGCACTCTTAAGGTACTTTCTAGCTTTTGAAGTTGATTCAGAAGCACTTTTGCATGGGATACAATGGTATTCCTCCTTATCTGGGGACATGGGATGTTACTTATTATCTTTGTGATGTAAAACCTGACTGAGCATTTTTTATTGGACTCTTAATTTTGTTAGTGATTGTATATATTAAACTTAAACAGCCATCTGTCACATTATTGTAATGTGCAAAATATTTTCTGTAGAGAGGTTACTGCTTACCATTGGCGTAGCGTAAGAAATTTTCACTTTTGTATTGATAGGGTGGCTATATATGTTTCTGTTTTGTAGGGGAACTTGTTAGGTTCTCTCTCTTTTTTTCTTTCAAAGTACAAGAACGAGGTGATATTTCTACAGTAATGCATAAAAATACAAATCCTTCATATGGTAACTTGCCATAGCTCTCACTGCACTGTTTGTTGATTGCAGATACAGTACCTTTAGATTTGAAGTTTTTAATTTCCAGTTGAAGAGACTAACCTTCTCGTACATAGATACAAAATAAGAACCCAAGTGCAGTGAAGGAAACCAAGTCACCTTGCTTCGAAGTGACCTATTTAAGTTTTCATAAGTAGATACACTTGGTATAGAAAGTTTGTAAAACAGTTAGTTAGGACCAGGATTCTAGTAATTCAGTTAAAATGCTCTTGATTGTAGCCAGGAATAACCAATTAAAACTTGTGTAGAAAGAATCTTGCCTGTGAGGGAATGTTATTTTATACATTTAGACATGTAACAGCCAATAGTGTGTTAATTAACATTCTAATCAATACACTTAAAGGGGAGACTTACTGTAATAGGTTTGCAGGTATGATAAAAACAAGAGTACAAGCTGCTGACTGTGCATAGGTGGATGTCCAGTATCCTAGGGTTTCTCAATTTTCCAAGAACAAACTATATTCCAAATGTTGTAAAAATGTAGTTAGTTGTGGCAAATTATTGATATTGGTAATTAAGGAGTGTTCAAATGTTATCATTAGAAACAGGACCTGTTATGTAGTAATATCTGTGTTGTCCAGTAATTTATAAGTGGTAGGCAACATTTCTTTAGATTTTCACTTCATATTGATATAATTTTTTGTCAGCCTTCATTATTTTATCAGAAGCTTATGTCACCATTGTTTTTATTATAGTGGACAGTATATTTTTTAGATTTTTTTTTTTTTTTTTATAAAATCATGCATGGTAATATATTTTTAATGTTTTTCAATTTTGGTGTTTTAGGGTGTCCCAAATCCAGTACCGAGAGTTGCACATCCAGATTGGCTTCGTAAAAAGGTGATGGAGAGAAATGATACCTTTAAGCAACGTCGTATTACAGATATGTTTTCTTTCGCTCCAAAACCCAAACCTCAGATTCAAGTGCAAACAGAGGATGATAATGTAAGAATTGTCTTTTTGAGTAATAATTAAAATTTGATATTTTAACCCTTGATATTTTTCATCACAGCCTATCAATTATATGTATGTTCTTTTCCTTTCATTAGGATCACTAATTTTCATCATGATTTTAAAAATTTTAGTATTATTAGATAATGCATTATCTTCTTGATTTTTAGAAATTTCTCCTTTTAATAAGTGATAAACATGCAATTAAAATACCTTAGCAATTTTATTTAGTAATTTATTTATACATCTAGATTGCTGGCCTTTGTGGTGCAGCAAGATTGAGTAATAATTACATATTTTTATTTATCCTGATAATTTTGCTTTCCTGTTAACAACATTCAGTATTTTTTCTGATGTTCCATAATGTTTACTGTATATATTACTCTTTTTCCTTAATTTTAGTTTTAACAAGTTGATTTCTAAAGATGATGTTTTCATGCCAGAGTTAATTATGTTTACTTTTATTTTCTGATATTTTGGGAGAAATTCTGGTACTTTGTATTTTTTTATTTTTCTGGGCATGCTTTTTTTTTCATGTACTAGATAGGTCAATTTTTTGTGTTGGTATATTCTATAATTTTATTGAATATTTGCTGGTATCAGTTTTGTTGGTTTGCTGCTTGTAAATATTTTATATTCCCACCGTGTAAGTGATGTTTGCCATTAATTGTTTATTATCATAAACATTTGTAACTGCACTGCATATTATGTGTCAGTGGACTGTTTCTGCTTTATTTTTTCTTGTGATTACTCTTAGTGCATGTAGGTTATGTCTCAGTTTCATGGCTTTTGAGATTTTCTGCTGCATTGACCACAGAAACTCTATATAGAAGCTTCAGCTGCTGAATTCAGAAGTAATTCCAGTTTAGTTAACCCTGTTAACCAAGTATTCTACCTGCCACTGTTCGCCACCATTTTGGCTATTGCTGTTGTGGTGGTATTATATTAAATTGCCTGGGTCACTTGGGACAAGAACACTTCAGACTTTTCCTTTTTGTTTAAAAGTATAATTGTATTGTATATAAAGTATATATTTAGAGGGAATAAATCGGTGAAAATGCAAGGAAAGTACGAACATTTAATTTAGTAACAAAAACTTGAAAATACACAAGCTAAAACTGATGTATGTAGACCTTGACTGTGGACTAGGCAGTAGTGCAAAGTTAACTTTTAAGTGCAAATAACCACCACAGCTATACATACAAACATACACTGCTTGTAAGTTTTTTACAGAATTAAAAAAAAAAATTGGAAAAGTAAAAGTGAGTTAGTGATGACTAATAGCCTACCAACATATGCTATGATTGATGTATGTAAACTTTGACTTTAGACAAGGTATTAGTTTAAAGTTAACTTTTAAATGCTGCTATATACGTCATATTTAGCTTGTAAGTTTTTACAGAAATTAAAAAAGTAATTAAAAAAGTGAAAGTGAGTCAGTGATGGACAACAACAAACAAGAGGTGTATGTACATTTCAGTACTGTACTATCAATTATTGAGTACACTTTTAATATCCACAGGGACTTGTCAAGATGTAGCCCTACACTGCTTACAATATCTTTAATATAAAATTATTATTTAAGTACAAAAAGTTATGTATTATTTACATTTAAGTACCAGATTTAGTTATTCCTGTGGGTCTTAACTAAATTCATACAGCTATAAGTTTTTGAGCAGTGACTTATTTGGCAGTGGAGAAAAAGAAATGAAATGAGGGGTTGTATCTGGTTTACCAGCCTGACTCGACTTATGTTTAGCCTTCCATGGGTAGGTAATGCAAAAAGAGACTCTTTCTTCATTTCTTATGGTAGTTTTTTCTGCTACTGGTCTGGTATTACCAGCAACACAGTCTGACTTAAGAAAAAGATTTTGATTTTGATGCTGCACGATTTTTGGTATGGTGGTACCTTTGTTTTGTGTACAATTTCTTCATTTATTAAAGCAGTTTTTGATAAATGTGGGAGTTATTTATCTATAGTCACACAGAATGCCCGACTTGTAAAGGCAAGCTATTCCTACAACGGCCTTGAATGCTAAGAATGCTAGGTTTAAGATGATTAAGGATACTCATACATCTAAGGATTCATTCAAGAACCCTTCCCTTTCACTTGTACTCTTTTTGGAGCACAGAAGAGCATGCTCTTACCATATGGAAGAAATGCCATCTTTGCATCTTTCTCCTGTGGATGCAGAATTCTTTAGTTTAATAAACCTGCAAGAAGGAAGTGTTAGAGATTGGGCAAGGCTTCTTTGTCATCCACGGATGTATGACACCTTTGCAAAGCCCTTTTCAGGGTTTTAAAGATGTGGGCTTTTGGTGATATGTCTTTGGGTGCTATACTGGAGAACGTTAAAGACGAATTCAATGCTCCCTCTGGAATATAAGCATTTAGGAAACAAACTAAAGTTTTTAAATGCTTTCCCATATACAGTACTTGTTACTGATGACTAAAAGTAATCTGAAGTGTTCCAAGTTCAGTATAGTGGCACCGTAACACTGATATCAGTCAGAAGCAGCTTACCCTAACCTATCATATAGGCTGGTCAAACACCATAGTTTTGGGGACCAGAAATTTTTAATGCTTTTCATGGTGGGTGTGCTGGGGAGATGATGCTTGTAACCCATGTGACTTTGGATGGGTAACTGTAATTAGCCCCCATATGAATTACAATTGTTTGCTATTATAAATATTTGAAATTTTTATAATAGAAAACAAACATTTCTCCACAAAGTTTGTTTTACCAATATTAATTTGTTCATACATGGAACAAACTACATCCAACTATGCATAGTGGAATATAAATCTTTTTTTTTTTTACTTAGTTGCATTAATTTGATTAATTTTTTAACTATATTATTCAGTGATATAATACTACTAAGATTTCTGATCAGGGAAGGAAAATGCATGAGCATAATTACATTAGAAATATTTTGATCATGTTATAATTATCTTGTTAAAGCAAAATGATATGGTGTTTTTCAAGACTTAAGAAATGTACTGGCTGGGGTTTTATGAGTAAATTCACCTGTTGTCAATAAAGTTATCAAGTAAGAAAGTTGAATTTTGCCATTAAAAGTTGTGATGTTTTTAATACTGTACACTCTATTCCAGTCCCAAGATTTATTTGCATCCCAGACTGTTAATGACATTGAGGATACAGTAGCTCCACAAAGCCGTTGTTCTCTTGGTCCATCAGTGACGAGTGCCAAGCGTAAGAGAGGAACGAACCTGACAGAAGAAAACATAGACCTAAGTAAAAGCTGGAGAGAAGTGCTTGGAAACCCTCCACCCAAAGGCAACTCAAAGGTTACTTGGCTTTTTTTTTTTTTTCATTTTAATCAAAAGAGTCTGATTATTATATTTATTTATACATGAAGAGTATGTTTTATTTTTTATATAAATTAATATACAAATAAATGTACTTATAAGGATGGTTTAATGTACCAAAAATATTATAATTTTGTTTTGAAAAGCTTTTTATATACAAAATATTGAGAATATGAAATTTAAAAAAAAAAATTTTTATGTAAACACATTACATTTAATGTTTGTTGTAAAATAGGTACAATGTTGAGAAATAGAAATGAAACTTCCAGAGAAATTGTAGTATTTTAGTGGTCTTATGATTTCCTTTTATAAATATACAGGAAGAAGTAAGAGCCTGGATAGTATTCCAAAAGAAGAAATGGGAATATCAAAGACTTCAGCGGGAAACAAGATCCAAGAGACTAAGGATGGAGAACTATGTTGGGATCACAGCAGGCAAAGGAGCTGGTGGAGTTGTTCGATCAGCACCATCAACCACACTTGGTGGTTTTCTTAGAAGAACTCAACGTACTCTCTTGGATGTTCCTTGGCAGATTATTCAGGTAATAACTGAATAACTGTAGTGTTTTTTGTAAGTAATGAGTTAAATAGTATGTCAGATATTGGAGGTGTAACACGACTTCTTGTAGCCTTTGGCCAGTGTCAGTGAATATCAGTATGTCCAGATAACAGTGAAAATACAGAAGTACTTTCATTTTTCATTCCTGCCTTGTAATGTGTTTTATAAGAAGGATATGGTGGCAATATTTGCATTTCATTTTTCAGTTGGCTGAAACCAACACACAAGGATCATTCAAATTGTGGGCATTGGTTGGGAGTGATCTGCATCTCATCAAGCTTATAGTCCCTAGAGTATTTTATGTCAACCAGCGCCTCCCAAAACCACCCACTGAGTCCGATGGTGTTTGGCGAAAAGCAAATAAGATTCTGCCCCGGTCACATCCTACTCACAACTTATATGAGTATAGTGTGCCAGAGGAGCTGTTTAGAGAGCACAGCAATGAGTTAATGGCCGACTTGTCAACACCAGACATCGAAGGGATATATGAAACGCAGGTTAGTTTATTTTGAAAGGAAAGCATTAGGAAGGCCTTTATGAGAATGTTAACAGAGTTACTTGTTTTCATGCCAAATACTGTAGTTCTTAATTATCTTTTGATTATTACGTCTTACCTGCCCTGGATTATTGAAAAATATAGATAATCGCAGTAACCCCACTCCAACCCTACATGCTTCCCAAAGTGCATGTTGATAACCATTGATATATTTGCAAATGGAGATAGGATGCACAAATCATGTATTTTCAAGATGACAAGAAAGATAAAGGTAATGAATTTAAAAATTTTTTTATTTTGTACTTTCAGTACATACTTACCTTAGCTTAGCTATATACAGTAAGAAGTAGAGTGGACAAAAGAATCCTTTTAAAGGTAATGCAAAAGAGAGAGAAAGATTAAATGAATTGTTACACTTTCTTACATTTCATATTTTGATAAATATCACTAAAATGCCATAAACTATGATTAATTCGAGTCAGTACAGAAGTTTATAAAAGATCATGAAAAGTGGATGAAAAAATTTTCTTTAGGATTATATGTTTGAGATATGGAGTGAATTGTTACTGCACTCGTTTCCATTTCTTACTTTTATGAAGAAAGTTTTCCAAATATCATACAGTACAGTTAATCTCAATTAGTGTATATTCAATTTTGTTAATCTCAATTAGTGTATATTCAGTTTTGCACAATTTTAGTTAAGGTTTTACAAGAGTTAGTAGCAAGAGTACAAAAAGTGTTATAAAATGAAACAAGGGAGAGAAAGAGAGAGAGAGAGAGGAAAAAAATGTTTTTACTTTTATTTCAAAATTATATCAGTTGAAACTTACTGTATTATATGGTGTGTGAGAAATATCATATATTGCAGTCTTTCCCAATTAATATGTACCTCCACTTTCAAAGGGAGTTTTTCAAATGATGCTAGAAAGGAGAACAGTTCAAGGAAAAAAGTGTATGAAATTAGTAATGGAAGAAATAGGATAGAAAAAAATCCTTCTAAAAGATGACAGAATGTGAGACAGGATGTATTTATTGCACTGTTATGCTCATATAAATCTCTCCAGATGCCTTGAATTGGTCCCACTCTTCATCTCTAAATGCCTTAATTGGTCACACTCTTCATCTCTCCAAATGCCTTAATTGGTCCCACTCTTCCTCTTTTTTTTTTTTTTTTTTCATTTCAGTCTCAGTCTGTGAGCGATAACTTTAGTTTGGTATTTGCTTATACACATGAGTGACTGTCAGTGATTGACTGCTGAGTCAGGTTAGGATGCTAATCAATTTTGTTGTATACTTTACAGGTCCCACTGGAGTTTCGAACAATAGCTCAGTTAGGTTGTGTGTGCGTTGTGGATAAAACTTTAGCCAGACCCGACACAGATACTTTTGAACTGCAGCAACTCAAATTTAAGACAGTAGCTCAGTATCAGTATTTAGACAAAGACCACCTTCACCATATTTATTTCTATCATCACCGCAGTGGGAACAAAGCCATGTTTGGTTTGTTCTTTCCCAGGAGTAAAAAGTCTCATATATTTGTACTAGATACAGTCAGAAGCAACCAGATGCCAAATATGAATAATATGTATAATAATGAAAGAGCAGCAAAGCTAAGTAAAGGTCATGAAGAAGCACATTTACCTGAGGCCAATTATGCCTTTGAAATTAAATTTGAAACTGAAGTACGACAAATCTATCGTCAAATTCAGCGTCTTTTGCAAGGTTATCGTGATGAAAAGAGAGGCCCTACTATGCTTGCAATTCAGTCTCCTTTAGATTTAGTCAGTATTACAACACTAATGCCTGGATTTGGAGAATTTCCCCAAGTGCCCATCCATGTAAGTGATGTTGAAAACTTGTATAATGTCTTGGACTGGCAACGTATTGGTGCAAAGGCCATGATGCGTCATTATTTGGGATTAAATCAGTTACTGCATATGGCTTTGGAGCAGAGCAGGTATTTCCATGTCCCTGTGGGTAATTTACCTAGTGATACAACTGCTTTTGGAGCTGACTTATTTTATATGAGACACTTGCAGAAGCACAATTTTGTGGTGTGGTGCTCTCCTGGTCCAAGGCCAGACTTGGGAGGTCATGAACATGATGATAATCGTTTGGTGGCGGAATTAGAGGATGCTGTATCAGTTGCCTCAGTTAATAATCCAGGCTGCTATTCCTCTGTGTGTGTGGAACTGGATTTAGATGCACTGGCAGTCACAACTTTATTACAGGTAAGCACTCTATATATAAAAACTTAGTTGACACTAATATTGGATTTCAATAAACTGTGAAACACTTTTTTTTTTTTAAGGTTTATGTGCTCTTTAAATTGGTAGTAAATATAGAATATACATTACTAAGTATATGCAGTTGTTTTATTAGAATCTGCGTATACATAAATGTTAAACAATTTAATATAATTTTTAAGAATTTCATATTTTTTTCTAGTCCTCATCATATCAATGAAATGGAAGGAACAAGTAGCAGTGTGGCATTTGATGCAGCACCACAGGCTTCACTGCAAGATATGATGGGCTCTGGGACAGAATCCTCCCTCACTGCATATGATGAAACAGCTCGTTGTGCACCTGCCTTTAAGATTCTAAGACAAATGGTAGCTGCCTGGCTTCGTGATGTTTCAGTATACCAGAACATATTTGCTGACTTCCAAATAATACATTTCTATCGTTGGTTACGTGATCCTGGTTCTCTTCTTTTCGATCCTGCCCTTCATCGTATTCTTTACACCCTAATGCACAAACTGTTTTTGCACCTTGTAGCAGAATTCAAGCGTTTGGGATCTATAATTGTTTATGCTGATTTTAATAAAATTGTAATTTGCACCAAGAAGAAAAGAGTGGAAGATGCTATAGCATATGTGCAGTATGTGGTCAATAGCATTCGAGGCAAGGAATGCTTCCATTCCATTGACATATCATTCAACCAGTGTTGGGAATACTTGATGTGGCTTGACCCAGCTAACCATGGTGGCATAAAAGGAAAACTGCCTAAAGACCTTTCACAGACTCAGGATAAGGTCTCGTCTAATAAAGATGATAATGATGACGATGATGAAGATGGTGACCAAGGAAATGCCGAAAATGCCAATACAGAAGAGGAAAATGAAGATGAGTCGTCTGTGATTGAAATGAATTGGAATTTAGCTGAGTATCTTCCAGAATGGTGTGGCTGCCAGAGTAGTTTTAACAATGTTATAGCATCATACATGAATGCTGTTTATGAGAAACTGCAAGAGGAAAGTGGACGTTTTACTCCGGGAAATACGCCTATGAAACGTAAAGTATCGAGTCAGTCACTGAGCCGAAGGCCAAAGGATAATGCTCAAGGGTATGTAGAATACGCTCAAGATCTTATATCAGGAGAAATGGCTCAAAAGCTTTATTTTATAACTCAAAAAATCCAGAAAAGAGGAACAAATGAAAGAGATGAAGAGGAAGAAACAAACTTGATGGTGCTGCCTGGCAGAAATAATAACCCTGCCCTTGAGTTCGTCAAAAGTGTGACTAAAGTACTATCACTGGATTCAAATGTCACAGAACAGGTTAGTTAACGTGAATTTTTTTTATTTTTTTCTCACTAGGTTTGGAAGTGAAAAGTTATTTGTTAAAAATAACTAATCTGCAAGTTTATTGCCCTTTTAGGCTCAAGTTAACTAGACCCTCAAGTTTACATTTCTTAGAGCAGGTAACCAGAGTAAATAATATACAGTACCATGTTTGTTTGGGTACTCTATATTTGATGAATGTATAATGATCTAATAATATTGTTAATGCATTTTAATGTTAAAAATTTATTTAGAGATTAGAGGTTGAGGGATTAAATCAGTCATTTTTGCTGTATGGATGCAATTTTTTAGTTTTCTGTAAAAGAAAACTATTGTGCGGCTTTGTCTGTCTTCCGCCCTCAGATCTTAAAAACTACAAAGGCTAGAGGGCTGCAAAAGTGGTATGTTGATCATCCACCTTCCAGTCCTCAAACATACCAAATTGCAGCCCTCTAGCCTCAGTAGTTTTTATTTTATTTAAGGTTAAAGTTAGCCATAATTGGGCATCTGGCAACGATATAGGGCAGGCCACCACCTGCCCGATGTTAAAGTTTCATGGGCTGCAGCTCATACAGCATTATACTGAGACCACCAAAAGATAGATCTATTTTCGGTGGCCTCAATTTTACGATGTACAGAAAAGTCGATTGCGTCGAAGAAACTTCAGCTCATTTTATACTTGTTAAAGTGTTGAAATTGAGATTCAGTATTTAATAAATTTTTTGTGTGTAAACTTTGAAGGGTTTTAAGTCATGTTATTTAATGTTTGACAGTGTACCTCATGTGGTCTGCATTCTGTGATAATTTGGAATTAGATTTGAGTGTTATGATTTCTCTGTTTTTATTTTATTCAGGCCATTACAGGAACTGTCAGTTCTTGATGAGTTTTATCAGAAGCTGATATAGTGTGACCTAATGTTTTAAGATATGTTCACAGGTCATATTTATTTTTAGTACCACTGATTTGTGGCCTTCTTTCTCTGGACAAGCACAATCAACATAACTGCCTTTGTCTCTTATTTAGGTTGCCATCTTTTTCAGCTGTTAAGGAACTTGTTCCTAGTTTATATCTCTTAATCAATTACACAAAACTGGTATACTTGGAAAAATCTTAAAGTGGCATGCCAGTGCCATAAACATTTTGAACTTAATGTTGAAAGGTTTTGCTTCAGATGTTTACATGATATTATACAGCCAGTACTTATAAGTAAGAATACCCAGAAATTTGACCTCTCTCAAGTTTGTCATTTTTGTACATTTTTTTTTTTTTACATTTTTAAATTTGGAAAAAAAGTTGCAGTCCATAAATGTTTTCCTTCCTCTTTATAAAAACTTCAGTAGGTATTTTTTACAATCCAAAAGTTCACTGAATTTCATACACTCAGCTCAGAAATTAATTTTTCACTCTTGAAGATCTATCAGAAAATGGGAAAAGACACTATAATTGCCTCTTTGAGTACTCCAAAACTATTGTACGTAGTAAGTGAATTTTTGTGTACTTCTCCACTTTGGGAAGTTATTAGTAAATTTTGTAACAAAAATTAATATATTTACTCATTTTTAAACTAAGAATAATTTCACATTAGAAAATTATTCTGAAAATTTTGTAACAATCAAACAAAAATGAATATATTTACTCAGTTTGAAAGTAAGAATAAAATGATATCATGAAAAAGGGCATTAAAAGTTACAATTATTTTTTAAAGATGTGTTGATTTACCTATAACTACTGTAGGTTATGTAATCTATTAGTTTTTACATCATCATCCATTTACATATAAAGACAGGATTTTATGGTAGCAATTTTGTTTTCTATTATCTGGTTATGGCTACCTTAAAAGAAAACTCCTGTGTTAAGTGGATAACTACAGGATTGCAAAATCTCAGGTGAGATTACCTGACCTGTCATGTACTTTGACTCTCACTAACATCCTGATGGTTGACATGATCATATAATATGTCCATAAAATTGTTTATAAAACTATGAAAGAATTTTTATTAGTTATTTTATTTAGAGTTTAAACTACAAAAAATGTTAACTAAAATATATTTAGGCCTTACAGTTTTTGATGTGGCATTATTTGGTCTTCAGTGGCTTATATTGTTAAACAAAAGCTTGAATTTCAATTTCTTATTAGTCTCTGTCTTCATTATTCAGTTAGCTCATTGTGCAGGTTTCAAAAAACTTGTCATAATTCTGACCATACTTTGTCTTAATATCTTTTCAGGCTACCTCATCCACTGCATTACACACACAGCCATGAATACTTTTAAAAAATTACTTGAGCAATGTAAATGCAATAAAAAATGTAAAAGAAGACCTAAATATGTAGTCAATTCTAACAATTTTGCTCTTTCTGTTATGAGGTTCAATACCAAAAAAGTTTATTTTTCTGCTGTGAACACATTATATTTTTGTTTTATTTTGCTTTTACAGCATGTTCTTTACTTCTGTGTTGCTTTCTCTATTGGGGCCTGGGACTCATGGAATTGTTATTCCAACTAAGTTTGCAGCTTAACCACTTTTAATAATAAAATTATAACATATGCTGTTTGGACCACTTTTCCTTAAGTTGGAGGAGAGTTCCTCCTCATTCAGGAGACCAGATAAAACCAACCAATCAATTGTAATCATCATCTGCTGTTCAAAGATCAGTAATCCTAAGGTTTTTAGTTCAGTAGCTATCTTTCCCTCTCCTTTCAAGCTTTGGAATGTACTCTGTTTTCTTTTCTCTTGGTTCTTATTTTTGGTTCAAGAGAAGTGTCCTCTTCCTTTTACGATCTGACACCATACAATTTACCTCTGTCCATTTAATCTTCAATGCTTAGTTTATTTCTATGCAGCTCAACACTTCAAAATATTCTGGACCTGCTTGATAAGTGTAGCTTATTCCTGTAAAAAAAGTTTATAGTTAAAACACTGCAAATACATCTCTTCACAGTTTCTCCTTTTGTATCCAAGCTTTTCCTTATTTTTTTTATTATGATTGTACAGTATATGGCTTGTGTGAAACTTCTCTTTTACTTGTATTTAAAAAATACCTAAAAATACTTATTTCAGGAATAATAATCATGTTAATATACTATATTTAAACTGTTTAACTACTTTTTCATGCAAATTTTGTATTATGTTAGTATATGTATTTTGCAGGTAAACAAACTTCGACGCGACCTTCTTAAGTTACTCAACATTGGAGAGTTTAGTCCAGATGCTGAATGGAAAGATCCTTGTATATCCTATGTTCTACCTGAGGTAATTTGTCGAGCTTGTAATCACTGTCGAAACATTGATCTCTGCAAAGACTCCCATCAAACAGTTGAAAATGGGATGTAAGTACAGTATACTTTTAAAGTTGTCTTTACTGCATAGATAATTGTGTAGGTATGAGGAGCACCTGATATTAATTGATGGATGTTACCTGAAAATAACTTTGGATTAGTAATGAATGCATCTAACCTGGACTCAAACTTGATAAGTTTAATTAGCCCATTTTCATAGTCTTCAAATTTTCATTGCATCAATTCCCCTTAATATGTGCATGCAGCTGAGGAGCCCAGGGTCTTGGCTAGGAAGCTTTTTCTCACGTTTTCATGTGTCTCACTAATATTCACTGGTAAAAACCTTCCCTTCCTTCCTATCTCTGGCAAAGATAGCATATATATTAATTAATTTTTTATTTTTTTCACTTGAAATTATTTTCAAAGTAATGGGTTTTTGTAAGTGATTAAAAAGTAAATTGTACTGCCCGTTATCACGCACTGTTCAGTTCCTAATATCATTTTTTTATTAGTGGCATAAAAAATGGGAAGTACCTGTAGTTTGAACATGTATAATTTTTGGGGGGAGGGAGGTGTAAAAAGCAACTTTATATACAAAAGTATATATGAATGTAGGTATTTAATAATTATTACAGTAGTATTCAGCCTTCTGTAAGTTCCCCTGCAACTGGAGAGAATTTAATGAAAGGAAAAGTACAGAGGTAATAATAAAAATGAGTGAAAAAAATATATAAGTTAAATCAATCAGCCAAGTAGTCTTTTGTCTGTAGTTGTGCTACCAGAAGGTGGCCTTTTTATAGCTAAGCAATTAAGTGTTTTCAAAGCTACTGTCAAAATTCCCTTTAAGGCAAACAAAAGCAGCTGAGCTAATTTAAAATTCCAGCAATCAGCTATATCTTTATAGATAACAGCATTGTTTCAAAAAAAAATAGCCAATTGTCTAATAAGAGCTCCTTCAACAGTTTTGCTGGTGTTTTAAGTCTTTCTGATAACTTTGCACTGCCAAATGCAATTCAGTGATCTAGATACAAAGAATGAGAACCCACAGCACTACCATTGGCACCTGCCCTGTTCCTGTCCAATGTTCATTTTCTTGTTCAGCTAACCTTGCCAAGCAATCCTTCTGTCTCTCCCCTCAACAAACCTGTGAGGAATATCTATAGGAAATTATAGTCTGAATTTAGGTCAGGATTTTTATGAAAATTCTTGCTCTCTGTACTTTAACAAATTACTAAAAGTAAATACAAAGTTAATATTTTGTTGATAAACAGCAAAAGTAGCTCATGATCAACCAAACATTACTTTTCACTTTTAGTAATTTCTTAAAAGCATGGATTTTATCAAAATTCTTCTAGAATGCTGACTTAAATACCATTAAAAGGAAAAATGTTGGAGGAGGTCTTATTAGACAGTTGGGTACTTTACTTGACAACATAGCCTTCACCTTCAAAGACATCATGGTTACATTGTAAATCAGCTGCTCTTATGAAAGCCATACAGGGAAAATGTCAGTAGCTATGAGAACCCTTGGTTAAACCACTAAAAGGCCAGTAATGTAACAGTTGGCAAAGATGAACAGGTAAAGAGCTAAGGCAGTTTTGGACCATTTTAAAGTCACTGTTAAAAGTACATTAAATTTGGATTTATTCAGGTAGTGTCGTGCTTTTTAGTATATCGTCCAGATTATTTGTCTTTATTCATCATACCTTTTTGCTACAAGTTTGGTTTCTAACTTTTCAGGCGTGTTTGGATGTGCCCTGTATGTAACACAAATTATGCTTCCAGTGAGATAGAGCACCAGTTAATTAGCCTTATTCATAACAGTTCTATGGCATTTGTTCTTCAAGATCTACAGTGTGACAGATGTTCAGAGGTAAGTTTTGCTGTCTTAAGTGTCCAGTTTGAGCTTTAAAATATAATGGCAATAGTGAACTAGATGTGTCTATTTGTGGCTTTTCAGTATAACCACAATTGGTACATTTTTTTTTATTTGTTTTAGGTATTGCAAACTGTATGTTAATAGGTTTACTTGAAGTCAGTCCATCTTTGAACAGGCCCTGCCTTTGAACAGGCCCTGCCTTTATGTACATTCCTAATTGTCTTGCTCTGCAAAGTAGCCTATCTGTCATTTTAAGATCCCTTTTTTTTTTTTTTTAAGCAGCCTTGTAATTTATCATGATGTCATCATTATAACATTATATATCAAGTTGTCCCTTTATTAGGTTAGTTGAGTTCTCATTTTCTTCTGTCTTGCACCATTCTCCTACATTCCTATCTTGCATAAGTGTCATCTATGCGCTTTTCCATAATTTTCTGGGTCTTAATAGTCATTATTGTGCCACTTCAGTATGGACTGATTGTGACTAAATGCTTTTCACTCCTCCTCAGATCCAAAGCATCTCAGCTTCATGAGATCTCATTCTGTTTTCTAGCTGCTAGAAACCAAATCCCACAACTTCATTGGCAGTGCAGTTTTCCAACTGCATTTTGAACCATGACTCTTGACATTTTGTAATGACTCCCCTGAAAAATCTCCTCCATTTGTGTATCTTTAATTTTTGCAGTTTCCTAATGGATACTTACCTTTATCCAGTGGGTTAGGAACTTCTCCCAGACTGTTGCAGCTCTTTTCCATACCACTTTCAATATCTGTGCTTCATAGCTTATCTTATCCCCAAAGTAACAGAAATAATTTACCATGTATACTACGTACCCCTGCAGCATGTACACATTTTCCAACAGTATTTTTTTTTTGTATACTTCCTTTTTAGTCACTGCAAGCGTTATCTTAGCCATTGACTTTCATTTCTCTCCAATCCATTCTAGCCTTCCATCTTTTAAACATTTCAATGGCTTGTTCCTTTTATTCTGCTGATATCTCTTTTTCATTTGCATATACCAGCTCCCAGGGGCCTCCCTTTTTGCACTCCTTGTATAGCTTTCTCCATCACTATGATGCACAATGAGAGGGGATCAGTGTTCACCTCTGATGGACATCAACATTTATCTCAAATTCATTTGAGATAACTGCCAGCTTCATTTTAGATCATGCTTTATACTAATATATATGTCTTATATTCCACAGAAGTGTGGTAGAATCTCTTCTATTCCTCATGTAATTTATGTAATTGCCACATTTAAAGACTACTGTTGTTTACTGGCAGAGTTTTCTTTGCCTTTCCTCCAGCACCTTCTCCAATATTTTTGTATGATGCTAAGGTTAGCTTACTTTTCTATGCAATATAGTGCATTTTCTGTTTCCTTTTATGTTTATATTCCACCTCGTCTAGTTTCATCTCTTCATTTTATCAGGTTTTTATATATTTTGTTCAGTTCACGAGTGATTGGTTCACCAGTTGCTTTTAGTCTCTTCATTTTATTTTCATAAGGTTTTATTTTATTACATTTTGTACTAATGTTTAGTTTTCAACGTTTCTATTTAAGTCTTTAATAGCATAAGAATGATGTTTATTTCTCTGTTACTATTTCACGGGTGACACGGGACCCGATCCAGAAAAAGGATTTTGCTATTTCTTTAGTCCTTGATAAACTTCATTCATTCAGTATATTTTCATTGGGAATAAGGATAAAATCCTACTGCTCTGGGGTTAACTCCAGCATTTCATTTAGCTTTTTGATCTTTATATTTCAGAAATTTTCAAAATCCTTTTTCTTTGGAAACCAAAATTTTTTGGTTACAATGTTTGGTGATTATTTCACTCCACTGCATACTTTTGGAATTATATTCCTGCTTCCATTTTCTGTGGATTACAGGCTTCCATCCTTTAAGAGGTATCTGCTACTTTACTTAGGACCGAGACCTACTATTTTTCCTTCTCTAGTTTTAGTTCTGCAACCTTTGTATTGTTACTGGTAAAAGGATTTGACTTGTCCATACTAATTGTCTCTTTGTAACAGTAAAATGAGTTTGATTACTTAATGATTTTGTATGCCCCACTGAATGATCATTTGTAGTTAAAGAGTATTGTGTAGTCTGTTTCCTTCAAAACCACTTTTAAATGTGAATGATTTTCAATATAATATATCAGAAAATTAATTTATATTGATTTTGTCATCATTTGTTAACTTGAAAAGAAATTTGAATTCACTATATAATGAATTTTCATTTGTAAAAGTACTATTGAGTGAAAGTTTTTAATTGATAAAATTTTCCTGTTTTCTTTAATAGGTAAAGCAGCCTAACATGACCTTATATTGTTCATGTGGAGGAAGGTACCAGACGCTCCTGAGAGCTGATGATTTCAGTCAGAAATTGCGCATCCTTGGAAAAATTGCATCATTTTGCAATATGCCACTGTTAAAAGAGACAGTTCAGTGGATAATCACAAAGAATTCTTGGATGGATACTTGAGTATTATTTTGTAATAATTTAATTAGCATACCAAGCTTTAGTAGGGGAGTTTGGGAAAGTAGTGTATCTTGAAGTATTTGGTTTCCATGTTATGAGAGAGAGAAATTGTGTTGAATTTTGTCTAAGAATATATTTTATATTTGTAATAAAGTGTAAAAAATAATTTTTGTTTAAGAAGTTTAGATGTAACAGAATATTCAGGATTCCTATTTTCTTTTCCCTTATGAAGACAAAAAGGGTTTCCTCAAATAAGAGGTGAAATTGAAAGCAAGACCAAGTTAAAGAATCTGGACATCACTGTTAGAAGAGACAAAAAGGAATAAATGAAAAGTAAGATAAGGTTCCAGGTCAAAGTGATGTTGCAAAGTACCTTTTTTTGCAGTAGGCATGCTTTAAAGCAACAACTGCCACTGGGGACAGCATGGTCAAATGTCACTGTTTCTGAGAGGGACTATTTAGCATCACTGAAGGCCATTATCATTATTTAATGGTAAAAATTATGGAGTAACACCAGGAACAGTAACAGAAAACCCATTGCAATGATTATGACAGCATTTTACAAGACTCTATGTCAAACTGAAATGATTTTCTTGTTATGGTACAGGCTAAACTTGGAAGCTTTGCCTAACCGGAGGGATCAGAGAAGAGACCTCAACATGGAGGTAAAGGTTTATATCAACGAGCCAAAAAATGTATTTTTAAAAATTTGTGTTTAGTTACTACAAAGATTACTTTACTATGATTAGTGTGTAATGGTGAGTGACTTAAACTGTATCCAAGATGGTCGTGTTAATTGGACAGTTTTTGTGTGAGACTGTACCTCAGAGGAAGCTTTTGCATGTGTATTTATAACTGCCAGATCAGTCTCAAGTTAGTAAGGCTGTCTGTCCTGGTATGGTGGTAGGAGGAGAGTCAAGACCCTGATGCCTATTGGAAAATGACAAGTGTGTGTTTAGTAATGGCTGAAATGATGAGAGGAAGAAGTAAAATTGCTTGGTATGTGTTAAGCTCCCTGATTACCCCAATGGTGGTAACAGGGTTTGGCAAAAAACATAGAATATACTGCCCTTGAACAAGGATGGTGTGATCAAAGATCAAATCGTGCAATCTTATTTAGTAAAAGCAGTTATGGGACAACCTCTAGGAGAATACAGAGAAACTTGTAACGCAATAAAACCTATTAGTACTACAATACACTGTAGTAATAATTTCAGATATCCCCTTCTCTTCGAGAATTTTTGACACTAGCATTTAAGGAACAATACAATGAAAGAGCACTTACAGAGAACTCTCCCAACAAGACTAAAGAACGTATCAATGCAAGTCACATAATTTTTATATTGGTGAAACTGGAAAATCATTGGAAATAAGAATAGCCTGGCATAAAAATGTATAACATGCACAGGAGAACAGTGAAATTTTCAATCATGTTTATGAAAACATCACTGGATCAGGAATTTATAAATTGTTTCAGTTTACTGCAAATACATGAACTGTTTACATTTTAAGGAAGGCAGCTTACTGGGGTCTAACTGCAAGGGTGTGACCCCACCAGCATGTTAATTAAGATGTATAAATGGAGCACTGACCTCCCTCAGGCACTCATGAGTGTATGGTTCCTCCTTTTCCCCCATCAGATATGAATATTTTTTCAACCTGACTGTATGTTCGTTTGCAATGTCACCCAATCATAGATAATGTAAACTTTTACCACTATGTATTAAACCTCTTGCAGATGTCTTACAAAACTAAGAGTGAAATCTATCCAGATTTGTACCCTGTGTTTCACTTTTCTGTGATACTTTGCACAAATACATTACATGTTCTTGTAATTTCAGCTTGACACACACTAATACATGTGTACTATATATATATATATATATATATATATATATATATATATATATATATATATATATATATATATATATATATATATATATATATATATATATATATATATATATATATATATATTTATACACACACACATACATATATATATATATATATATATATATATATATATATATATATATATATATATATATATATATATATATATATATAGTATATATATACATACAGACACAGTTTACAGTTTACAGGTAATACATGCCAAGATCCCTGTGCAACCCTGAAACTGTAAATGATGGCAAACTCCTTGTGTAACACAGTACTATACACTGGCCAATCACACAAACACCTTGTTTGTGCCCATATAAGCCCCAACATACTTCTTATATTACCCATTATTGGTTATGAAATAGTGAGAATACAAAAAAAAAAAAAAAAATCATGAATATGGTACTTCATATACAGTGCAGTATTGATAAAAAATTTTTTTGCTTAACATAAGCCAATCATACAGACAACCTGTTTATGGCCTTGTAAACCCCAATATATCTCTTGTAACCATTATTGCTTACACAATGAAAGAATAATAATAATTCATGGATACAATATACTGTGAAGTATTAAAAAAGGCTTTAAACTAAACATATGCCAATCATACAAACAACCTGTTTATGCCCATATAAAACCTGATATACCTCTTATAATAACCATTATTGGTCAATGTAAAAAAAATAAATTGAAAAATTCAAGGATACAGCATTTCTTATACAGTACCGTTAATAAGAAAAAAACATTTTTAAACTAAACAAACTACAAGAGTGACACTGTAAAGGGAACCCAAGTATACTGAGGGTCAACTGTATGTGTATGTATGTGTGTGTATGTATGTATATATGTATGTATGTATAAATATAATTTGATTACACATTTATATACATGCTTAGTAATTTATTTTGGTTGGATCCTCATGCAGATCGGTGTACACTAAATATCTATTCCACAAAGCTTTGGCCTTTCTCTAAATAACTATTGAAAATCATCATTAATTTTTTAAAATCATTGGTACTTAATCAAAGACTTAAGAGTGGACTCAAAACTTCCTTCCATATTTTTTAGCAGAGTTAATACAGAAAATTACTTATAAGGGCTATTTCATCATTTCATCTGATTAAAAATTGTTTGTGCGGAAATGAGTAGAATATAGTTATATAAATGGACTGAAAATGTTTTCCTCCTGTAAATTGTACTTGTTAATACAAGTGTATACACATGCACTTATACATACATATATACAGCATACTGTATGATTATATATATATATATATATATATATATATATATATATATATATATATATATATATATATATATATATATATATATATATATATATATATATATATATATATTACTGACAATGCTTTAACAGCAGGATAGGGTACAGGACCACAAACCCCATGACTCATATTATGCAAAGCAACACGAATACTACACTATTCCTTTTCCGGAACACAACAGGAGTTGAAAGCAAGTACGACACTGCCCTAAGAACATGCTTACCTGTCATTTGAGAGATTCCTACTGCCAAGAGCTACGCAACCCTTCGCAAGGTGCTTTAAATGTGACTGGAGGTAGCCGCAAAAGAGGGGGGGATCATCTGGCATTAAATGCACATTTCCTCCAAAAAAGTTTCACAACTTTCCTATAGGCAGTCTTCTACATTAGATATAATGCAAGTCATTAGCACTTCTTAGGGCAGCAGTGTTCGGTTAGTTACAACTCTCAGATATTATGGCAGCAGTATATTTTAACTCACTGACCTGACTACCAGCCATCTTCCATGAAAGTGAGGTGTGGATGAAAAACTAAGGCTTAAATAGTAGTCTGTTTATGTAACGCAAGATAAACTAAGACGGTGAGCAATGTGGAGATACGCAAACGTGGTAACCTACTTAGGACAGGTGAATGGATGGAGCGGAGCATTTTGAGACGGTTTGCTGATGTAGAAAGAATGGAGGACGAGGTTTCTGAAACGTATGTAAAATATGGAAGCATCAGGAGGAAAGACGAGGGAGACCTAGAAAGTGCCGGAAAGATGGAGTGAAAAGAGGTAATGGAAAAGAAGGGTCTACATATATGAGCGACATTAAATTATTATTATTATATTACTGTTGTTGTTGTTAATATTGCGACCTTGACATATCAATTATTCAGCATGCTACATTTTACTGAAGCACAAAACGTCAAATTTAAAAACTGCGCATTGCCCAAAGCTCAAAGAAAAAAAAAATACTTTGATGAACAGAGCAAATCTCCCATGAAAGAACAAGAAATCATAATCCAGCAGAAACAGGATGCCACATTAGTCATGAAATGACAGAAAACCGCACACCGGTAGTACGACAAGTAAACTTGCCTGCCGATAAAATTTGTCAGACAATGGCATGAAACTGTCCCTGGATAATAAGCATGCACTTTAAAACCCGCCAATCCCAGTTTAGCTTCTACTGACAATGAGAATACAAGCCGTCAAATATGACTAGGGATAATTTTGGTACTTGAGAATTCCCTTCAATACCTATTTAACCCAGTGCAAAATAATCTTTAATGGCTATGAATATAAGATTTATCGCAGTAATCGCATTTCGCGACAAATACACTACAGTTCGTTCAGTAACTAAAGAACTAATAATAGAGTTGAAGAACGGAATAAAAATTTAATGTTTATCAGGAATCTATGAATGTTGCTACTGAATCTTAATGGGCAGATATTGGTTACCAAATGCCACGATCTTGCAAGGGGATGCCAGCAAATGCACCAAGTATCATAGACATTAAAAACGAATATTACTTTACTACCAGACTTGACTGATGATTTAAATTTTCCTCAAGTCACGAGATTATCAAACTTTAATGAATTTAACTTGGATAGCAAATGAACAACAACACACATTTCGACGTGTGCACAAAGTCATTACGTAAGCAGTTGAAGGTTATGCGATACAAGCGGAAGGATAAGGAATAAGCAAAAAAAAATTAAAACCAACAGTTTTGAATATTACTTTCAGAATTCTTTAAGTGAAGAATCTATTTTGTCCGAGAAATTCAGCAACTGTCATTTAGCGACCTTTGGAAACTAGATTGGGAATGAGAAGCGCGGCAACCCACTGTTCAATGACCGACACCTACACTGGCTACACAACACTGCTCCAGTACTCGGAACACGCACGCCACCGGCTTGTTGTAGACAGCGCAGTCTGGGATACAAGAACACAAGTTGTTGAGAAGAAAGTTCGTATAGTGACTAACCTTCGCTACAAATCAGTGAGTGAGTTATTCAAGTTTTGTTCTACTGCTGCTCCTTTCAATATGTTGACATATCACAAGGTTATGTTCTCAACGCAGACTTTCGCTTAAAAGTTAAGTGAGCCCGAACACTCAAGCCTTTCTTAAGAAGTTCTAAGTTATAGTGGAAGTAACAGCAGTGTTAGGAGGCGATGACAAAACATTGTGGTTGTCTGGGTATGTTTCAATAAACAGTTTGTGTGCTTGTATATATATATATATATATATATATATATATATATATATATATATATATATATATATATATATATATATATATATATATATATATATATATATATATATATACTGTATATATATAAAACTTTATCACTTATACAATTATTTTGTGCATTAATACAATTAATAACAGAACCTCATTAAACTGGATGGTATCTAGCGGAGATATTTCTCTGATACCAAACGATGACGATGAGGACTTACTGTAGTCCTAGAAAGCTTGTAACTTTCTTGAATAAATATCTCCGCTAGATACTATCCAGTTTTAATGAGGTCCTGTTATTAACATACAGATATATACATATATACACATTGTTTGTATATACAGTGTGCATCACTCGCAAGCGGACGTTGTGTATCACCTTAAATACTATTCTAGACCGTAGAGTGAAAAAAGAGAACTGGGTACACTCCCGAGATGGCTGCCAAGAATCTCCATAAAAAGGAAAGATTTACGAAGCGCCTGTACAGATACTGAGTGTTCCCTTAAAATGAAGCAAGTCAACGTGCTTGGAAAGTTGCCGACTAAACATTGTAATGTTTCACCCCGAACGGTACGTTTAATTCATTAAACAATGCTCCTAACTTTATTTGTCTCAACATTCTGGAGGGAAAAATTACGTCCAATCATGCACGCACTCCTTTACATCAGGAATCTCCTATGTGCGCTGCGTCTCAAAAATACGGCGACTGCTTACATAACATAATAATCTAAACACACTAACTGGCAACTGAGGATTTTTTTTCACTATTGAAAATAATATTTATCCTATCCAAAGGCGCTGTAACACGAATGTTTACTGTCACATAAACAATGTGTCAAAATAGAAAAATTAAGCAAACATTTCTGAATGTTCCAAGATTTTCGTTAAGGAACGAGTTGTTCGTTACGGTTTTACTTCATCTACTGTAACATAATTCCAATGGTAAATAGATTAATTCTGAACAAATGTTTTAAACGAAAATGACACTCGCGCCCAGTGTGGCAGGGAACTCAAATACTGTTACAGTTGCACTGACTATCACGTAAGTAATACTCGCCGCTTGTCAAAAATAGATCACATTCAAGCTTATAAATACATAATTTATGCTATTTTTCTTTGGTTACTTATACAACAAAGACGACATACAGAACAAATAATTCCTGTTAACTTACTGCTCATCATCATGAAACGCCAGTTATGCTTTGAGACCTGCATGAAATAGCTAGTGTAACTAAGCTTATTAGTTCACTTCAAATTCACTTGTTGCATTGGTGACATTGAAATCCACATAATGTTGAGACGCCAGTTTTAATAGACATAATCAATCAAATCGATGTTAAGCTTGAGCAATTAAATGAAAATTAAGCACTTCCAACTTTAATAAAATTGTCCGCTGACTCCTTATCTTTGCCCATATTTTTTTTTTAGAAAAAATATATGTGTAAGTTTTGCAAATGTTTGCTTTGGTTGTACTAATGGCCAGGTAATAAAAAGACAAAGAGCGACTATATACTTAAAATTTTCGTTTCATTTTTTTATTACTCAACGAACTTGAAATAAAAATCCAGCCAAGCGCGCAATTAGTTGTTGTGGTTTAGATTAAGACAACTTTTTGCTTGCATGGGACTACCGCCCGAAGAGCAGCCCGGAGGGCACTGGGTAGAGCGAATGAGTCTGAAGTTCTGAACGACTAAGATCAGTGCTAATATGCGGCAGGTCAAGTGACTTTTTCCAGAGAGTTGCCAGCTTAGCGATTTTACTCTCCCATTCCGGATTTTTTCTCCCTATTATCTATCCGGGGGAAACAGATGTCATGGGATTCGAAACCAGATTAACTCTCAGTTCATTATTATCATGGAAAACGCCTAAAGTTGGCAGTTTCTTGATGGATAAGTCAACAGTGATATCGGTACATGGCAATACAAGTTACAGGACGACGTCTCGTTTTGCCAACGCCCGTTAGATCTGCCATGAGCGAACGAAACATAAAAGCACGAACATACTTTTGTGACTTTCATCGATCATCAACACTTACGGTATAAACATTGAGTTTGTCACTCGCGGATGGTACAAACATGTCCACTTAATTATTCGCGTTCATATTAACAAATTCACGTATAATTATGTCGTTTTTTTAATGAATGTATGTAAATTTATAAATATGTATTTCATCAATGATCCAATCAGTAGGTTCTTTCCTTACATATTGGATAATACTGAATGTAACACATTATGGTTGACATAAAAGGGACTCCTTGCACTGTGCCTAACAAGTCTACCTCTTCCCCCCACCACTTAGCATCTCCAACGCACAATCTCCTCTACAAAACACAGCTGTCCAGTGATACTTCCATTTATTGAAAATTTATAATAATTAAGGAGGAATATTTTATATTTTACAGAACAAGATGCCATGTTGGGAACCAAAAGCTTGCTGTTGCTGCGCCTCCCTCAAGACTGGGACACTGGTTCTTGGAATGATCACGCTGGTATGTGTTGCCATTCATGAGACCTATAAACACACACACACACACACACCTATGGCTGAACTGTAGGCAAAGGCTGAAGACATGTGGTGAAATGATTGGATTAAGAGTGTGTACAATTTCATCGAGGGGTCATTAAGACAGAAGGGAAGGTTTGTGGATATAAGTAAATAAGAAATAATTACATTACGTGTTGGGATGAGGAAATAAAAAGATTAGTGAATTAAAAGAGATTATTTGAGTACTAGCTGCATGACTCAAGAGAAGACCTAGTGCAAGTAGACAGGAGGATGGGCAGAGTAGTTATACAGAAGTTTACAGAGAGAGAGAGAGAGAGAAAAAAAAAAAAGAGACATATAACAGAAACAGGGGAAAGAAAGTAAATTCAAAGAGAAATGTTGAGAGAACAAATACATCTCAGAGTAAGAGAGCCAAATGGAGAGATTCTTTCACTAGAAAGTAGTAAGAGTAAGGTTCAGAATGCTTGTGACAGTGATTGTTTTCTGCATACAAATGCCCTTCCGTTCCAACATTTCTTTCACCGCATCTAATCAGCAATTTTCCAACCTCATTCTCCTTCCTTCTCGTATGTTTCCAAATTTTACACTCTTAGCATTTTACCTTTTGTATTCCATGTAACCAACTCACCTAAAATAACTCTCATCCATCTTTTGTCATACACTAGAATTTTTTGCAATTCCTTCACCCATCTTTAAATTTCTCACCCTCTCAACTCAGTTTACTCCGAATTTGCTAATTAATTCATATTATCAACCTCCAAATTTTTTTTCTTTCAAACTCAGCATCTACACTTTACTTTCATAAATGAGATTTGCCTCAATAATCTCTCGACTTTCCTAACATTTGCTTCCAAAGACTCTTCTACCGGTTTTTTTTTTTTTAGTAACCCTGCTACATTTCTTGTTTCACTTGTCATGCCTTACCACTTTTTTAATTCTACCATCATTTTTAACACAAATATATAAATAAATATATATATATATATATATATATATATATATATATATATATATATATATATATATATATATATATATATATATATATATATATATATATATATATATATAATTAATCAAATATATATATAGCGTTCTTGTCTTTCAATTATAATTAATCAAATCACGATGTAAGTAAAAATTCTTGTCTTTCAATTGAAATATATATATATATATCCTGATGTAAGTAAATAAATATATTTATATATATATACACTATATATATATACATATATTGTATAGATATGTATATATATACATACATATATAAACACACACACTTATGAATACCTTACATTTGTCAATGTTCACTTTAAACTTATCTACTTTTAAACACTTTCAAGTCCCTTTGCCAGTCTCTAAAGCCTACATTCATTATTACCATAAACATAAACAAATATTACCCACTACATAATCTATTCACAACCAATTTATTATCTCACAACTTTGGCACCTGTATGAACATTATACAGTTTTTAACTTCTGAGTTTTAGTTTATAAGTTAAAAGTTAATATGAACTTAAATTAGTTCCTATGATATAAAATAATCTGAAAAATATTCCGCTGTCTTTACAAACTTTGTAAATCATTACAACATAATGACCCAGGATACTCCAAATCACTCGAAATTTTCCCTAAGAGAAATATTTATCTACCACCTGGACATAAATTTGAGGAGAAATATGACTGTAACTATATGGTACTCAAGCATAACCTCACTGTATTCTAATTCAATTTTGCTTTGTATCTAAGCTTTTCCCATTCAAGTTCTTGCTCATCGTGGCTGCTTTTGTGTTCTATCTTCAGTTTCATTCTAACTTTCTTCTTGTCTCAAAAATCACTTGTGAGCGCGACAGTAATGAATGTATTTACAAATAATATCAAGATACTTATACCCAAGTACAAGTAATGTAATGAAGATGTTATTCATGAAAATTCCCAGAGGATATATCAAAGAACCTTACAGGGTGAGCTCTTTCACTTCCGGACATAATTGTAAACAGGAAGGGCGCCACACTTCCGGACAAAATTGTAAACAGGAAGAGTGCCAATGACAGATGGCAAAATACAAAAGGTCAAACATCAGTGGGAAAGAACAAAGTCTTCATAGTATTTGCCTAGTTGATGACCCTTATAGAAACCAATGTAAAAAGCATAGGGATGGAGTTATACTGGTTAAAGCTCTCTCGGCCCATGAAATGAGCAACAGTGAACTTTAAATGAATGCTCTAGAAGAACTGTAGTATAAATAACTAATATATATTTGTACACACATATATAACATATATATATAGTATCTATATTATATATATAATGTACGTATGTATGCATGTACGTTTGTATTATTAACACACACAAAGAATGAAAGAAGATGGTAAAAGAAGCCAGGTTTCAAATTGTCACTTCACGAAAAATGCACTTGCTAATATTTTATGATTTACTTTTGCCTTGTTTTTCAGATTGTGTTTGGCATAGACTTGTTATCAGTAATAGTGGCTGCTGCCTTCAAGTACAATGAAATAAAATCAGCATGTGATGAATTTGCTTCAAAGTCTGTTCCCGATGGCGAGGATACAGATGTTGAGTACTTAGATGCTGAGCACTTATGTACAATCATAAGTGAGTACCTTTCAACATATTGCAGTTTTATTGATAATCTAGGTGATTTGCTTAATTTTTTCATACATACTTTCCATTAATGTTACTAAAAATATTGTGTATTTTTCATTTAGTTGTGGCCGTCTTCGTCACATGGGGTGTCATCAGTCTAGCCATCACCTTATTCAGTATTCTCCTTTTGGTAGGCGTTAAGAAGGTAAGGCTATTGTCATTTTGTAACAAAGATTGAATAATTTACCGGATACACTGATGAGATGTTAAGAGCTATATAGGAAAAATTAAGCTAGGATTAGGATTTTTTTCGAACAGGAAGAAATCCAAATATCTCTAAGAATACTAAACTGCACGATGACTTTTATTATATCATTACAGGCACTCTTCTGGTCTCTCTATGCGTAAAGGGTGGTTAAAAAATTGATTGTTTTTATTAAAAAAATGGCGTTAACTATAATAAAAAAAAGGAAAATATATTTACTGCTCATAAGTCTTGACAACCAGTCCACGACAGGAGTTAGGTTTTAAAAGCCTTTTATTTGTAGCTGCTAGACTTCCTTATTTGATCACAATTCAATTTTTTTAAAAGAAAATAAGGCATTTTTTTGAGCCACCCTTTATTTATGGACAGACCACAGGAAAACGTGAAGTTTAAATGCAAAATACTAGTATAATGAAAAATAAAACTGACAATTTTGCTTCTGACCAGCTTCCTCCATTACGGAGATGAAATGGCATCCTCCGAAAACAAGATTAAAGTACAACTCAAAAAAACGGACGTGAGGGATGGCATCACACCAACAGGCCTTTCCTATTTTCATGGGTTTCAGAAATCTAATCATAATTTCGGGCCCAGAAATTACAGAGACGGCATAAAGTTGGTGAAAGTTGCAAATGAAAATGTCCGTTATGATGGGATCGTCTAAGAACGCAAACAACGGCACCAAAATCCATTTTTTTCTTCTTCTTCAAAGAGAGCACAACTATAGTATGTGTATTTGATTTAGAAGAGACGGTCAAAACCAGATTTTCTGAACTCTTTCCAGATAATTCTAACCACAGAGAACATAAAACTTTCAGAAGGAAATAAAGTCTTTATAGATGTTTCTTATACAAATTATAGTCTTGCAATGATTCCACTTGGGCTCTGCCCTCTTTTTAGCAAGAAGAGCCGGGGAGAAAGCCTTTCAAAGATTTTTTTTGGAGGGAGAATTTTGACAAAAAGGATATGCCCTCAACCCGATCCTCAGCAATACAGGCTCAGGACCTGAGAATAATTCCTTTACAGAGGGAATGAACAGAAGGTTATGGAATGTAAAGGATTCTGCAACAAGTTTTACCTGAAGGTCAACTATTTGAGGATTAAAAGCAAAGAATAGGCTAAGAGCAGTGACATCCAGAACATGTTGGGTCAAATATATGAAGGGTTTTTTAATAATCTATTCCAGGCTGTTGGGACTAGGAAAGTTGAGATTTTCCAAACCACCTGGTAAGATCTGAAAGTAATCAATTATTCTTAGTAGTGTACCCTAAAATTTCCAATACAGAGGATCCCTGCTAATGGGTAAAAGATTACAGGGCCTCATGACAGAAATATAGCAACAGAAGCAAAGGCAGATAATGAGTAAGGAGGTTACAGTGGGAGATACAAAAAGAATCAATAAGTACATCGCTTTACGGTAAGGTTTCAGAGAAATGTAAAACATTTATGAAGAGAAAAGGAAGGTTAGTGCTAAGAAAAACAGTGAATATACTATGTATATTATGATAGATGTCTCTGTTACTAGGGGCATTTTGTGGGTGGAGCCAACAGTACTGTCTGCTGTGTTCATCTTTCCATAAGCAAAGACCTGAGCAAATGAAGATTCTTTGCACTCATTATGCCAGTACTTTTTTTACTGAGTCCCACGTGCATATACTGTACGACAATTCTATAAAATTAATCTTTATTTCCAGTTTAAGAATGAAGGAACGGGGATAAAATATTGCAGAAAAGAAGGCAGGGAAAATTTGTCTATATACTATCTACCTTGAAAGGTAAAAAGTCAACAACCCTTGAATGGGATAGAGAGGTTACAGAAAAAAAGCTTCTAGGATTCTGCTTAGGCATTCCATAGCACTGCTTCTCTCAGCAGTCGAGGTTACCTTCCTCATAAATACCACTCCCCACTTTGAACTATAAAACTAGTTGGTACAGACCTGCTTTCACTGCTTGTTTCTTTGTCCTGAGCTTGGATCTTGGGTGTGACAGACTGCAGTCACCATCATGTTTCAGTCAAGTTCAATTACATGATGAACTGTTCACTAGGAAACTTAATCTTTACAGATTATTGTGTAATTACATGAAAATCCCTTTGGGGATACCACCTGCAGTGTGCTCACACTCCACACCACAGATGGTAAGGAAGGACCTTTCCAAGACCCCTCAACCCTGAACTGCATCATACTTAGCCATTTGCATCTCATACATTCATTCTGGTCTTTTCTAACTTGTCAGTCCAACTTCACTGATGAACACGTTAAGTATATCTTAGTTTAACCAGACCACTGAGCTGATTAACAGCTCTCCTAGGGCTGGCCCGAAGGATCAGATTTATTTTACGTGGCTAAGAACCAATTGGTTACCTAGCAACGGGACCTACAGCTTATTGTGGAATCCGAACCACATTATAACGAGAAATGGATTTCTATCACCAGAAATAAATTCCTCTTATTCTTCATTGGTCGGTCGGAGATTCGAACTCCCGGCCAGCAGAGTGCTAGCTGAGAACGGAACCCAACTACCCTACGAGGAACTCATTGATGAACAAATAATGAGGGTGATGTGACTCAGTGTTTAGTTTACATACAGTATTGTGACATTAATAACTATCAGTTTATTTATTACACGTCTTATGTATGTATAAAATAAATATATATCCTTTTCTTCCAAAACATGCCTGCTTTAATGATACTAATAACTATCAGTTTCTTTATTACATGTCTTATGCAAAAAATAAATATATATCTTTTTCTTCCAGAACATGCCTGCTTTAATGATACCTTACATGGTAGGACAAGTAATTGCAATATTACTCCTTGGAACGGTCTCTTTCGCTCCCTTTGTAATAGGCATAATAAATGGAGTAATTCTTGGTATCATTCTCGGGCTTGTGCTCTTCACTGTAATCGTTGGTCTTCAAGTGTACCTTCTACTGATTATTCGCGCATACTACAAGGAGGTAAGAAATAAACTAAGATGTTTTCATTCATATGATTAGTAAATGGTTTTAATTACATATCTGCAGTATCCCAAGTTATAGTACTATGAGCAAAATATTCCATTACATTGAGAAAAAGAAAACTCCTAACATTACCTTCACTCGTACCATTTGGTTAATTGATTTACTGTTATTATTCTCCTTCCTTCTTTGCAGTACTGCTTTGATGATCTCCAAGCTTTGGTATTAGTGATCATATCGAAAACGTTCATTATTTTTAAGTTTGCAAGTCTCAAAATGTATACACTAGTTTCTTAAAAAAAAAAAGGTAACAGATCATCCCCTTCAGTGAACTTGCTAGTTATGATTAATTTCTTATACTTCAGAATCTGCTGAAAATAATTTAATGCACATTTTTAGTATACAATATCAAAATGAAAGATAAATTTTTCAGCCAAAACCCATTTCGTGGTAACGTTGGCCGTTATAAGATCTCACTTTTGCAGCACGTTAGGTTTCAGCTTTCATTTATTAATCTTCCTACCCAATTTATATCTGGTCTAAGCTTTCATGGGATCGTAAATCTAAAAAACTTGCTTAGTGGCAGCCAGTACGTATACAGGAGACAATTGGGGGTGCGTGTGATGGCTTGTTAAACTGACAAGTTGCACTCAAGGAACCATTGGCAAAGCTGTCAGTACAGACTTGTTTAAATCAACTGTAAATCTTCCTTCAATTTTATTTTATACATGATAAGAAATAGAGTTACCGATGATGGTATTTTTGATTAGCCTTAGACCTGTCTCGTTTGGGACCGATAATATTTTAGACTTCGCAATAAAGTACAGATTAATGAAACTTGAATCAACACAATATGCAGTAGCTACGATTGCAAGTCTTCATGAGACTGGACTCTAGCAAAACCAAGACACTGTTGATTAACCAATCTTATACCATGATTACAATATATTATTTACTGTAAACTGATATCTTAAGAATTCTGAGAATTTGACAATACTTGGTGATACCTTAGACTTCAAGCTCTCTTTTTTTGCAGCTTCTCATAAATGCATAATCTAAGCCTGCTAAGAAACACAGCTTCTAATAAATGCATAATGTAACACTGCTAAGAAACTAGGTATTCTCACTAAGGCCTCCTATACCTACTGACATGATAGCTTTTATACCACAGACTTAAAATCTATTAACGTTACTGAAATAGTGCTCTTTCTGGACGTCAAGAGAGACAAAACCTTTTTCGTCTGGGCAGAACGGGTTGAAGTGGACATCTTTTTTTCAACAACTGCAATTCAGATGCAGTCCAGTGTCAACAGATTCTTGCTTGGCATCTGGTAATAACTTTAATTTCTATGGGGAAATTTTCCTTCAGCCTGTAAAATATTGTTGTTTGTTTTTGAAGGGAATAGTTTTTCTGATCTACATGTTGAATAATGCTGCTCTTCTCAAAAAGTCTGTATTCAAAGTTTTTGTTTTTCTGTAGTCCTTTATTTTACTTAAATTTCTGGTTATTTTACGTAATTTAATTTCTTCCTTACGTTTAGCTTTACGCCTACAGGAGTACATATATGTATTTATGGTCTTATGACTTGTTCTGCTGATATTAATGGATTCATTACAAAATAATAATAATAATAATAATAATAATAATAATAATAATAATAATAATAATAATAATAATAATAATAATAATAAATATTTTAGTTGCAGCTGTATCAGAATTTAGCAGCAATTAAACCCTGGTATTTACATGTGGCATTTCTTACTGTACAGTTTAGAGGATATCACAGACTGAGCTAACAAATCATCATTATGTCACTGGAAATTCTTAAGATAATGGTTTAACAGTATAAGTGCAATTGTTCTGAAGATTTCAGTCTTTTCTTTAGCAAATTTTGACGACCATGCAATATTCCAATTTTAATCACGGAAAATATCCAACCTTTTCAGCTGAGGCAGCGCATACAGGACAGGAACAGGAATCCAGATAGTGCAGAAGTGATGCTTAACAAAATTTAAGCTAAAATCTGAGCCTCAGGCTGGAGAGAACTGCCTGATTTACACTGAATAGGAGGCGCGATCTCTGGAGCCTGCTTATAAATACTCAAGTCTTATGAGTCAGAATTCAAGGTCAATAAGTTTCCTTGAAAACAATGTGGTACGAAACACAGCTGCACTGACAGCTTACAAGACTGATAATCGCCAATTATTTACATACAAATATATCAGTGATATTATGTCATTTCTCAGCAGTACAATGAGGATAGAATAGTTTGCCATAAAAACATCAGGTGCTCAACAAATAAAAGAACCTCCACATGGTACAAATGCATGACGGCAGCACCATCTTCTAACAAGGTAGGTTTTGCCATCCTGCTTTCTAACAGTCAACTGAAATCTCTTGGTGTTAACTCTGTTGAGTTTTAATTGTACAACAGCTAAAATGGAATAGAAAAAACTATGGTTATTCTTTCCTCTGTCAGCTTTGTAAGGCCCCTTAATATTTCATCCCTGTAGATTATCTAGGGGGAATGAAGACTCAAGGACAAGCCATCAAAAAAGCTCTGGATGAAAATATTAATGTCTACAGTGTAAACCAACGGTTTATGCACAAGTTATTATAACTGTTTACAGACATTGCAATACAGGTGATAAGATTTCGGGTTTTGGCCAGTGACTTAAGTTTTTTAGTTTTTAACCAGGATTGATTCTGCTTTAAAGTATTTCCAAGAACTAGAGTTTCCCACTGTGATTTTACATGCATTTCAAGTTTCAAGATGCCAAACTACAAAACAGTGACATATCATATCTACTGAAAAAATTTTGAAGGTATTTCTGACCTTCACCAAACGGAATACTGTAAGGATTTTTATCTCAGAAGTTTTCTATGAAAATACAAAGCTATTATGCAGTAGTATAAAAATATTTGGAAATTTTGTATTGTGTGCTTTCAAAAGAATGAGTACTCTGAATCCTGGAACTGACATTACAGAATATTTATTTTATGTATACAAGTGGTAGGAAAATGTTTGTATCTCCAAACTTCAAGTGACATTACAATCACTGTTAACTTCAGTCACTTTTAAAAATGAAATTACAGGCATTTATTGGTTTCTTTGTACAGGGATGAGATGCATATATATATATATATATATATATATATATATATATATATATATATATTTCAAATATTACCAAGGAAGTTATTTCTAGTGCTTTAAGTAACATATTTGATTATTAGTAAAGGTAATTGCCAAGTTGCCAAAGTGCAATGCACAATATTGCTCGAGCACTGTACTAAAGATTATCTGAATACAATTTTTAATGCAAAAATGTTGATATTTTCAAACATTTGTTACATTTTATTACTGGAGGAATAAAGTATTTATGGTATATTATTGTCTTCCTGCCCTAGACCTCTCAAAATTGTCATGTAGTGCGCAGAATGGAAGGATTAGCTAATGATTAATCCTCAAAATAATGACCTTAGCAAGTATCACCATTAATAAAAATGCAATGTACACTGTTTAGTTCTGAAAATTTCAGGTAATAAAATATAAACTACATAAGCCTTTTCATGAGTTAAAGAGTAAACTAAAAGCATTGAGAATTCAATAAAATTTAAAAAATGTCCCTATAATGAGACTAAATGTGCAAATGCTGCTTTCTGGAACTCGAGAAGAAAATAAAAAATTACAATTAGTGTTACTGCATACTGACCCCATATCAATTGATACTATTCACAAACATGAGTAGATTAACCACAGCTTCTGATAACTAACATCTCCAGCTTAAAAAAAAAAAAACTCTGGAAGAGATTATTCTATTGTCATGAGTAACGTTAGCCAGTCTTGAAAATGTGCGTAAGAGAATCTAGAAATTTCCTTTTTTGTGGTAATTCAGTTTCCCTTTCAATAACTACAAAAAAAAAAAAAAAACTTGTGTCCTCTGTCTAACTATTGCTTATATTACCTTTGGCTTACTAAAAACTTCTATGCCACAGCGTGTGCATAATGCTCATGAGCTCATATGTACCTCTGCATTCATCACAGTATCTTTAGTTCTAATACATTCCACTACTGCATGTGAACAATTCTTTACATCTGCAACATAAAGGCTTCAAATCCTGGAGCATTTGCTCATGGAAGGAATTATGGTCAGCAGGTCAGTCCAGCCTAAATGGTATCCCTTAGATGATGAGAAATTGCCTGGGCAACTTGATCTGGGATAGCTGAGCAACCAATTTTCATGACTTGCAGACCGAGGAGATTAACTGAGCCTACGACTTGGTTGGCAAGCCAGAGAAGAATGCAGTGAGTTCTAGACTCAAAACCAGCCCATCCAAGGAATCTACCGGTCAGTTGAACTTAGTCCCAAGAGATATTCCAGCTCCTCAGATACGAATATGACTAGTATATATCTACTGTAGATATTTCTCAGTTCTGTCGACACTTGAAAGAAAGAGTCAACAGAGAAATAGAATACTACTAAATAGAAATCATCTACTGTAGATTATATTTCGTTTATATATATATATATATATATATATATATATATATATATATATATATATATATATATATATATATATATATATATATATATATATATATATATATATATATATATATATATAAATTATTCAGTTCAGATTATTCATGACACATTTTTACTGAATTTCATACGTAACATTCTAGTGATTCTAGATATGCCTAGTCATTCTAAATTTTTGTGGTAACAAATTGTTAATACTCATTGTTTCATCACCTAGATTTACAGTCTTATCTCGGAAAAAACTACTGTTGGTATACGTATAACGTTATTTAAGAATTAAAGGTCTTTTCAGCCAACCAAACATTATTTAGTTGAAGAAAAGTTGTCATATATTGTCTACCATAAAATACGAAAAAATAGTTTTCTGTCCAAGATTTGCGTTTTCTTTCCACGCTAGAAATCTGGGATGCCTAAAGTATTTTAACTTGTGAAAAATTCGGTGCAAGTTTGTGACCTTTTTATGGTCATTATTATATATATATATATATATATATATATATATATATATATATATATATATAATATATATATATATATATATATATATATAACATATAAAAAATTCACAAACGTGAAACGAAGTTTTCACAAACTGAAATCAGACATTCAACGTTTACGGTTAAGCAGCTTCCATAACAAGGGCTGCTCCAGAGAAATAACACAACAAAGGTTCCTGATGAATCTGGAAGGCAGTCAAGTCTTAAACTCTTATCATTTGAAGGCTATTAGCTCCTAGAAATTTGGAACAAACCTTCTTATCATTTGAAGGCTATTAGCTCCTACCCTTTGGTTTACAAACCTTCTTATCATTTGAAGGCTATTAGCTCCTACCCTTTGGTTTACAAACCTATCAAATTGCCTTTTACATGCTCTATTCTGGGAGACCTTTCGGTCATGGTAAAAAGTCTTTTTCTGCGAGCTCTGGTTCGATAGAATGGCATAGTTACCACTATTGCACGGAGTTAACCGACTTCCTTGAAGTTCTTCAAAAGCACCTGATTCTAAGAACTGGTAGCTGTATACTATATATTCCTTCATATTTAGCATATATTTGTTGTATGTTGTAATAATGATAATGGCAAAATTTACTGCTGACAGAGTTCCGAAGTTTAATGTTATAAGGTACTGAGTTTGTACCAGATGACATAGAAAGATTTTCCTCAAAAAACAACCGTAGTTCCAAGACACTCGCTTTCGCTGTTGACACAAACCAACAATCGTTCAAAGCGTATTCTTTGCAAAGACTACAACTATTTAAGCGCAACCGCGAAATGTCAGACGTATGTTATGGAAAATGAATAATATACAGCACAAGACTAGGAGTCAAAAATAAGACTGATTTATGGCAAAGTGAAACAAGACAGAATAGGAAAATAAGCACCAGAACTGAACAAATAAAGCATGAACAAGAACCAAACAAACTATTGTACGGGAGACGAAATATAATACTTGATTTATGGGAAAGAAGCAGTGTGAAGTAAATATAAGCATATAGAGGTGAGACATAAAAGAGGGAAAACAATATGAAAATGCGATCTTCAGGTAAAGGCAATAATGCCAGAAAGGAAAGCTGACTTTGGAAGCTGCCAAGAGATGATCTTAAAAAAAAAAAAAAAAAAAAAAAAAAAGGGACGTTTTTAAATGAGAGTGAAGTTCATCAAGAAGTTAACGAAGATAAACACCAAAAGACATGCAGATATGTAAGAAAAACAAAGGCATAAACGATACAAATATTTATAGAGAAGGCGGATGGATAAGAAACGCAAACAAGGCAGAAGTTATAATGAAAGCAAGAAGGAAGGAAAGCATTGGTATGGAGCATAAGGAGAAATTCAGACTTTTCTTCACTCTCTCTCTCTCTCTTCATCCGATGGTTTCCCTGCTTCACTGTGACTCACTGACCATCGCATCAGAACTAAAGTATGTTAGGATTTTCACTAAAGTTCGTTTTCTTTACCGGACTGGGGAGTTAACCTTACGTCCATCTCGGCCCTTCCATCCGGGCTCAGGCGATCATGAAAGACTCTGGCGAACTGGTCTGGAGGCACAGCAAAAATGAATATGAAAGGAGAGTGGAAGACGAAAGGCGATTACGGAGCAGAAAAAACTCGACAGGAACGAACTGACGAGACTACTGCGATGGCAATCGTTTTCTCCTTTTCCGTTGTGCATGAAAGAGCTTCCATTCACTGCAAAATCCAAAGTTACGAAGTTTATGAAAGAACGGGTGTTTTTGACACAATATCCCGATCAATCTTATCTCAAAGTTTCCCATAATCTTCTGCGTCCATTTTTGCTGAAAAGTATTTCCAGTTTGATGCTGAAGTGAGGACGATATTTTATATTTGTTCTGTTTCAGGTTCTCCATAAGCTTTCACTATCCTACTTCATTAGATGCTTTTTTATTGTAATGAGAATCTTCATCACAATAAATAAGTACTACTGCAAAGAATAACACACACACACATACATACATACATAAATACATACATACACACACATACACACACATACATATATATATATATATATATATATATATATATATATATATATATATATATATATATATATATATATATATATATTTGAGAGACTGTGTGTCCATCAACTCTACAAAATGGCTGCACTTAATTAGTTACATATCGTTTCACATAACTTTCCATGAGGATTTTGGTGCATTGCATTACAAACTGCCAGGTACTCATCTTCAGAGCTCAAATTTCAATGTATAGTGGTTTTCTAACTAAGAACTGTGAATCCATAAATAAGGAAATCAAGAAGACTCAAAATGAAGGACGAAAACTCCCAAACATCTTCTGTGCCAATGATTTTTACAAAGTTTTCTGTCCATATATTTTGATATTTTCGAAGCCATGCTGCGCTTCTCACAAAAACGACATCCAGCAACCAAATGGGTATTAGCCACAACATTTGTCAGTTCTAGTTAATTTGGAATATCGTAAATGACGACATGCTTTACCGACATGTCATATGCATAACTAGATTATTAAATATACTGTATATATTGTGCACGTCTTTGTGCAAAATGAGCATGGCAATGATGACAACTTAATATCTATAACTGAATCTCTCTGTAGGTGAAGCCATGAATGATATTGCTTGCTGTCTCTCTCCTCTATCTGATATAAAATTAACCCTCCTCTTCACGGCTAAATTTACTTCATCAACACATCACCATGCCCTTCCAAACATTATTCAACGTGGTCACCTTTGTCAAATACCTTCACAGTAATGCAATATTACCTTAATATTTAGTTACGAAGGTGAATGCTCCTTTGATGCATCAGTACAGAGAGAGAGAGAGAGAGAGAGAGAGAGAGAGAGAGAGAGAGAGAGAGAGAGAGAGAGAGAGAGAGAGAGAGACTCTTAATAATCAAGTAGGGGTAAATAAATATACAATTAAACTTAGTCGACCATTAGCCTCTTCAATACATATTATTAGCAGTACCCAATTACCAGGCAGAGGGAAAGGCCATGGAAAGCTGGTGGTTTTCACGAGTTGTTTTAATGGTCATGAAGGGAGCCCAGGATCTAAAGGGTGAATAATAATTCTTCACACTCCTTGAGGAGACAAGGCTGAATGTTGCCAAGACAACAAGCTTCTACTGTTTTCAGAAGACTGATACCTGAAGAAACCCAGTGTACTGAAATAAGAGAAAAGGCTTAATATTTGAAGGGCCCAGTAACAGAACCACCTGCTATTGGAAGACAAGAGGAAGAGCAAAATTTTCTGAAATTTCTGGAGAAAGCTTCAGCCACAAAAAAGGCAGGGCTCTCTGAAGGATATACACCTTTTTCACTAGGGAATTCTTAGTCCCTTTGAAGCTTACAATAGCAACGGTTCCGTACATCTTTGAAGGCAACAATATTCAAAAGAGAACTATAGGGTCCTTCTTGACTCTAGTCCGATGACAAGAGAGCAAGGTGCTCTAAGTAAATTTTGGAGCAATAGTTTTCTTTTTAATAAAAGAGGGAAAACATACTTCCGTGCTCCCACAAGACGATGTAATCTCCATGATATTAAATATTACCAATCTAGGGTCTATATATGATTATAATCACCCGACTAGGATGAAAACCACGCTCTTTACCTCTATGAAATCGGGAAAGTAAATGATTGTAGTTTATGCTGATAAAAGCTGACACGATCCGGTAATAAAATCCAGAAGTTGGTCTCAAACTCCACGGTGGTAATAGGACAAGCACTGGGAACTTTCCCTCTCTCTGGTCTCTCTCTCTCTCTCTCTCTCTCTCTCTCTCTCTCTCTCTCGCAATCACAGTGGAGACATATTTACAAGAAAGTAACTATGGAAAGAAATATGATGAGATGGAAACCTTTCTAAGCTGAGAAAACTCCGAGAGATTGCTGCACTGAGAAACGAGAGCTACATAGGAGAATTAAAGCTTAAAATAATGAACCCCCTTTGTTGAAAATGACGCAATTGGCTTCAAAAACAACGAAGCTGAATAGTGACTACGAAATAACAACGCCTCATTAAACCCCACTTTTTATGGATGAAAAGAATAATTCTAGAAATATAAGCAAAATGATAAACGGAATATTTGTCAAAAAACCAACACCGAACTGAGTATGTGAGAACGGAACCGGCATCCTCGTTCAACGGTTAACGCTTCCATTATGGAAGGAGACGGAAAATTTCGCTTCGTGTTATCCTCTCGCTTTTTTTTTTTCCCCTTCTCTCGAGAAATCGCAAAGTGCCATAACACCGTCCTTTATTCTTGAAAAGCGCCTTTTATTAAATTTGTTTAGTTTCTTTCGCAAACAGCAGAAGTGGTGTCTTGTGAAAACATTAAATTTTCTATTGTGTTAACTGGTATATTTTCTTCTTAATACTGTTTCCTAGTCAAGGAGGAAGTGAGTTTGTTTTCTTTGTTTCTCTCAAGGCGATTATAGCATCCGTCAACCAAAAATCTGAGTTCTAAATCAAAATTGATAACGAATACACACACACACACACACATATTCAAGTTAGCCTCCAGCTTTGCATTGAAATGACTTAGATCTTTGTATGAGCAATTACGGACAACGTATGTAACTATACAACCATGACGAACATACTGGGAAAATCCCTAGAAGAAAGAGCAATGCATAAACCGGTTCTCCATGGATAATGATGGACAATGCAACTGATAATGGCCTTGGTTTCGGATTTAAAAAAAAAAAAAAAAAAAAAAACTTACCAAGAAAGTCAAGAGCAGCTACTTAACCTCAAGTCTTGCAAACCAGCTTTACAAAGTTTTTGTCCATTTTGCACTTAGACACATGATCTCGTATGCTGCACCAGTAAAGACATTTTGCCTTTGTGAAAATTACAAATATTATTGAAAATTCCCAATTAATTATCCTTTTAAGCCAAACACTCTAAATGGCTATTAAAAAGAAGAATTATGCCTACTTCCAAAAAGGGCTGAACTAAGGCACCATACCACAAAATCCGGTGGTGACGACGGGGCCTAAAAAACCAAAAGCGTTTGACCAGTGAAAAGAAATCAACCTATTTAAAAGATCTAGGACTAGAAATGACGACAGCTTACGACACAATTTAAGTTAAAGCGATGAGAATTTGGGAATTAACCTTATTATACCAACAGCATCTGAGACCAACGACTATGAAATCAATAATACTTGAGATTTAAAATACCAAAAGTATCTTAGATCTAATTTATAATCAAGATTCAGGACAATAATAAGGACAGCGTTTAAAGTAGTATTCAAAACACATTAATTACCACAGGTTTATCTTTTATTGTACTAAAAATGTTTTACAAGACTCAACACTGGGGAAACTACAAGTTGCTTAAAAATTTAAGTTTTGTTGGTCACTGGTTATTAAAGAGGTCACAGGCGTATGCAGGTCTGTGGAAGCTTCATTTCATATCGTACGAACTGGAAATGACTCGAAATACATATAATCTGCGGCTTACAATGACACTGTGTAATATCCTTCCTAATAGGTGATGTCAACAAAATTTTATAAGTAACTACACTTCAGCAGCACCATAGGATCACCGTAAAAAAATGACTTCGCAGTGATGTCATTTTCCTAACCATTATGACTCTATCAACATTGAAAGGACTCTTGGTCCCCTTTCAAATGCTTCAGTTCAATTGGTAACTACCGAAGTTGTCTTAGTGTCTACGTCCAGAGTTAGATTGTGGGACCTTTCCTATAGCCTGATCTTGCTCTTAACAGGTGTTTTTTTTTCCCTGACGGGCAGAAGAAAAATCAGTTTTTATTTCTTAATCCATCCTCATTTTCTCTTTATGCCCCTTGCCCCTCTTATAAAAATTCTCCTCTACATACCCACCCTCGATCATCTCCTGCCCCTCGCTCACAGCTGGCGCCCGTCACGCATTCGGTACCACTCCCACAGTCAGAAATAACGTCCAGAATTTCTTTTGAAACTCAAACTGGGCATTCAGCCCTGCTCTTGCCCTTAATTAAACGTCACTGACGGATGGCAGTGGAACGGAATGAACTCAAATCACGGAACCTTCGATCGCCCCGCCTTTTTTTTATTTTTTTTATTTTTCTTTAGAGTAACAAACGATGTCGCAGCTCACCGTCTGTCCATTGATACATCACAACTATTTACAAAGCTTGGTGTCAACTGATCGTACCTTAATATTTAGTATTATGCCATGGGTTGTGAAGTTACGATTGTTTATAATCTTAGGAGAGAGAGAGAGAGAGAGAGAGAGAGAGAGAGAGAGAGAGAGAGAGAGAGAGAGAGAGCAACAGTTTGTTTGACGCTGGATCATTGCAGCAATGGCGGACATCAAACAAGTAATCAGACCGCCCGGTGAACCACTACCGGATCGGGGGGGGGGCGTTACCTGGGCACGCGGCCCCCCACATGAAAAATAATGTCAAAATAATAATATTGAAGAGTTAAATAATAATAACATAAATGAAAAATATAAAAATGGAAAAAAATAAAAAATCTATATTATATATATACATATATATGTATACAATATGAGAATTGGTGCGGGCCCCCCCATGAAATTTTTCTGGATCCGCTAGTGCGGTGAACTTCTATAGGCCGACACCCACGTTTAAACCACGCGTCACATTCTTACTTACAATTATCGACTTTCATGGATAACAAAAACTCTCTCTCTCTCTCCCTCTCTCTCTCTCTCTCTCTCTCTCTCTCTCTCTCTCTTCGGTATTACCTACGATAGTAAAAAATGCATTTCAAGATTTTTTCTCGTTTAAAAAAGAATAGGTTTAAGATTTTTACCCGAGAACTGTCGTTGAATGGAGACTTATTCTTGGACCCAGAAAGAATTTATAGGGAGAAGAAAAGAAAACAGAGTCGATTCGAATTAATATATCCTTTTCTCTTTTATTTTCCAACACCTCCCCTTTCTTATAAATTACCTATTCATTCTTTCCGACTTTCTGTTATTGGTATAAAGGTTGACTTATTGGAATACCCTCGAAAAATGAATTTCTTGTGTTCGCCGTTTTGTTTTCTTCAGCAACTTTCGAGTGATGTTCTTTATTCCTGTGTCAGGAACCAAGTTTGGGAAAGATTTTTTTTCTATCTGCTTGATGTTGTGCCTTCCTCTACATTTTATTATGTAGGTTTTAATTAGGGAAATAACACGTTTATATACATACATACACACATATATATATACAGTATATATATATACATAACCTCTCTAATAACATGTTTATATACATACATGCATATAAATATGTATATATAATATATAACATATATATATATATACATATATTTATATCTAAAAATCTAAATATATATATATATATATATATATATATATATATATATATATATATATATATATATATATATATATATATATATTGTACATATATATATAATATAACATATATCTTTCTATCTATCTATCTATCTATATGTGTGTATATATATATATACAATAAATATATATATATATATATATATATATATATATATATATATATATATATATATATATATATATATATATATATATATATATATATATATATATGTACATATACAGAGAGAGAGAGAGAGAGAGAGAGAGAGAGAGAGAGAGAGAGAGAGAAATGGTTCAACTAAAAAGTAAACGCAATTTTTCCCGATAATTAAATAAAGTCTAATCACCTCTAAACACAAAAGAATTAAATATCGAAAACGGTTTTCCATTGCAGTCGACGTTGCTGATTTTTACCTATTCTATTCCAACGTTCACCGTTGGTGCCGTTTAATTAAGGATGAGAGTACGGCTGAACGCCCACTTTGGATTTCAAAGTAATATTGCTCTCAATTTGTAAATCTGAACGTAATGTGGGACAAAAGAGGAGCGGTGCGAGTTGGGAGTGAGGCAACGGGAATAACGGCCAACTGGAATGGTAAAATTTACCATTCCCATTCTCCGATGAGATTTAATCTCATCGGAGAATGGGAATGGGTAAAGGGAGAAGAACGGAACGTTAAAATACATTGAGACACAACGTTAAAAGTAATTACCAAGGAAGAAGAACAAAAGTATAAAGAGCAGTGGCAAGCTGACGACGGAAAAATAAAAATCAAAACCAATAAGGTAATAAACCAATTATTAGGAGACATCAATTAATATGTTGAAAATAATCCTTTCTCAATTCACATCAAGATCATAGAATGCTTGAATTAATATCCACTGACTATGTCTCTTGGGAGCTTACAAACGAGACAAATTCAACAGAATACGATCAACTGATTTCCTTTAACAAGCAGCAATGACAACATTACCAGCAGCACCAACAACACAAGCATCAGGAGCTTATTTTCTGCCGTCCTCAAATTTACAATTCCTCCAATGTCATGGGGCTTCACTCTGCAATGAACCTCGGCCCTTTTAAAGATTTTCTTCTACATAATTAGACTCCAAATCAATGTCGTAACCACTGTCTGCAATCTGTTTTTTAATTGTTATAATTTTTTATAATTTTTTTTACTATTATTCTCAATATTATTACTGTCCTTACCATTATTCTGAATACTATTTTTTCTACTTTTTCAGCAACTGTGTGGATATTGCCGTTAATCATTTTTTTTTATGTTAGCTCATGTATCTAGATTGGGTGCATGTTATTTTCTCTATTTTGTATATTCCTTGTATATGGCCTTGAGCCGAAATAAAATTGATTATTATTATTATTATTATTATTATTATTATTATTATTATTATTATTATTATTATTTTGTTAGACCTAATATAAGAGAGTCCAAGTGATCAATTTTAATCTGAAAAAGGTAGTGGAGTATGATAAGAATACAAGAGAAACTCAACCAGTTAAGAAAGATATGCTGAATTGAAAAGGTCATCAGTGCGAATTTCTCTTGTCTTGTGAACGAGGAATGGGCCAATGTGATGTGTAGAGAGAATGCTAGATCAGTGAGGACGAGAAACTGCAATTTCAGTTTTACACGTTTATAATCAAGCGAAAAGCATGAGGCAGGAACTTGTCAAAAATGAGGTTCATCGATAGAATAATGATTATATTTTACATCTTCAAATCCAGATAGACTACCGATTACCCAATCACAATCATAGATAGAATAATTATACTTTACATCTTCAAATCCAGATAAACTACCGATTACCCAATCACAATCATAGCTAGAATAATTATACTTTATATCTTCAAATCCAGATAAACTACCGATTACCCAATCACAATCATAGATAGAATAATTATACTTTACATCTTCAAATCCAGATAAACTACCGATTACCCAATCACAATCATAGATAGAATAAATTATACTTTACATCTTCAAATCCAGATAAACTACCGAGTACCCCATCACAATCTATGATTGTCCTTACATGAGTGATACTAAACATGCACACCTGTACTTGATACAATCATTCTCACTGAATAACCTACGTTACAATGAGGCTTCTCCTCATGCATTACTGGTCCGCTGGTTCCGTCATTTCCGACTAGATGTTTAATATTCAATTCCTCCCCACAAAAAAACGTTTCCGTCCTAAATCTCCTGACTCTTTTACTAGTGTGAAATACCAAAGGTTAAAATGAGGCAAGTGAGATATAAACCTCCGTTCTATAAGCTTTACAATAGTGTTTTTAAACCATCGTCGTCAATTTTCGTCTGATTCCATTGGCAGATGGCAACTTTATGATCTATTTTGAGAAAATTCCTTTTATTAGCCTCAAGATTTACTCATTTTGTGTGGTGTTACTGCTCGGATTCCTTGGCTCTCTCCATGAAGGAACATTTCTCATTACAGCATTGCTCTTTTTTGGAGTTACTATAATTAGAAAATGATAAAACTATTGGTTGAGGAGAGCAAGAAAGAGAATGTGCAAAAGACTCAAGAGAGACAAAGCGATCGAGAGCCAGAAAGCAAAAATTAAGGCAACATTACATTGATTTCTTAGTGAATCTTCCGTTTATATAACATTATTCGCCTCTCTCTCTCTCTCTCTCTCTCTCTCTCTCTCTCTCTCTCTCTCTCTCTCTCTCCACTAAAATACCTTCTCACTCCAATTTTACAGTCGACCTGCTTTTCAATTAGCAACTGCCGTTTTGCAATTCACATAAGACCTCTCATATCTTGCCGAGCAACTTCAATAAAGCATACCTTATTTTTTCCTCTTAAGAACGGTTCAATTTCATATACACAAAATAATATCCCTTTTGTAATCAAAACTGGAATCATCCACGCACGCTCAGTGCAGTAATGTCACTTAAGGGCCTCACTGGAAAGTAACATCCAGAATCACCGAATGTTAAATCTGAATGGAGAGAGAGAGAGAGAGAGAGAGAGAGAGAGAGAGAGAGAGAGAGAGAGAGAGAGCTGTGCTTGCTACAAAGGGTGGCATCCGTGATAATAAGCGTTAATTAGCGACAGCTTACTTGACTCTCTGATTACTATTGTCGCTGTAATTCTCCGAAGTAACTCGAGACACCGAAAAATGCCCAAATAAACCTCCCTAAGTTTCCTCAAAGACTTATAATTCTCTTCTAATCAACTCTCCTCCCCGAGGCCCTTTCCATCTGACCTGCTTTCCATCCACACCCTCAGCCATTTCACAACCCATCTGCTTCCGTCCATCGCTCCCATAGCTGCTGTTACCCTTCTCCCACCCTGACTCTCGCACCCCCGACCCCCCTCTCAATGAGGGACCCTCTATCCCCAACCCCCAACCCCCTCTCAGTGACAGTTCGGCATTCCCGTATCACAGCTACAAATTAAGCGCAATATTACCTTTGAAATTAAAACTGGGAGCGTTCACCCATGTTGGATCCTTAATTAACCGCCACTTGAAGATCTCGGTGTATTGAAACACTTATTGTTATAACAAAAACAATGAGAGAGAGAGAGAGAGAGAGAGAGAGAGAGAGAGAGAGAGAGAGAGAGAGAGAGAGAGAGAGAATATTAGTTTGTTGTATGAAATGAGGCCCCTGACAGTGAATGTCTGATATCTACATTGAGGCTCCTTGGCAATAAAAGGCGAGGTGCTGGAGGGAGCTTCATTTGAGTTTTTATAATGTTTCGGGGAACGATATATTGTGATTCTCTCTCTCCCTCGAACACAATACTGAATTTCATAAATTAAGTCTTTACAGCAACGTTAAAATGAGGTGGGTTCCTCTACAAGCAGAGGACCCTTGAAACAGCTGCAGCAAAACGTTCTGTAGTTTTTTGGGGACTGACCAGCTGAAGAGGAAGGAACACTGAAAGAACACTGTCTCAGAATCATAAAACTCGACATTCGGGTACAAAAAGACAACTGACTTCCTCACAGAAGAAAGCTTAACTCAAGAGATTAAAAATAATTTTGCCGCTCTTCCTGACGCCTCATTACCTCCCTTTTTCATGACTGTGAGGAATCAGGACGGAAATATATCGCCTTAATGGCATCACGAATATTTGGGAAGGAAAAGACAAAGTGGAATTCTCCCAAAATGGAGCCTACATCTGGCAGCCATTTGCTTATTCTTTAGGGGTATTCTATACAGTATCTCAACTGAACTGCATACTGTTAAGAGATATTCTAAAAACTATCTAAATTTCATTATGTATTGTATAAAGATTTGTCCAACGTATTTCATACGGAAACGTCACTTCCAGAAAATGAGGAGGAGCATTACTGTTTAAAAGAGAAAATCTCAGAACTTCCTCAAAGAACACCGTCGTTTATCAAATGGAATAAGCACAAGGCACTGCTACTGTATGTGATGAGACCCTCATCAAACCACAATATATAAGCCACGTTTACCTAACATTTCCCTCTACAGAAGCTTTCGACATAAATGGTTTTTTAAAGTCTGAAACGACGTTCCTTGCAAGCTTATTATTTATTTATTCGACCATTAAATCAGATATTGAGATTTCACAAGGATTGAAGAAGCTCAGCGCTCTCTTCCTCCAGTATTGGAAGAAGAAAATTTCGCTTTGTATTCTCCTTCCACTTCTCTTTTTCCTTTCGCTGGAGAAACCGCAAAGCAACACAATCCCGGCTTTTATTCATCAAAGACGCCTTTATCAAATTTAATTAACTTCTTTCATAAGCGGCAGAACTGAAGCTCCTGTGGAAGAGTTAAATTTTCTGTTTCACTACCTTTTACATTCTTTACTGCTGTACTGTTCCATAGTCATCGGGGATTTAAATTTCAGGTGGAGATATAAACCACGAGCTGAAAATCTCAGCCACTAGATGACAACTGAGACTGAGGAATTCACATTTTCTGTGTAGCCACAGCCTCTGTTTGGAAACGATCCTTGTATAAATGGTTACGAATACTACTGCAAATAATGAACTACAATAACTGGCAACTTTTTTTCTTTAGTACTGATGACTGAATGACAACATTCTTGGGCACTTTTAGAAACCATAACGCCACATAAATCAAGATGTGTCAAGATAATCTGAAGCATTTACTCAAACTAATCCTGCATAAAGGTTGCACTGAAAAGTTTGCTGTTATTTTTGTCACTTTGGTACATGATCTGCGATGCGCAGAGTTGATGTTCCATTTTTTTTAATTACCAATCATACAGAATGGGGACGAGAAGAGATATTACGGTTATCTCCAAAAAGAGCTGGCACTGGAGTGGCATAATGACTTTTCCTACTTCAACCGAATGAACTTAAATCACCAATATACTTTCTTTTCATTATTCTTTTAATGGAGACCAGCCAAAGATTTTGTAGTTCCTTCCTTATCTACAGCTACAACTGTCAGTTACGGGGTCAGATGTCTGTACTTGGTCTTTGCAATCATTACACAAATAAACTAATGACTTTTTTATTATCTTCAGTATGATAGAGAGAGAGAGAGAGAGAGAGAGAGAGAGAGAGAGAGAGAGAGAGAGAGAGAGAGAGAGAGAGAGAGAGAGATCTTTTGATAGTTAGAGTCACCTGGCAACGAGCGAGCAGTTAAATCATTACAGCAATTGCCAACATCAAACGATTATTTAACCGTTCAGTAAACTTCCGCCAATTACGCTTTAATCATGCAACACTCCCATACACACAATTATGCACTTCCCGCATTTCGCGCGCGCGCGCGCGTGTGTGTGCCTGTGCATTATTTCCCAATATAATGAACAGAATCATCTCTTGAGGAAGAATGTCTTTATTTATATATCGTTTGGCAACAACTAATTTCATAATTTTTCCTTCAAAGAACTGCACTGATGGAATTCATATTGTCCTCCCGAAAAGATCTATAAAAGCAAATGAAGCGAACGCAGACTCGATTTGAATTAATATATTCTCCTCTTCTTTCCTTTCATACACTAAACCGCTATCAGTTTTTCTTTCCAGACGCCGCCTCTTTCATATAAAGTATTCATTTATTCATTCCGAGTTTCTAAACTCAAATACCAGCCTTGGACGAATACTCCAGAAAGGTCTATATCCTTCTGTCCCTAGAGTCGCTTTCATCTGCAAGTTTTGAAGGATATATATACGGTATTATATACTGTGTGTATATATATATATATATATATATATATATATATATATATATATATAGATATATATATATATATATATATATATATATATATATATATATATATATATATATATATATATATATATATATATATATATATAGAGAGAGAGAGAGAGAGAGAGAGAGAGAGAGAGAGAGAGAGAGAGAGAGAGAGAGAGAAGTCCATCTGATGACGAATGACTGACAGTTGACCCAACAATTTCATTATCCATAATGACAGTTGCATATAAACAGATATTTAGGTATAACACAATTTTCTAACAGTGATACATGTTCCCTGAGTAAGCTTCAGCCACCAGTTTCCAATTCGAAGATGACAGTGCTCCCAATCTGGATGTGATACGTGGGAATGCAATTGTGCAAGCTAAGAGGAGATACGCGATCACTATTTCAGTTGGAACGTCCCTTAAGAGAGAGGAAACGCGTTCAAATCAACAGTATGACATGTGAAAAAATAATGGAGTCATGTTATAGCAACTGGCATAAAAAAAGAAAAAATCTATTTGAAAGGACAGATAATAGCAGAGTTAATTTTCAACAATAGAATATGCCCAAACGGCATAAAATAAAAACAGTCCCAACAAATTCACACTGAATTTAGTTAAATTCAGTAAGAAGTAAGATTATTTATAAACCGATTAAGAAACTTGCAATTGCAGATAAATAAAAAAATACATGATAGCAATGGTGAAAAAATGCTTCAGGTAGTTAAATCAGACCTTTCAGTATCTAACATCACCAACAGCAACTATTTATCTCCTGTTTTCCTTCGTCTATGATGGAACGGAATGGAATGGAATGGAACATAGAGTTTAGGCCAAAGGCCAAGCACTACGACCTATGAGGTCATTCAGCATTAAAAGGAAATTGAGAGCAGGTAGGTTTGAAAGGTGTAACAGGAGGAAAACCTCGCTGTTGCACTTTGAAAAATTGTTAGGAGATGGTGAATAGCAAGATGGAAGAAAAATAATATGAATGGAGGTACAGTAAAAGAAACGAAAGGGGTTGCAGCTAGGGGCCGAAGGGACGCTGCAAAGACCTTTAGTAATGCCTACAGTGCACCCCGTGAGGTGCACTGACGGCAATACCCCACCCCCCACCTACGGGGCCTCCGACCAAGATGGACTCACGAAGCTTCTCTTCCACCCATGACGGTTTTTGCTGGTTACGTTCTTTTCGACTCGCCCTGAATTTTCATTTCCTTCTCGCTAAAAAATCTCATTGTCATTATCCTAATGCTCCCTCCCTAATTCTCCTCATTGTTCATTAACATGAAGATATGAAAACTGCGAATGATGGCAGAAGTGGAGTTTATATATTTTACTGGGATTCTTTTTCTCTCTCACACTGAAGTAAAAGTTCTCATAACTCCACTGTCGTTGTTAGTTATTCCAATTAAGAAATGATAAACTCTGGTTTAAACAAACACACACACACACACACACACAGAGAGAGAGAGAGAGAGAGAGAGTGTATTTGTCATATGCCATGATATTTGTGATGGTTATCTCAACAATTTGATTTGTCCAAGGTAACTGTTGTCAACCTGACGATCTGACCTATTAATGAATAACTTTTCCTTCCTCTTCCCAGTTTATAATTCCCTTCCAAAAAACTCTTTTCCGAGACCCTTTCCATCTGACCTGCTTCCCACCCACACCCTCTGCCATTTCACAACCCATCGGCTTCCGTCCATCGCTCCCATAGCTGCTGTTACCCTTCTCCCACCCTAACTCTCCCACCCCGACCTTCCTCTCAATCAGGGACGCCCTATCCCCAACGCCCCCTCTCATGACAGTTCGGCATTCCTGTATCACAGCTACAAATTAAGCGCAATATTACGTTTGAAATTAAAAATGGGAGCGTTCACCCATGTTGGATCCCTAATTAACCGTCAATAAAAGATCTCTGTGGAACGAAACAGTCATTGGTATGGCACAAACATGCATGAGAGAGAGAGAGAGAGAGAGAGAGAGAGAGAGAGAGAGAGAGAGAGAGAATATTGTTTTTGATCAAGCTGGCGTTGTGCCAACAAAGGCTCTTGCACACAGAGCAGCTCATAAAGAGAGAGAGAGAGAGAGAGAGAGAGAGAGAGAGAGAGAGAGAGAGAGAGAGAGAGAGATAATGGCGAGTTAGACTCGATCTGATCCAAGAGGAAGAGAAAATCTGTTTTATAGGGCAGACAATAACAGCCACAATCAGAAAATGGTAAAATATACCCATATGGCATAAAATGCAAAAAGCTCCAATAATTTCATACAATTTAGTTAAATGCAATAAGAAATATTGTTATTTACAAAACGATTAGGAAACTAGTATATGTACGTATAAAAATTATGATAGAAACTTTCTCTCCAACTACAATAGTGTAAAATGTTTCAGATTTTAAATCAGACCTTTCAGGATCTAAGATCATCAACAGCAACTACGTAACTTCTATTGCCATGCTAAGCTTAAATCATGAAGGTTCTTTTTAAGCCATGATGGTCTTTTCCACTTGTCGGAGAGAGAGAGAGAGAGAGAGAGAGAGAGAGAGAGAGAGAGAGAGAGAGAGAGAGAGAGAGACCCTGCCTGTATTTGTTGCATGACATGACATCCATGATGCTATGTGCAAGTTACCCCAACAGTTTGATTCTTCTAAGGCGATTGTTGCCAACCTGACAATCTAACAGCTTATTACCAAATAACTTTTCCTTCCTCTTCCCAGATTATAATTCCCTTCAAAACAACTCCTCCCCGAGACCCTTTCCATCTGACCTGCTTCCCACCCACACCCTCTGCCGTTTCACAACCCATCTGCTTCCGTCCATCGCTCCCATAGCTGCTGTTACCCTTCTCCCACCCTCATTCTCGCACCCCCGACCTTCCTCTAAATCAGGGACCCCATCACCAGCCCTGAATGACACTTAGGCATTCTCGTATTACAGCTACAAATTAAGCGCAATATTACGTTTGAAATTAAAACTGGGAGCGCTCACCCATGTTGGATCCTTAATTAACCGTCAATAAAAGATCTCGGCGGAACGAAACAATCATTGGTATGGCACAAAAATGAGAGAGAGAGAGAGAGAGAGAGAGAGAGAGAGAGAGAGAGAGAGAGAGAGTTTCTTTGATGTTTGTTATCAGGTGACTAAATAACTATTAAATAATGTCATATCTCCTCCCCTCAACAATCTTTCATTTCCGTGTTCATGCATATGACAATGCCAATTTCGGATGAACAGAAAATTGAGAAAAACTGAACTTGATAACATTCTATGAAGAAGTCGAGGATTCCTGATTTTTGTTCATTTGGGGCCACTTGTGGTGAGGATTACCTTATTTCAAAACTGGCAGACTTCTTACCAACTTTGGAAGTGGTGTGCGCAAATGCAATTGTCTTGTGAACAGGGCGTGAGGAGCTGGAGATGAATGACAGTACTGAAAATATTGGTAACAATGCTGACCATAACTTTCTTTCTTGACATTCAAATATGTGAAGTGCTTGAGGTAAAGTCACTGCTACTAACTCTTGGTAGCTTTCACATGTAACAAAATGACAGGTATCCTGTTATTTTATTCACAATATCTATGAAGAGTTGCCTGCTGAAGTCCTCAAATGAAAGAAGCGCCATCAATGTCTAGGAAACATACCTGCTCCCTAATAACCCTTGGTTCTCCAAAGGAACCAAACTTGCCCACAGAAGCCAGAACTATTATACCAACACCCCTCCTTTAAATGAACCACAGATTTCTAAAGAAATTACTACCCTCCAAATGAACCACTACTTTCAATATAGACTTAGACTCAGCGAAGGACCATGACCATCCAAAGCAAGCAGGTGTTCATAATATATGTTTCTCTGAAGAACCTCTCTAAAGGAAACATTACCCCGATACTCCTAAGTAACACAGATCCTCTAAAGGAATCACAGCTTACGAAGGAACCGTGATTCTCCAAAAGAACTAGAACCTCCAAAGGGCCAATAATCCTTCAAGGAATCATAACCCGGAGAGAGAGAGAGAGAGAGAGAGAGAGAGAGAGAGAGAGAGAGAGAGAGTCTCTTTACATTAGCAATTTATCATCGTCTAGCCCTATTTTACATTTGACCTTCTCACTACTTCTCAACCTGTTGTTTCTCAAACATCGTCGTTGAAGGATCCCTTATTTTCATCATTTTAGGGACAGTTTAGCTTCATATGAACAAATTATGCAAAACATTGCATTTGAAATGAAAATTTGAATATTCTACGCATGCTGATCCCTAAATATTTCATTAAACGATGCCGCAAGGATTAGGAACCACATCAACTAACATTAAATTTTAGAGAGAGAGAGAGAGAGAGAGAGAGAGAGAGAGAGAGAGAGAGAGAGAGAGAGAGAGAGAGGCTACAGTACACGTGTTTTTTGACTTCGCATTCTCCCTAATACTCCGACAGTCCATTGCCAAGTAACTCTAAGCAATAAACGACAGAAAAATCTTTCCCTCCCTTGTCAAAAGTTTGCAATCCCTTTCAACCAAACTCTTCCCGGAGACCCTTTCCATCTGACCTGCTTCTCATCCACACCCTCTGCCATTTCACAACCCATCTACTTTCGCCCATCGCTCCCATAGCTGCTGTTACCCTTCTCCCACCCTCATTCTCGCACCCCGGCCTTCCTCCAATACAGGGACACCCTTCCCCAACACAACTCTCTGAGTGACAGTTCGGCATTCCCGTATCACAGCTACAAATTAAGCGCAATATTACCTTTGAAATTAAAACTGGGAGCGTTCACCCATGTAGGATCCTTAATTAACCGTCAATAAAAGATCTCGGCGGAACGAAACAATTATTGGTATGGCACAAACATGCATGAGAGAGAGAGAGAGAGAGAGAGAGAGAGAGAGAGAGAGAGAGAGAGAGAGAGAGAGAGAAATCTTATGAGTATCTGAATAAAGGTTTACCTTGCCTTGACAACATACATTTGATGAATTAACTCAAGTCTGCTCTCTCTCTCTCTCTCTCGCCCAGCATAAGCTGAAACCAAAATTAGGTTAACAAAGGCATACTAGATTTTGGGAAGAGCACCCATATCGTTCCTCCTCTTCCCGTTTGGGAATCGAACACTGATCGCTCAGTTTGTGTGTGAGGGCTTGTGATAGACAGAGCTTACATAAAAAATCCTGTGATACATTCAAAAGTCCTTTAAACATTCCCACTGTAGCTTCGTTTAGGTAAATTTTCTGTCAGTTTAGAATTGTGATAATTTTAGTCCGAACAGTTACTAAAGGATGCTATGGTTCTGTGCAACTGGCGTAAAAGTAATTCAACAAATAGTGGAATGTAGTAAAACAAAAATAGTATGTTTCTTAAGGTCAACTGTGGCACCATATGGTTGGACCATCACGTTTCTTCGTCGATTAATTCCCTGAGTTCTTGGTGACAATACATATGGCACCGGCTTACCCAAAAAGACTGCTACAAACAGTTAACAACAGAAGCTAACCAACCCTAACCCTGGGTAATGCAAAATGTATGAAAAATTGGCAACAAAGTGACTGAAACGTACTCTCCAAAAAAGTTAAGATATCATACGAATCAGAAAATGCTCTTCTTGGTATTTGAAAGAGGAAATATTTTCTTAAACTCTTAGGAAATGATAGCTATAAGTATATTACTCTTAAGTTTCTTCTTTTTTAAAAGTGGATACTATACTCGACTAGTGCCTCTCTGTAGCTGGTGCTTAGGGTAGGGTTTTGCGTTACCTATCCTATCTAAGGTTAATACAGAGAAAAATGTATTCAAAATGCGCTTTATAGTATGGCATATGACGCCTTAAAGTGGAAATTTGTCTACAGCAGTGTTACTGAATTGTCATTATGTTGTGAAATGAGTTGTAAATCCGCAACAGGTTTAAGATTAGGGATATGTGGAAAAGACTCTGTCCAATGAAAGACTTTGCCCAGTAAAAGCTGACGAGTCATATCGCAAAATGGCGTACCATGAACATCAATTATCAGCCCAATACTAACATTTATGAGGAAGAATAAATGAACTTTTATGAACAAAAAATTAATATTTAAAGGCAAAAAAATATTAACAACTGAACGATGACAAATTTAGACCAACAACTACAGCATCAGACGGCTCACAATTTGAAGGAAAACGGATAAATAATTTGAAAAATTCATTATAAGTATTATACGGAAGGTGTAAGTGTGGGAAATATCAATAATTCCCCATTATTCAACGTCTCTCTCTCTCCCTCTCTCGTCATCTCGCACGTGGGCACCTCTCTTGTTAGGTAGATTGGTCACACCGCATCGGGTCCCCGTAGGGAAGAGTGCCGTCAGTACGCCTCACGTGGCCCACTATAGGCATTTCAAAAGGGTGTTTCCCGTGTCCTTCGACCCTTTGCTGCGCCCGCTTTTTGGCCTTTTACTTTACTTCCATCCCCATTTCCTTTCTTCAGCCATGCTGTTCAATTCCTCTAACTATTGCTTCTTAATGCAACCAACTGCGGGGTTTTCTCCCAGTTCCACATTTTGACCCTTGTACTTCATTTCTCAATTTTACCTTGGAGATAATTCTCTGCATAATTACATAGGAATTCATCAGTCGTCTTATCCAAAAAGACGCTCATCGACGTGATTAATTTGTCTACGAAAAGATATTTTACATTTTATATCCGGATAGGCTATACAGTATCCCGGTAGTATTAATCGTTGTTGGTAAATGGGAGAATATTCACTCTTTCCTTCCAGCAAGCTTGGATATCGAAGCTTTTTACACCGCCATAACGGCTTGGTGGTTCTGTGATGTTGGACCAAATGTTTAATTTGCATTCTCGTTTCACCTGTTCTCTCTTTGTAACTATCCTGACGTTCTGATCTTAATCTTTTACCGAAAGGAGTTATTAAAAATGAAAATTAGTATGATTTATGAATTTAAATATCAGTGAAATAGCTATTATATTATGCTGTACTCATGAAGTCCTTAATTCCTTTTCTTCAACTTTTTCTGATTCAGTTGCTAATATTCACGACTATAGTTAGTTTCAGCTTGTTTTTGTTTTTGTTAGCTTCTCGTTAAGATGAAAATGATTTCCCTGTTTGCGTTGGAAATTCATCCGATTTCTTGCTTCTCCTCGATTAAAAAATGAACCCACGCACTGGTTGCTTTTGAGAAGGGGAACTCGAAGTTAAAATGATATATTTGTACTGTGAGAGAGAGAGAGAGAGAGAGAGAGAGAGAGAGAGAGAGAGAGAGAGAGAGAGAGAGATCAACAGCATTACACGATTTTCCTACCGAAAGTTGCAGTCTCAAGACAGATTAAGACGAGAGAATGAAATCTTGAGTCTAGTTGACGTCTCAGATCACGTCCTTAAAGATCACTGGTTTGAGAAATGAATAAGATTATGCATCACTAGATCTTATTTCCTAAGAATATAATCTGGATTTTTTGTTCTCGACATCTGATCTCCCTTCCTCTCACACCTGTCACTTGGCTACTTCAGCCCCTTCTCTTCGCTTCTCAAACCCGTTGTTTCCCAAACTTCATTCAAGATCCCGGTTTTCCCCTCCCGAGAAATATTAACCTTTGAAATTAAAACTCGAAGCGGCCACTCGAACGGTCTGCATTGGAGGGAAACGTTCAGAGAACTAAACACGCGTGAGATGGAGAGAGACACCGTACAAAGAAACCACTGACATTAGAGGTACCGCAGGATAATTTATTGACTAGACAAGCCTCAATGAACATCTGGTCCTCTTAATTCATTTACACCAAGAAAATGCCAGTTTCTATAAGAAGAAAATTTTACTGAGTTGGTAATAGTTAATACTGTCAAGCAATGGGAGGAGGATTTGTTTGATTGATTGAATGAGAAGAGGATAAAAGAACAATAACATAAGCTACAGAATGAAAACGGTTTGAAATAAATGCCTATCCAAAATATTACATGAGAAAAGGGTTTCTTATGTATTGGACCTAAGCAATCAATCAAATAATTCCGAATCCACTCAGGCCATTGAGATAACGTACCTAAGTGAGGGTCAGTACCATCAGTATGCAAATCAGACAACAGCAATGGGTCATTACATTTTTGTTACAGAACATAAAGATTCACTCATGTTGCTGTAAAACCTATATGACCCAAGGTTAAATTACATAATAGCAGAAACGCCATTTAAAACGACTTCGCAATAGGCCATTAGTTTGCATTTCAGAAAATGGGATTTCATATCATAAAAGTAATTTAAATTAAAAATCGAAAATACCTGGAGGACAGATATAAAATTATTGAAAGTATTAAATTAATATATACCAAATTTCCAAACGTATATAAGCAGTTCCCACCAACGTCGGGACTTGTCTCGACTGTCTCTTATATTACTGTCATTTCTTGACGGTCTGGGTAAACTAGTAAACATGTAAAAAAATGCGCCGAAGTTTCTTCTAATTCTATTGTAGCTAAATAATTTTTCTTGACAATTTACACATTTGTCCTGCTTCTAATTCCACCCTCTGCCATTTGACAACCTATCATTTTCCCCCATCGCTCCCCATACTTGCTGTTGCTCTTCCACCCTCAAAATAGGATCCCTTGCTTTCCATTCACTCAACCTAGGATCCCTTGCTTTCCATTCAAAGGACAGTTAAATATACCCGGAATCACATCCAGAAATTGCGTGCAATACAGCCTTTGAAATTAAAACTGGAAGCCTTCACCCAGGCTGGGCACCTATGAAACGCACTAACAGACCAGTGTGGAACAAAACATCCAGAATTACGGAACACTAAGCATGCACTGAGGAGACGTAGACGGGGAGAGAGAGAGAGAGAGAGAGAGAGAGAGAGAGAGAGAGAGAGAGAGAGAGAGAGAGAGAGAGAGAATACCACTCTAGTAAATTCAACTTTTTAAAAATATTAAAGATATATTTCTGTTTGGGTAAACGCTTCCATAAACTTGAAGTGTTTAGAGTTAAGGTGTATGATGGAAAGTATACAGTCGAATGCTAGTTAAAAAAAACTCGAAAAATGTGAATCAATATAATTTTTTTTTTTATTTATATTTTCGAGTCAAGTTACCATTTTTTTGTATTTTTATATATTTAGAGTTAAATCTACGGTGTTTTTCTGATAACAGATCTAATTTAAAGGCTTCACGACAAAAAATGCCTCTCGTTTCATCACTTGAATTTATAAGATTCCTAGAAGTTCACCAAATTACAGGATGCACAAAAACTAACGATTTCCCTGTTAATAAAAATGATATCAAATGCAAATAACACAGCAAAGGGAATAGATAACTTCAGAATTCAACAGGAGTTACCTGTTGTACTAAGAGTAACATAAATACCACAAAATTACCATATTTAAGCAGCGATTCGTAAATTTACGAAAGGAATTAGATTTAATGAAATCTAGCTCAAAATTAACCTTAATACAGATTCGTAACGAAGAGACAGAATAATTGGCTATTTGAGGCATAATGAGAGAGAGAGAGAGAGAGAGAGAGAGAGAGAGAGAGAGAGAGAGAGAGAGAGAGATTGTGTGTTTTGCCTTCGACTGTTAGCCAAAGCCTACTGGTAATGAATAGACGGTTGGATCATTAGAGGGACGACAACCATCAAAGGAATAATTAAACTGTCGGGTTAAATTTCTCATCTCTCTCTCTCTCTCTCTCTCTCGCTGTATCTTAATATCACCTTCAGTAATTACAGCAGAGTATAGGAAAGTACATTATGAAATGGTTACCTTTCAAAGCGTAAAGAATTTTGCATAACGGCTAAGGGCAGGAACAGTTTATCTGAAAGTGACTAAATAAAGAGAAAGGAATGAAGATTCAGACTCATGAAACACGACAGCTGCGTAGATAAGGATGCAACCGACCTCAAAAGAAACAAAGTTAAAACAAATAACTAAAAACAAAATTGCAGGCCATCTTCATGCCTTGTTACCTCAAGGCTCTGTTTTTTACCGTTTTTTTTGTCTGCAAAGAATTAGAAAGTAACTGTTAGCTCAATGACAAAGGGAATGTTTGTCCAAAGAACTGAGACTAATCAGGAGTCAGTATGGCTACAAAACCAATACACCAATAGTACTGCAGATGGATTGTCAGGGATTACACATACTCTTGCCATCTTGCATTAAAAATGTCGTGTAAGTCTTACCCTAACGGTAAGAGCAATTCTATTACTTCTAAATACATTAATTCTGAGTTCTTTGACAATAAGAATGTATGTTACCTGTAGTGAAACTGATCGTAAATACAGTCTCTGGAAACAAATGTATCAAAGTCAAGGTGTTATATTTTTTCCCCAACAAAATGAGATTTGGGCCTTGGACCATCGTCATGTTTCCCACTTGACATCTTCACTTGCATTATTCGTTAGATGGCAAAACCAATGCCCTTGTGTGTGTGTGTGTGTGTGTGTTTATCTTTTGCGTTTAGGCTTCCTCTAAATAGTTTTTAACTGACAGGCAACAGAATGCTGAAATCAGTTTCTCAATCTTTATTGCCGTATCTTTTCGTTTAAGCCCCTCCTCAGTTCATATAGAAGATCCCCTCTGTATTCTCCTACCACTTACTTCCAGCTAGCAACATTTCCATACACCCCTGTACCATCTGTAGTCTGAATGATGCGTAATGTGTCTTTTCAAATTAAAACTGAAAGCTTTCAGACATACTCTTACCCTTAATCAACCACTATTGAAAGCTGGCGGTAGAAGGGAATGAATTGAAATCACGGAACTGTTAATCAATTTAATGGAGAATACGTTAACTAGTTGTAGCTCCTTGTCTATTTACTTTCTTGTGGAGAATTAACTGATCGCAATTTTGGTAAAGTAATTCCTGTGGCTGTAGCGCCATGGCTTTTTTCGCCTTAAGTGCATTGCACGCGCGAGTGTGCACGTGGAGAGAGAGAGAGAGAGAGAGAGAGAGAGAGAGAGAGAGAGAGAGAGAGAGTATATTTGCTATTCACACAGCAATGAGCGAGCTGTTGGATCATTGCTGCAATTGCGGACATCAAACAAGTACTTCCGCCCGGTGAACATCCACCGATCGACGCACTTAAATTTAAATCATGCAACACTCTCACACCTACAGGTTTGGACTCTCTCTCTCTCTCTCTCTCTCTGCCTTTGTGTGAGAGGGACATGAATAAAATAGTCTCGTAGGAAGGAATCGTTTCTGATCTTTCGTTTTAATAAATACTATATTTTTCCAAAAAGAATCGTAGGATGAAATTCATACTTAGATCCCAAAAAGAATTATACAGAACAATAAAGCGAATGCAGGTTCGTTTTGAATAATATATTTTCTCCTTTTCCATACACTAACTGCTATCACTTTTTCTTGCCAAACGCTTCGTCTTTTATACAATATATATAGCATCTCTCTAATGCTCTAACGTTGCTTACCAAGAACTCCAATCAATAAACGACAGAAAATACAGAAAATTATCTCCTTTGTCAGCAGTGTGCAGTATCCTCAAATAAACTCTCTTCCCCGACTTCCTCCCTTGTCAAAAGTTTGCGATCCCTTCCAACCAACTCTTCCCCGAGACCCTTTCCATCTGACCTGCTTCCCACCCACACCCTCTGCCATTTCACAACCCATCTGCTTCCGTCCATCGCTCCCATAGCTGCTGTTACCCTTCTCCCACCCTCATTCTCGCACCCCCGACCTTCCCCTAATTCAGGGGATGCCTATAACCCCCACCCCCAACTCCCCTATGAGTGACAGTTCAGGATTTCTGTATCAAATCTACAAATTGAGCGCAATATTACTTTTGAAATTGAAACTGGGAGCGTTCACCCTTACTGGGTACTGGGTCCTTAATTAAACGTCACTAACTGATCGCAGCGGAAAGGAACATCTATTGTCACGGAACAATCCATGCATGAGAGAGAGAGAGAGAGAGAGAGAGAGAGAGAGAGAGAGAGAGAGAGAGAGATATTAATGGTAGGTTAAAAACGTATTTGATACACTGTTTACTTGAGAGAGAGAGAGAGAGAGAGAGAGAGAGAGAGAGAGAGAGAGATATTAATGGTAGGCTGGAAACGTATTTGATATATTGTTTATTCCTCTGTAGACATAATCGCTTGAATCAAGTTTCTATGATGTTTTTATTATTTGGAAGTACAATCACATCTTAATGCGTTGATTGCACCACTGCGTGATTGACTTCAAGTTATCACATCTGATAGTGGAACGTAATAACGACTCAAGCTAAGGAAATCGAGATTACTTTTCATCTAAAAAATCTCCTTTTCAGATTTTTTAACATTTAAGATTTATCTTGGTGACTTATTTCATGAAGAATTTTATCTGAATGTCTATTTCTTTATCACCTACACAGGACTCTTTCACAAAGTTACAAAAAGAAGCTAATTAACAAAATAAACCTTGGAGATATGAAGTACTTATAACAACATAACCTACAAAGGTGAATGGCCGTTGGTCTTCAGAGCAAAGGATTAACTAAACGAAATCCCATAAATATTTTTAGGCTGCAGTTTCTGGTAATTAAATGAAAATGTTTTTAATGATAAACATGAAAATGCGTAAATTTTTCCCAAATTTCTAAAAAGCTGTTTAAATCAACAGTGTACATCGTACAAATGACTAGCATTTATAAGTAGCAACACTGGAAAGACTATGGTTACTTATTTGGGAAAACGATGAAAATAAACTCAAAATTAACTTTATGGGTCTAGTAAAACATCACTGCTAACACCGAGTAAATCTGAACCATCAAATGTCAACAACTTTTGCTACTGGGCCTTATCAAACCATCGATTTCCCAGTTACTACAAATTCTCAGGTAGGAGAGGGGTGATCCAGACTGTAAGTACAGGTTCTCTTTGGAAGCTAGATACAGAGAATATCATGAGAACGGAGATTAGAGATTAGAGGTCGTTGGCCATTACTGAGTCTCCAGATGAATTATGGGAGTCGCGACTCTTTTTCCGATTCCGTGCATGAAGCGACCAGGAAGGGCGAACTTGTATTACTGAAACTAACTGCTTTGATGTTGACAACAGTCATGAGGGCACTGTTCATATTTTGATATTATGTTCACGAACTTCTTGCACATTACATGAAGTCGACGAAGACAGATGGCACTGAACAGGAGAAGTGACTGGTTATTGCAGAGATGCCCGACGCTAGCCCCCCAAAAAAAAAACCTGCTGTATCAGGGAAGAAATGCATAATCTGCGAGAATTATGTGCAATAAAAGATATCCGTTATATAAAAAATCGCATTTTTAAAGGTAAAATGCATTTTTCCGAACATACAATCCCGAGGTCCTTTACATATGGGGATACTTTCGGCGAAGCTGAACATAGGCCACAAAAGACTTACAAGGCATTAACAGATGACCTCGCAACAGGGCAAGATAAAGCTACACCTCCCTCAATTCTTGCCAGAAGCAAGACAGGACAAGGACTGAGGAACAGGCATCACTCCATATGGCATCAACCGCAGCTCTAACAGTCATGAGCATATAAAATTCCATACATGTCGTCACACTCCTGTCCCCATTGTAAGCTCACAAAACTCTGAAAGTTCTGTCCAGCGACCTGCTGCCAACAGCTGATGCCAGGCAACAAAACCAGCTGGAGAGGCAGCGTCGTGGACCTGACTTCCTAGGGTAAGGAAGGGACAGGTATTGCCAGAACACGCCTCATAGTTTCCAGACACTAGTCTTGGTTAGTGCCATAAAAGCGTCGGTGTGATTCAGCCAGGGCCTGACAATGTGCCGTGAGTCAGGCTATCAGATTCTCCTGTAAAACCCCAAAACTTTTCATTTTCTTGATTACTGTTACCTTTTAGTCAGGTACTTCAAGTACATTTCTTAAGTCAGACTGGCTGTGGTAGGCCCAATCTTGTATGTAAGACCCCAGATTCATTTTCCATTTGTTTATTCGGTTCTTTCTACACTGCCCTAAGCAGATGAGCTGTTTCATTACTTCATGGCAGTCAAACTCCTTAACACCCTGAGAGTAAGTCTGTTTGTGTTGAAACTAGAGATTGCTGGGGTATATAGTTAAATTAATGTCTTTATACAGGGTCAGGTATTCTCGGCTCTATTTGGGAACTTTCCAATATTCAAGTAAAAACGAACTGTGAGAGTGTTTCAAGTTAGTCCCTTGTCTGAAATCAGACCATACTGAGATCTCTGTTATTTTTTGTGATTTGTAGATTTTTTCATTTGACATTTGAGCGAAAAGTTTGTTACCCTACCCAAGGATTATCTATGCTTTTATAACAAAACCTTTGTTAAAATGAAGCCTCTTGTTTGAATTAAATCTCTCCCAGCTGTTTAGGTTATCATCAATTTTATATCTTAAGGGACTGCAATATGTTCTTGCAAGTGTATGATTTAAAGTTCAGTATTGCCCGGACCTGGAGATTTATTTCTGGCATCATAAATGCATGAATTTAAACTTCCTCTGGCAAGTCCTTTGTCAGTATCTAACATAAGGCCTGGTACTTTTTTAATCTTATGAACGAGTATGCAGGGGCAAGCATCTTACTTCCGCCTCACAAAACACGAACCCCCATAAAAGATTCTTTATGGCCCCCGATGGTTGTTCGCCCAAACCGAGGTTAAATGAACGAACTGGGGCTAGGAACAGGGCTGTGGCGTAGGGACTAGACAAACTACAAAGGCAACGTAAAATTTTCATGTTGAAAGAACAAAAGTGGGATGATTTTCAGGAAAACATTGTACTGACGCTTCAAAAAGGCCGTGAAAGGACTAGCAAATGTATCAGATGGCTGAAAAGAAAAACTGGTGATCAAACTTCGTAAATATTAATCAAAAAGAGTACAAAATTCGCATGGTGTATTGGTGATTTGTTCTTCGTAAAAATTCATCAAATAGTAGAAAATTCGGATGTTGTACTGGCAACATAAAACATAAAAGTAAAAATAAAGGTAAAATCTCACTACGGAGGAATAAGGTAAAACATATTGGAGGAATAAAGTAAAATCTTACTAAGAAAATAAAGGTAAAATCTCACTATGGAGGAAATAAATCTTACTAAGAAGGAATAAAGGTCAAAATCTCACTACGGAGGAATAAAGGTAAAATCTTACTAAGAAGGAATAAAGGCAAAATCTCACTACGGAGGAATAAAGGTAAAATCTTACTAAGAAGGAATAAAGGTAAAATCTCACTACGGAGGAATAAAGGTAAAATCTTACTAAGAAGGAATAAAGGCAAAATCTCACTACGGAGGAATAAAGGTAAAATCTCACTACGGAGGAAACTGAAATCATTCTTAAAAAAATATCGCAACACATGTTATAGAAAGTAAATAATTATCAGATATAATTTCCTTATATAATAATATCAACGTTGCAGTTACTAAAAAGTCCATACAATCCACGTATTTTCTCGAAATGGGGATGTTTAATCAAATGGACTGAATAAGCTACAGAAAGCATAACGAGAGAGAGAGAGAGAGAGAGAGAGAGAGAGAGAGAGAGAGAGAGAGAGAGCGCATGGAAGATATTCTTGCTTACTACATGACATAGAGAGAGAGAGAGAGAGAGAGAGAGAGAGAGAGAGAGAGAGAGAGAGAGTCCATGGAAGATAATATTCTTGCTTACTGCATGACATGAGGTCTACCATGGTGAATGCAAGTTGACCCGACAGTTTAATTACTTCTTTGATGCTTGCTGTCGCTGTAATGATCCGACCACTCGATCATCACCCAGCGCTGCTTAACATCAAATGGTGTCGTACACCCACGGGGGCTCTCTCTCTCTCTCTCTCTCTCTCTCATATACTAATAACAGGTGAGATTTTTGACGTTGCTGCACATACGTTAGTGATAACATGTGACGAGCAGTGGAACGGGAAAAAATGAGACATGATATTCCATCGAGTCGAGATTCCCCCAATTTTAGCTAATTCCCGTTCGCCATCAGCGGAGTTTAATTAAGGATAAGGGTATGGCTTACCGCCATTTTGACTCCAAAAATTACATCGGTCTTCATTTCCAACAATGGATGGGATGTGGAAAACGACAGGATCGTTGGTGCCGACCATCTAAAATGCGAATGTCTCCCAGAGAAGGGGAAAGGGGGTAAAATGAAATGAAGTGGGACGAGACCATTGCAACGGAAAAGAATGCTATACCGAATTACCGGGATCACGAAAATAAAATCAGTATCTGTTAGGTACCATACAAAATAGTAGGAAGTGCAAGAGGAATCTAGGAAAGACTGTGGAAAAATATATGTTCTGATAAATACATAACACAGACAGGGAGAAGTGCCACTGTTAGAGAGTACATTAAGAGGATGATAACCGAATGGGCATTCTGGGTCTGAGGAGGTTTTTCAATATGACGGGTACCCAGCGGCTTCCTGGGTAACTAAGCGAGCACCACCATAATTTTGGAAACTGTAGGGCAGTCCAATTAAGTAAGACTTGTTTTAAAGGCATACAAAAGCTTTAGGTTGCTTGCACAAAAGCTTTACAAATTCTAAAACCGAGTAAGAAACTAAAACAAAGAAGAAATCGCCGACTGTTGTACTAACTCGCTCGAGCTCTCTGACTTTCTGGCCAATAATGCAAAACATGGACGAGAATGCTAAGTTTGGACTCAGTGGTATTTTACTTAATTGTGAGTGACTTAATAACGTTCTGCACAGTGGGGATGGATACTTTAAAAGTATTATTTAAAAAAATGAGTGTTTTGGGAAAGTAATAATTGCCTTCGGATATTAATCATCCAAAATCCACAAGATCCAATGAGGGTTGCCTATGAAAACTCATCAATTTTGCATTTACTACAAGACACCCACCATCATTTTTTATATAATGAGGCAACTACACAGGCGAAGCTGTATCACAAATTTAGAAAATTAATACGCTGGATAAGATTACAGGAAAGCATATTTATAATTTTACTAAAGACACTGGATAAGATTAGCATTGGGAAATACTAACTGCACTGGATTTGGGAATTACGAAATACTAACTGCACTGGATAAGATTAGCAATTGCTTGGAAGCTAACTGCAATTGATTTGGGAATTACGAAATATTAGCTGCACTGGATAAGATTACAGAAAAGCAATTGCTTGGGAATTACGAAATAATTGCTTGGGGAATTACGAAATACTAACTGCACTGGATAAGATTACAGGGAAGCAATTGCTTGGGAATTACGAAATACTAACTGCACTGGATAAGATTACAGAGAAGCAATTGCTTGGGAATTACGAAATACTAACTGCACTGGATAAGATTACAGAGAAGCAATTGCTTGGGAATTACGAAATACTAACTGAACTGGTGCGAGTGCTATAGCATAACTCAAGATCTGGAATGTCCAGCGAAGGTTAGCTGCGTCTGTTATTGCTTATCAGATCGATGGATGAACCTACAAAGGGGCCAAAGGGAGGCCGTAAAAGCAACATAACGCAGACGACCTGCCCTTAAATGCAAAATCTAAGAGAGAGCGCTGGACTGCAAATGAAGTTTCCACGAGTAGTGCCTACGGACTATCGCATAGTCATAGACAAACCGCAAACACTGAGACAACTTGTGTATATAATGGAAATGGGAGATTAGCAATCACTTACAAAAGCACCAGATATGGAAGCAGAAGGTCGAAGACCAAGATGTTCCGGAAAATCAAAGGTGAAAGAATGAATCGCAAGGGAAGTTAATCAGGGAAAATTAAAAACGTAAAAAACGTGCGGCGATAATACCCATCACTGGTGTAGTTATCGTCTATATTCTTTTTAACGATTGAATGTATGTATTCCAATATTGATTCTAAAAATTGGGACACGTGACAATTACCTTCATAATTTTTCAGTATCTTCGAGAATAGAAACTATTTTAATATGAAAATGTACTTCATTTTTTATTCACAAATAATCCGCCCAAGGAACTTGCCGTAAGCGACAGCGGTAATGAATCCATTTCTCTTCTACGTAGTGCATGCTATCGAAGATTCTCTTCTCGTTATAATGGTTCCATTGTTCTTACCCGATGTTTAATTTTCATTTTCTTCCTCAGAAATAACCTCATGTCATTACTCAGAATACGTGAAATATAAAACAAAAACTTTACATAATGAGATCTGAATTTTAATTATGTTGCAATAGCTATTGAAGAATGATTCACTTTTGAAGTCATTGTTTCTTTCGATTTGTTTTCCTTCAGTTGCTGACTTTCGTGACTATTCTCAGTCTTCGTTCCTTTCTTGCTGTCTCCTCATTCACGGGGAAATTATTTATCTATACTTGTTGCCACTTCTTTCATCCCTTACTTCTCATCACTTCAAAAGAGTGATTTTCTGGAGGGGTTTCAAATTGAAAACGATACTGGTTTTTTTTTTTAAAGAGGAAGATACAGACAGAAAGGCGAAGCGAACCAAGAAAGAGAAATACCACTTATCATTTCTTCAAGAAAAAGCAACAGAAGCATTACTGAGGGCGACGCCATCGGAGATATCAAGATTACTGGATTATTATTATTATTATTATTATTATTATTATTATTATTATTATTATTATTATTCAGGAAATGAACACTATTCTTATGGAAAAAGGCCACAGGGGCCAATGACTTGAAATTCAAGCTTCCAAAGAATATTATGGTGTTCGTTTGAATGAAATTACAGAAGGTAATGTGAAATACAGACCGAAGAGATGATTTATGAGAAAAGAAATAAAACCAAGCTTCCAAAGAATAATTCTTTAGACTTGATATCACCCCTAAATATCCTCTCTCTCTCTCTCTCTCTCTCTCTCTCTCTCTCTCTCTCTCTCTCTCTCTCTCTCCCCTGGGCTCATACGAGAGCAGCACGAAACGGCTTGCAAGGCATCGATAATTATCCGAGAAAATTAGTTCGTAATAAGGGGTAAACTTCACTGAGATGTAATAATTACAATTAAATACTGCACTGAGGATAGAAAGTGCAACAGGAGCATAAAAACCTCTGACAGAACGCTGTTTTAAATATATCCACCATAAATACTGTTATGTCACTGGCCAGCATGATCGGTGAAATAAATCCGAATCCTTTCAGACGATGGAAACAAAGGGCCCACCGGTGTACCCAAATATTAAATACGGGACCGTATCCATAATTCAAGCAAGGGAGCAGCACGAGAAAAATTATTATATATATATATATGTTAAATGTTAAATAAAATTAACTCCCTTTCACTATAAAATGTTAAAGGGGATAACAAAAGTAGATGAGAGTTACTACAACGGTACAGGCAATACTCTGAAAATCTTACTAACAAAATGAACATGAACTGGAGGAGGGATGGCATAACAAAGGGACCAATACAGCAGAGAATGGAACAGTTGTGAGGTTAAAAATGTCCTCTAGAGGATAGAAATGAGAAGCTCTAGGGCCACCCCGAATAGCAAGGGATTTAATAAAAGCACCACGAGAACCAGTCGTCCATAAGCTTACCAGAATATATGAAAACCAGGCAAAGGAGGAGATAGGATTACAAGAGAGGAAGAGTCTTGCAAAAAGGACAAGTGGATACAGTATCGTAAGACAATTAAAGAAATTATAATAAATCCTGAAGATGACAGGAAAATGCTGGAGAATGGGCTGAGAAATATGTGTGACATTGATAACTGTCAGTTTGCCAGACAAGTAAACAACGGAAGCAGTCTTTATGAAAATGTATTATGAAAAACTATGCTAAGAAGAAGGAATAATAACGCATTATTGTGGATCTTGAGTAAGCATTTTGGCAGAGTAACAGGTTAAACAGATAGATATGCATTAAGAAGGTCTTGCGTTCCAGAAACCCTTTTATCTAGCGTTGTTACTCTACCATCAAGCAAGATCAGCTCTGACCCCTTAGGTACAAAGGAGTTTGGAAAAGGAGACCCTGGCAGGAAAAAGGGGTAGAAGAATAGAAACAGCCCTGATGAGAGGTTCCAGCAGAGATTACCTAAACCAGAGGACAATGGAGAGAACCCTTTCAACGTTTAACACCATAAGAAACAGCCTAATGTAAAAAATTTGACATGATGATGGCAATTCACAACCGTTGCTGTCAAGCCTACAAAAATTCAGGTCAAAAGTAGAACATAAATGCCATTTAAAATGACGTCATAAAAGAAGTGCATAATAGATAACGTCACTAAGTGCAGGGAAGATATAAGAAGAAGATTTCAGGTAACTAAAATCTAATTGGGAATATAAACTTTAAAAACACCAAAGCAGTTCCCGACATGAAAGAATGAGTATTATACAATATTAATAGCTGCATGAACGTATGTGCATATGTATGCAAATAGTAGATAAAATACATAATCTATTCCATCAAATATTATTATTATTATTACGAATCGCAATAACCCTAATAATCATTAACAAGCATTCTTAAGGTAGTAGAGAAAAATAACCATATAAGTATCAGTCGTTATGGAAGAAACTGAAGAATTACAGTATTTGGTGCATCGATGCTTGGGAGGGAATACTAAGGTTAACTATCGATAGAAAAATAATTTTTGTAGTAATTTTTCAACGCCAATAATTTCATGAGTGAGAAATTCTTGAAACCTTTACACCTTGTGGTTGCCGCAGGGCTAGCGTTCGTAATAGCCGTATTTTAGTGCAATTTTAGTGCAGGTTAACCAAAGTCTAATTATTAGTTTGGTGTGTGACGTTGCTCAAAGGATCCGACGATCCTTTACGTCTGAATATCAAATTATAGCAAAGATATTATCTAATTATCTCCCTAATTATCTTCCAGCCATAGCTTGCCACTAAGGTTTACATCAGACCTGCTATTTGACAACCTCTATGCCTCCCTCTGTTACTTTCCACATTTACTGTTAGTCTTCCAACTTCTACCATGACTTTCCACCCACGATTTTCCATCGTTGGACAATGAAGCTTTCCTGGTATAAAATCCACAAATTAAGGTTAATATTACTTTTGGAATGAAAATGGTTACTGAATATATATTGTATTCTGGCCAAAGGCCAAGCGCTGGGACTTATGGGGTTATTCAGCCCTGAAAGGGGAATTGACAGTAAGAAGGTCTGAAAGGCGTAACAGGAGGAAAACCTCGCAGTTGCTCTATGAATCAACTGTTAGGAGAAGGTGGGAAAGTAAGATGGAAGAAAGAGAATGTGAAAGGATTTACAGTAAAAGGAACGAAAGGGGTTGCAGCTAGGGACCGATGGCAGGCTACAAAGAACCTCTAGTAATGCCTACAGTGCACCGCATGAGGTGCACTGACGGGGGTACCCCCCTACGGGAATTAAAATGGTTACGTTATCCAGCGTTGTGTCCTTAATTAAATGTCACTGACAGATCGCTGAGGAGCGAAACTTCCAGAAAACTTCCAGAATCACGGAACACTAAACACAGTGAGAGAGAGAGAGAGAGAGAGAGAGAGAGAGAGAGAGAGAGAGAGAGAGAGAGAGAGATTAATTCCAAGTTAAAGGCCTATCTAATACATTCATTTCACGCTTCCATAAACATTAACTGCTATAATCGTGTTTGGAGACCCGTTTTTACGACGCAGTAGTCAATAAGGCGATCGGGTATTACTGGATGTAAACTACTATAATTGGCGGAACAACATTAAGGAAAATGGTGGAAAGTAAATTAAAGAATCCAGCTAAGGTAATTGAAATGATTTCCTACTCATACCTTTGCATAATAAAGAATAAACAACAAAACATTCCTGCGTTGTATTTTGGAGTGTTTTCGCAGAAAAGAATATAGAATTTAGGCCAGAGGCCAAACGCTGGGACCTATGAGGTCATTCGGCGCTGAAAAGGAAACTGACAGTAATTTGTTAGGAGAGGTTGAGGGAAGTAAGATGGAAGAAATTGAATATGGAGAGAGGTATAGTAAAAGGAGCGAGAGAGGTTGCAGCTAGGGGCCGAAGGGACGCTGTGAAGAACCTTAAGCAATGCCTACAGTGCACCTCATGAGGTGCACTGAAGGCACTACTCCCCTACGGGGAAATGTTTTCGCAGATAACATATTTCCTTTCCTTTTCAGTCGCAAAACCTCTGAAAATAACAATAATACTTGAAGTAGGATGAACAATCGTTTTCGCAAAAGAAAACAAGTAAAAAAAGCGCAATCGAGATTTCTGTACATCGTAAAATCGAGGCCGCCGAAAATAGATCTATCTTTCGGCGGTCTCGGTATAATGCTGCATGTGCAGCGGCCCATGAAACTTTAACCATGGCCCGGTGGTGGCCTGTGTTATTGTCACGGATACCAGTGCCAGACGAACGGTCATGGCTAACTTTAACCTTAAATACAGTCAAAACTACTGAGGCTAGAGGGCTGCAATTTGGTATATTTGATGACTGGAGGGTGAATGATCAACATACCAATTTGCAGCCCTCTAGCCTCAGTAGTTTTCAAGATCTGAGGGCGGACAAAAAAAGTGAGGACAGAAAAAAGTGCGGACGGACAGACAAAGCCGGCACAATAGTTTTCTTTTTAGAAAACTAAAAATACTTGGACACAAAGTTTTGGAAATAAGATGACCTATGCAAATTAATTACTTCAATATACATAAAAAGGTAAGAAAAAAATCAAAGTTAAGATTCGAAAGTAAAAGAGTAGATGATAAAGGAATTCAAACATATTCTTGCAAAGCTGTTGCCTTCAATTTCGGGTATGCAAAAGAAAATATTTCGGCTCAAAGTTCTGCCAACAAAATCATTAAACGTATAATTTTCTAAGGCAGGTTTAGGAACGGATATCATCAGCATTTGCACTTTTCCCATCATCCGCTTTTGCACAATTTTATTAACATTCAGTAAACAATACTCTTATCACGATTCTCCATAAGCGATCCCTGGTGCTCCCGTGAGATGGATTCCTGCTTTTAAATGTTAAAAGACAATGATATAGAAACGCCTGCCTTACAAACCATAGCAACTTTCGACATTGAACGGATTATCCTGAAAGTATAATTAACGTCATCTTGGTTACCCTGGAAGGCAGGTCAACCGTATGTTAATATAACGCAGGCGGAATGATCCCCCTCCGTAATTTCCTTCTGCGTAAGGCGTCTTTCCGGCGAGATGCTTCTTAATCGTCATTTCTCCCCGCTGGTATTCAGTTTGTCACGATGCTGCTGCTTCCAACTTAATTCTCTACTGTTGTGAGACATTGTCGTTACTCTCATCAAGGTACAACCGCAGATTATCTAAAAAAAATTTATCTAAAGAGTTGTTTTTTTAATTTACTCTTTCATGATTCTGGTCATAATTCTTTCTCTTAACGTCGCCACGTGAGAAATTGAAGCGTTTTTGCATTGTTCTGGTATTCCCTCCTCATTCTGAAAGTACACCCTATCTAATGAAACCGCTGGAATTTCGGATAAATTGTGATGCTTGAGAGAGAGAGAGAGAGAGAGAGAGAGAGAGAGAGAGAGAGAGAGAGAGAGAGAGAGAGAGAGAGAGAGAGAGGTACTTGAGACAAATAGTAAAAGCAACTATTAACAATTAAGTGATAATCATTGCTGCTAACTGTTTCTTCTTCTTCTTCTTCTTATTATTATTATTATTATTATTATTATTATTATTTAATAGGTAAAATGTAAACAATACCAGTCTTTAATGCGAATTTCCAATATTCAATTCAAATTTCCAGAGTAAAGAAAAATGAGCTGGTTAAGTAAATTAGTAGAATTACGACAAAATTCATTTAGCGACGATTAAAAGCACCTGTATGAGCCTCAATTCCTGTTAAGAGAGAGGAGAGAGAGAGAGAGAGAGAGAGAGAGAGAGAGAGAGAGAGAGAGAGAGGTACTTGATATCAACTGACCATCTGCATTCGAATTCTATGGCATTAGCAAAGGGTCGCAAATGAGCAGAAAACCCAGTGATGGAACAGACTGGATTGATTGACTGATATGCAGCAGAATATCTTCCCCGGATAATATTCACACTGTTATTCGACTGCTATTTCCATCTTGAATTTTTGCTAACACGAAAACATACAAAATATTAGTGGGTATATTTTAAAGCATCGACTCCAACCACCAATGTTAACACGATACGCGATTCAAGGAACTTTGACAAAGATGCGTTTTCAAGAGGACGTGGAGAATCTTCTCTCTCTCTCCTCTGTTCCGTAATCAAAACTAAAATGAGAGAACAAAGAGGCAAATTCAGCAAATGATGATGCCATAAGGCGATTACCTCTGAAAGAGCGAAGGATAGGAACGGAATCAGTATAATGGAAGCACACTGAAGCATTTTCCGGGAAGTGACGAACTGAAGACAAAACCATTAGACTTCATATTACTCAAACTCCGAGACCGCAAGGAACCAGGGAATGAGTGACAAAAAAAAAAAAAAAATTGCTTTAAAATTTATCCTATAAATGTTTATGTTTTCGCGTTAGCAGAAATTCAAGATGGAAATAACAGTCGAATAAAAGTGTGAACATTTTCCAGGGAAGATTAAAACTAAACAGTATGCTATTTTCACGTCGGAATGAACGTAACCTAACCAGCAAGACGTGATGCTGCGAGGCTCCATAAATGACGCTTACTCAACGGAAAATTCCGTCACGAATCATACCGACGTATGCATATTTACTTCATTCTTAAAAGATATTTTTTCACAGACAAATGGTCCGCATTAAAGAGCCTCTTGCCTTTTAAATAATGAGTTAACAACTCTTGGAGTCTTCATCACGAAGAGCACCATCTTTAACCCGGTAAAATCTCAAGAGCTGCCATGGTGAAATGCGCCGTACACAACCTTCCGAAAGAGAATGTAGATAAAAGCAGGGTATTATGTACGCTGATGAAAGTGAATAAATGATGCCTTTATAAAATTGCTCTCACAAAACCTCTCTCGTCGCACTCGCTCCTGCTAAGCTTAGATTTCCCGCAGTTTTAAGGCCAGATTTTTTCATTTTCATTCAGTCTCTCTCTCTCTCTCTCTCTCCGGTATGGTTTTAAACCTCGGAATTTTATAGTGATTAATGAGGCTTAACGTCCTCCTTTCGTTCAGCGGTTAACGCCTCCATTTACGTGCCATAATGGAACGAGGCGGAAATTTTCGCCTTTCTTTATTTTCCAGAACTTCTTTTCTCCCATCGCCTGAGAAACCGCAAAGCGTCATAATCCAGTCTTTTATTCGTCAAAGGCATCTCTCCTTTTTTTTCTTTTTTTTTCCTTTTTCAAGACGAATTAAGTTCTTGGGTAAATCTCACGAGCAGGATTCTTGTGAAGTGTTATCTTTTCGGCCATTACCATTTCTATATTTTCTCTGGCTTTGTTTGGTACCGCGTCTGCATTCTTGACAGTTACGCCAGCATTCTTTCTTGCCTTCGTGTTTCGGTGGACTTATTTTACGTTTGTTTACGTAGATACTGAGAATGTTCCTAAAAGAAATAAACATTTTTGTTTCAGTTGCGAGAACGATGATATTACATTAGTATTCTGGGTTTAATTACTCTAGGAAATTACACTATCCAAATGTTTGTTTAACGACATTCACTAAATCCGCATTCACTTGAAGATCATAGACGGCAAGGCAGTAGAGAGAATATTAACGAACTGAGAATGGGCGTAATAGTCAAACTACTTGATGAATTACCCATGCTCCTTATAAACAAGCTTTGTGGAAAACATACTGCACAGCCGACTCCCCTCATAAGTGAAAAATTAGATCGAATTATACGTTTCTCTTCTGCCACTAAAGAAATTCCTGTATTTTACGACCAACACAACAAGTATGACTTAACGATGTCGAAAAAACCTGATGCCCAAGAACTTAAAATCTCCCAGACGAACCCTGATGACGATTCTGGACTTATGCAAGTTTGTTCTGCAGGTTTTCTAAAATAGGCTTCTTCAGCAGTGCCTTATACTTTTCATACTTTCTATACTGGTAGGGAAAATATGCTAAACAAAACTAATGTCCTATAAACACAGTGGTACTGGGATCACAGAAGCCGAATAAACAAATCATTTGCAGGTAAATGGTGCTATGAGTAGTTACAGATCAAAATAAATGCCTTGCACACAGTTGCAATGGCATCCAAGTTTTTCACTGAGTGAAACGACCTGTAGCTACTACAATACTAATAACTACATCAAGCAGTACTTATGCATGTAACCTGGTTACCATAAAGGAATTGAATGGTTGATATTATCAGCCCTCCAAACCAATAATCACCATACTGAGGCTTTTGCAGGCACGCTTAGGCAAGCTACATGGAGACCTTTAGGTGAACCCACATCTCTCAACTGCAAGAAAGATACAAAAAAGATTCTGCTGGAAAAGATTTGCAGTCCCCTTCTAAATACATAACTGCCTTTTCTTCCCAGAAAGATTTCCCTCAGCTCTGAATAAGTATATTCCATGACGCATTAGAACAGCACTCTAGCAAAGAAGCTTACAGGATTTACACCTTGCACGTGGGTGAATAAGAAGGCAGCTGCAGTACAAGGGAGCCTTACTTTGCAATTTACTCAAAGTTCTGAACCGACAGAACCAATATTAACGACTGAAACATATAACTTGTAGATATAGTAGCGTGGGGGCAAATTTAACAGTGACATAAGTCATTTGTAAATAAGGTGTCATTGGAATCACAGTCACAGACTGAAACAGACATTCTGTATATGCAGCAGCGGTAGCAAATCTGTTATTTAAAGTAAGTTATTTGACTTGTATTTTAGATAAAATAGCCTGAAGAACAAAATTTTCCCTGGAACAGATGATCAGAAATACAAGGATGCTGTCAACATAGTAGTTTAATGATACAAATGAAATAGATACAGTAGCAATGGGAACAAATCTGCTGACTAAAATATGTGGTCTACACATTTCAGGGGTACTGTGAGCATACTGTAGAAATGATCTAAATCAAAACACTTTTGGATACAAAGATACTTGGAAAAAATTTATGACAAAATAATGGCCGGTAGATACAAAGCTGTTGTCCCCAATGATAATAATCATCAGTATTATTATCACCATAAATAACAACAACCAAACCACTCCGTGAAATGAACTAATTTAATCAAATTTCTACTCTCTCACAGATATACACTACTTTACCTTCCTTCCTTCTCCTATGCAGATATTCATTGGTTTATTCCTTTCTCCTCTCCCTCAGATATTTACTTCTTTACTCACCTTTCCCTTTTCCACCAGATATTCCCTTCTCTAATCCCCTTCTCCTCTTTCGCACATATTCCTGTCTCTACTTCACATTCTTCTCCCTTGCAGATGTTAGCTTCTTCACTCTCCTTTCGCCTCTTGCGCAAATATTCCCTCTTTCACTCACCTTTCTTTTTCCCACAGAGATAATCACGTTTTTTTTTTCTTATCATCTTCCTCTTATTTCAAAGCAATTTAATTCTTTATTTCCCTTCCTTCTTTCTAGCAATTATTCCATTCTTCACTGTACTCCTCCTTGCTATTGGATATATAGACATTCACTTCTTTACTTCGCTTTCTTCTCTATGGCAAATATTTCCTTCTTTATTCCTCTTTCTTCCCTCTGCCAGGTATTCACTTCTCCATTCCCCTTCTCTATCGGAAATATTTACTTCTTTGATCACCTTTCCTCTTTCTAGCTAAAATTCCCCTCTCTACTTTCTTTTCTCCTCTCCCGCAGATATTTACTTTACGCCCCTTTCTCCTATCTAGCAGATCTTCCCTTATTAAATCCCTTTTCTTTTCCCTCACAGGTATTCACTTCTTTTTCTCCCTTTCTTCACCCTTTCAGACATTCATTTATCCTTCCTTTTAGCAGATATTTACTACTACACTCCCATTTCTCCTTTCTCGCAGAAATTCACTTCTTTAATCCCCTTTCTCCTTTCTAGCAGATATTCACTTCTTCACACCTCTTCCTTTTCCCTCTCAGATATTTGCCGTTTTATTCCCCTTTCTTGCCCCTCCCGGGTATTTACGTCTTTACTCCCTTTTCTCCTTTCTCGCAGCACCGTGTCACATCCATAATCAGAAATTAAATTTAACCCTACTTTTGCAATAAAAACTGATTGATCGCAAGGCTGGCACTTGTCCTGTAGCCTGTCAATTTGACCTAAAAAATACAATTAACAGAACATGCATTCTCGCAGTAAAATACTTTTCAATATGCAGTTTATATCCATTCATATACTTTGTATTTCAGGTGATTGCTGTAGTAATAATGATTACCTGAGTAACTCATATACATATATACATATAAATATATATATATATATATATATTATATATAGATATATATATATATTATATTTATATGTATATACATATATATATTATATATATAGATATATATATTATATTTATATATATATATATATATATATATATATATATATATATATATATATATATATATATATATATATATATATATATATATATATATATATCTAAATACACACAGACATATATACATATAAAGAGAGAGAGATGTATTTACTATCGTTTGATGGTTAGTCACATGGTAATGATTGAACTGTCGGATCATTAGAGTGACAACAAACATCAAAGAAGTAGTAATTAAACTGTCGGGTCAAGTTGCATCCACCAACGCAGAAGCCAGGTCATGCAACAAACTAAAACTTTCACGAACATTCTCTCTCTCTCTCTCTCTCTCTCTCTCTCTCTCTCTCTCTCTCTCTCTCTCTTTAGAGAAGGAGCATTATCGAAGCTTATGAAAGAAAATATTTTGTTGGCAGATTTTTTTTTTTTTTACTTTTCCGTTATACAATCTGCGTTTTGAACATTAATATGCTGGTAATCCAGGCTGTGAGATAATAGAGGATTTCCTGAATTTATCAACATGAAGAGATGAGCTTACTATAGAATGGAGGCAACACATTCACTTCTTTAATGTTTTACAAACTGGGCCACTGTTTTTTTCCTCTTAAAATCCTTCTTTACACACAAAAAAAGACCAAAAACATATCTAATGTCCTTTTTTACCAAAAACATATCTAATGTCCTTTTTATCCATCTAAAACAGGCACTGTTAAAACAGCCTAAAAAATTGTTCGTCCTCATTTTTATGTGTTAATTTCCTTCTGTGTTCGTAGAATTTAGGTTTTGCTTTTGAAATGTGAGCAGCACCAATATCAATTGGGCTTTATTTACATACACGTTTGTGTATGTTAGTTAGTCTTCCTCTTACTTAGCAGAACTGGAATGAACAGAGACAGAGAGAGGCAACAATAAGTCCGCTGGGTGGTTTGGCGTTTGTGTTGTCGGTGCAAGTTAACCCGACAATTTATTTCCGCTTTGGTGTTTGTTTTCACCCTCCACACATCAAACGATTGGACATTCCTCTCTCCACACACCAGCCCCCGTTCCTCTAGCTCTTCTCGCGCCGCCGCCCCCACCCCTCTCTCTCTCTCTCTGTCTCTCTCTCTCACCTAGAAATTCCTTCACATACATTTCTACAACTTTGCAGCTGTTGCTAAAATAAACCTGTTAATATGTAGCGAGACGTTAATGAAACATAAGGGATGGTATTTTACCTTATATTTATGACGTCTACCATTAATACATAATTACAGCCTCTCAAGTTGTAACTGACATAGTAATCATATTTCCTGCTTTACGGGTGGAATAAGCTCTAGAGCTTTCCTCACGTTCAGTCTTGGCACTGTTTCAACATATTCTAGCAGGACTATACTTTTTACTCGGTGTAAATTATTCCAGGTCATGAATGAGGTATAATTGCATGCCATTCCACAGTCTGGGTGTTCTCAGTTTCTAACTGCTTCTCTCGTGCTGGCAATGTTTTAGGGATATTCCATTTTGTATCTACTTCTACCTAAAATTTTAGCAGAATTTCTGATATCTGTGTACGTATGTTGGTACGTAATTAATTTCGGCAGTTTTATGTGCCATTTTTCCTCTAGTTTAACTAGGTTCAGTTAATTCTTTTGGTCGTGGTTAAAGCGGATACGGTATCTAAAAAAATACAGCAAGATACCTTTTGCGATCAAGTTTCCCTGAGACTGACTGACTGCCGTCAGCAGTCGACATGCGACAGTCACTGGCCGAGTTATTTGCTACAGCTGAAAAACGACCAGCTGAGTCACTGACAGTTACAGTCACCTGCTGAGTCAGTTTTTGCTATCAACGATTACAACGTGAGTCACCTACTGCCATCGAGATTGTCTGCCATCGAGATTGTCTGCCATTTTAGTTTTTTCCAAAGTTTTTATTTTATTAATGGGTTAAAGTTCAAAAGCCATTGAGATGGCTATTTGTCTGTCCGTCCGCACATACGCCATTATTTTTCTGTCTGGCGCCTCAGATCTTAAAAACTGAATTTGAGGCTAGAATGTTCAGAGGGCTGCAGAGAGAAATGAAATTGGTATGTTGATCATCCACCTCCGATCATCAAACATACCTGGAAAAATAAAATTGCAGCCCTCTTGCCTCAGTAGGTTTTTATTTTATTAAAGGTTAAAGTTAGTCATAATCGTGCGTCTGGCACCGCTCTAGGTGCCAACAAACAGGCCACCACCGGGCCGTGGCTGAATTTCATGGACAGCGGCTGAGAGTTTCACGGGTCGTGGCTTAGAGTTTCATACGCCATTATACGCTGTACAGAAAACTCGACTGCGCCGAAGAAACTTCGGCGCAATTCTTATTTTTTTCTGTTGCCACCAAAAGTAACTGCCATTATCTTATTGCTAGTAACATAATTATGGGACAAGCTGATTTTCATGAGACAAAGGGCCATGAATTTACTGCATGTCCTTATACGAACATGCTCCCTCCTCAATCTGTCTCAAACAAACTGTAAAAAAAGCTTCCAGACTAGAATGTTCATTTGTGAAAGGACCGATTATATATCTACCTCGATCTGTTACTGACGTTTAGTTGAAGACCTAGCATGGGTGAACGCTCCTAGTTTTAATTTCGCAAGTCATATTGCCCTTAATTTGTGGATGTGATACCAGAAACGCGTAACCATCCGTCTGAGGGGAATGATGGGGGTCCTGGCATGAAGATAGAGGGGTTAAAAACAAATATGGGAGGCGATGGATGGATGGAGAGGGGTATGCATGTTCCATATTTCAATGGCGGTCGTTCCCAATTTTATTTTCCAAACTAACATGGCATTATCCAGTATTTCCTGTATCTAGTACACAGATGCACAAAGTATAGGGGACACCACAATACCACTAAGTTGGGAAGATAAGGGACTCTTGAATGAAGTTAAAAGACGCTCCGAGAGTAAGTTACGGGGCTCTAAATTGCTTGTAACCCAGAAAGGAGAGTGAGTTCAGATGTTGAAAACATGTCGGGATGATTTTGTCTTAAGAGGCTCAGGGACACGTGAGTGCATGTACACATAAACACGTACGTGCATATATTTATAAATATTCATATAAATAAACACACACATATATGTATATATGTATTTATATGAATACTTATATATGTGTACATGAATACATATATATATATATATATATATATATATATATATATATATATATATATATATGTATATAGGCATTGCTTTAAATAACAAATTGCAAAAATAATTAAAGTCTCAATTCACAATTTTAGAATTTCCGTATCAGTAAAGAATTAGGACAGGAACATCAAGGCGCTGACAGAGAATAATTCTGCGGGGAAGTTAATTAATATTAAGGAAAATAATATTAATATTAATATTAAAAATTTTATGATCTGAGTTTCCTTGCACTGAAATATTTTTGCCATATGCATATCCGAACGTTCATGACTGGTGTCATTATAAATTACTTGTTAAAAATATAATTTATATTTGAAAAAAAAAAAAAAAAAAAAAAACTGATCGACGATCCTCTTGTCGCAAGAGAATGTTGATGCCCCACGAGCGTCTTATTATGAAGGGCATTATCTTTTCGCATGAGAAGAGCCTCACCAGAAAACATCTTACATCAGAACAGAAAAAGAACATACACAAGACGATGTTCAAGAAGGTTTTCAGACGACAATATTTTTAAAATTCATTTCTAACAAAGCTTAGCTTTCCCACAATTCTCTATTTTTGCTTTCAGATGCCATGAGTAAGGATTCACACTTGGGGATTTTATAGTGATACATGGTGCCTATGTTCACTTTTCGATCAACAGGTAATATCACCATTTGCGTACCAATATGGAAGGTGGAAGTTTCGTCTTTTTCCCCTCTTAATAACATGCAAAATATTTTGATCTTGACTCATACCTCAAA